>NW_004955434.1:9336245-9419281 GCF_000276665.1 Chinchilla lanigera | reverse complement strand
AAAGTGGGCCCAAAAAGAAGCCTTGGGAGCTACTACCACTACCACTGCAAGTGCCATAGGGACAGAGCCACACAAGCCCTTTGGAGCTCAGAAGTTACCACAGATTGCTTCAGATGCTCCACATAGAATTACAGAAATTACTGTTTACTCTGCTGGATTTTGGACTTGCTGTGGTCCCAATTCTTTGTATCTCCCTGTGTGTACCTTTTGGAATGGTAATATTTATCTTGTGCCATTGAATGTTGGAAGTGTTTAACTTTCTTTTCATTTGTGTAGGGGCTCACAGCTAAGAGGTTGCCTTAGATCTCAAAGGAGACTTGGGACTTGGACTTTTCCACAATGCTGAAACTGCTAGGACTTTGGCAACTCTTAGAGTTGGACTAAATGCTTTTTGCATAAAGAAATGTGCTTGAATCTTTAGGGGGCCAGGAGTGGAATGTTATGGTTTACATGTAGATATCCCCCAAAGCCTCATGCAGTCATGGGGTGGGCTTCTAGAGTTTGTGATTGATTCATGGTCCAGTGTTAGGATTACAGGTGTGAGTGCTACACCTACCCTGGGACAGGAAGCCTGCATACAATGTAAGGGAGGGGAAGAGGTGTGCTCACTTGCATCTCCCTTTTGCTCTTGTTGATTTTGCTATCTTCTGCCACTATGAACTGTTGCCCTCTGCCATGTGCCACTCTGCCTTGGAGCCAGCCAAGTATGGACTGAAACCTCCACAAACTGTGAGCTAAATAAACCTTTCCTCTCTTAATTTTGGGCATTGGATATTTTGTCCCAGCAATGACATAAAAGTAACCAAGACAAATAGCTTACAAAGGGGCTGGGGATTTAGCTCAGTGGCAAAGTGTCTGCCTGGCAAGCGCAAGGTCGGTCGTGAGTTCGGTTCCCGGTACCGGAGAAAAACCAAAAAAAAAAAAAAAAAAAACAAAACAAATAGCTTAAAAAATTTTTTTCCCATTCTGTATGTTGTCTCTTCACTCTGCTGGCTGGTTCTTTTTCTCTACAGAAGCTTTTTAGTCTGAAATAATCCCATTTGTTGGTCCATGCTGCTATTTCCTGTGCAACTGAGGTTCTGTTTAGAAAATCTATTACTACACCTACATCTTCAAACGTTTTACCTATCTTCCAGTAAGTTCAATGTTTCTGCTTTAATGTTTAGATTTTTGATCCATTTTTAATTTAGCATATGGTGAGAGACAAGAGTCCAGTTTTATTTTTCTGCAACTAGACAACCAGTTTCCCCAGCACAGCTTGTTGAATAGGCTATCTTTCCTCCAACATATGCTTTTGGACCCTTTGTCAAAGATCAAATAGTTAAATATGTCTGGAGAGATTTCTATATCCTCAGTTTTTTTCCATTGATCCACACATCTATTTTTGTTCGAGTACCATGTTGTTTTTATCACTATTGTTTTGCATTATGTAGCTTGAAGTCAGGTATTGCTATGTTACTCACTTTGCTCTTATTGCCCAAAATTACTTTTGCTATTCTAGGTGTCTCTGGTTCTTTAGGAATTTTAGGATTTTTTCTTCTAGATCCGTAGCATATGCTGTTGGTGTTTTGATTGGGACTGCAATGAATCTGTATACCAGTTTGGCAAGTGTGGTCATTTTGACAACATTTATTCTACTTATTCAGGAACAGGGGGACATATTTCCATTTTCTGATGGTCTCTTCAATCTCCTTTTTCAGAGCAGTTTTCTTTGTAGATGTCTTTTACTTTCTTGCTTAGATTAATTTCCAGAGATTCCATTTTTCTTAAAGCTACTTTGAATGGTATAGTTTTCATAATTTCTTTCTTATCCCATTTATTGTTGGTATACACAAGTGTTAGTGATTTTTGTGTGTTGATCTATTATGCTACTTTACTGAAGTTAGTTATTAATTCTAAGAGTTTTTAGTGGAGTTCTTTGGGTCTTCCATGTATATTATCATGTCACCAGCAAATAATAATAATTTGAATTTTTCTTTTCCTATATGAATTACTTTTATTTCATTCTCTTGCCTAGTTTCTCTGGCTAATGTTTCAAGTACTATGTTGAATAGAAGAAGTGATAGTGGATATCCTTGTCTTGTTTTTATTTAGATATAATGCTTTTAGTATCTTCCCATTTAATATGATTCTGGCTATTGGTTTGTCATAAGTAGCCTTTATCATACTCAAGTGTAATCTTTCTATACCTGTTTTCTTCAGGATTTTTACCATGAAGGGGTGCTGCATTTTGTTGAAACCCTTTTCTGTATCTATTGATATAACCATGTGTATTTTACTTTGCTCCTCCTTATGTGCTGTGTTACATTTATTGATTTATATATGTTGGGCTATCTTTGTATCTCTGGGATGAAATCTAGTTGATCATGATGTGTGATCTTTTTGATAATGTGCCACATTATATTTAGTTATATCATGTTGAGGATTTTTGCATCTAAATTTGTTAAGGGGATTGGTCTATAGCCCTCTTTTTTGATAGCTCTTTATCCAGTTTTAGGATCAGGGTAACACTGGCTTCCATAAATGAACTTGGGAGCACTCCATAATTTTCAATTTCTTTCAAGAGCTTGAAGAGTAGTAGTGATATAATATGCTCAAAGGATTTGTAGATTTCAGCAGTGAATCCATCACGTCTCTACATTGCATCTTCACAAGCTCTTATTCCACAATTGTGGCAGGCTATGGACCAACATCACTCACCAATTGTTTACTGTGAAAAAGGTTTCAGTGTCTAAGATGAGAGCTGAACCATGCAACCACAGAGATAGGACTAATATATGGTCATTTGTAGGGCAGCTGCAGCTTGGGAATCAGAGTACAAGGGGTTGGGAAAGGTGTTAGACGTATGCAGCCAGGTCTGTTCTCTGGAATTCTGCTGTTATTGTTTTGGTTTTTTGTGGAAGAATTAAGATTTATGTCTCCTACTTCACCATCTTGGTGATGTCATTTCCTTGACCCTTGTTGTGTTTAGTAGTTGAATTGACTGACTATATCCCTTGGCATATTGTTTTTGGTTTTTCCCTCATATTGTATTTTTATTATGTGTCTTTTTAAAAAAAAATGCATGTGGGTTCAAATGTCTAACAAAATCAAGTTTGCTGATCTAAAAGATTTAGTAAGTACCCAGTCTTTTTATTTACTATGGAAAATTTCAAGCATGTACAAATTAAATAGAAGAGTGGAAAGAATTTCATGTACTATAATACCCAGTCTCAAAGACTATCATTATTCTGCCATTCTTTTTTCATCTATATCTAATATTAATCTTTAAATATCTATAATTGTATGTATTCTCCAACTCTTAATGATGACAATAAAACTGATGGTGATTATAATAATTTTTGAGAATTAATATACCTTGAAGCACACAAATATTAGCTGTACAATTTTAACAAATGTATCCATTTGTTAAAATTGTACAGTATAATGCACATCTCCATCATGTCATAAAATAGTTTTATTTTCCCACATAGCTTCCTCATGTCTCCATCCAGTCAATCTTCAGCTCCTTGGGGAAACACTATTATGATGAACTTATATATTTTTGACTTGAATTTTTGTATAAGTGGAATCACAGTGCAGTGACTTTTTAGTTTAAAGAAGAATTTGCTACAACTTTCATCATAAAATTACACCAATAAATGACTGATAAGAATGAAAGACACTGTATAGTAAATAAAAGTAATTCAAAATTACCTTGATGGACAGGGTTAATGCTACCTGCATCTTAAGTCCGTCTTCATTAATAGTAAACTACATGGTGTGGAAGTGGTGGGAAGAGAGGGAACAATAGTCACCCGTATTCTACAAATCATGACTATCTTGACAGCTTTTCAGACTTCTTACATTTAAATATTGCCAATATCTCTAATCTACTGACTTTCACATACATCCTATAATTGTTTCCTTTGCATTTTTGAAACTTTCATCAAGCTATAACCCTAGGTCTTCAATCCTTCCTAGGACATAATTTCATATAATACTTTCTGGTCTCTGTTCTTCTAACATCAAATGACATGCCTAAAGAGGTGAGGAAAAAACAAATTATTCATCTTTCTTAATTTATTAACCAAGATATTTCTAGTGAGCTGCTGACAAAAAGCTTTTTGTTTTGAAGGTCATAATTTCCCTTCATTTTTTGTTTAATTCTTCTTGATAAGGCAGAAATACAGCCTGAAGAGAAAGCCAAAGTTTTGCAAGTGACTCCAAAGACACCCGTGAGATATAGAATGGGCACTGATTTTTTTCCCTTCTACTCAGAATGCTCAAAAAAAAAAAAAAATTAAAAAAATACAAGTATTTGATTCTCCTCTACCAAAATCTCAATAAAATCATGGGAAATAGAGATACAAAAGTAGATCCAATGTAGTACAAATTATCACTGGGATCAGGTATGGGTTATTTGCTGTTGCCAGATCAGAACAAGAACTCGATAAAAAATACAAAGCTAGGGAAGGAGAGTAATGGTAAAACATAAAACAGCAGAGTTTAACAGCTTTAAAAAGGGGAGTTTCTTTTAGAAATGCCAGCCCATCCTGACAGGTCATAGTGGAGGCCAGAAGGTACAGGTTGAAGTGTTTGAGTTAGGGAATTCAAAAAGGTATTGTAGGACTTTAGAGGCTGTGTGACACCTGACACAGGCACGAGGGGTGGTCTGTGCAACGGACATTTTAACGTGTCCCATGCACTGCTGTCATGGACAGGCCCTAGTCACCTGAGCTGTGCTGCCAGTGCTAAGGAAACATCCAAAACACTCCACATTTTCCATAGCTGGACGAAACTAGGACAACAATTTATGAAATAAACAAGGAATTTAGCAGAGATAGTGATCTTGAAAATGAACCGAACAAATCTTGGCAAGGAGAAAACTCAGTAAATTCTCAGGAAAATGTAGCTGAAAGATTTACAATAAACCAGATTTTAAAAATTTTTAAAGTAAACTAGATCAAGCAGGAGAAAGAATATCTAAACTTGAAGCAAGTCTTTTAAAATATTCTGGCCAGAAAAAATGTAAAGAAAAAGAAGCAATATGTACATTTTGGAGTACTTGAAGGTAAAGAAATGGAGAAATTCCTTTAAAAATCCACTTAAGTGAAATAATAGCTGACAACTTCCATAATCTTGGGAATGACATAGACTTGCAGGTTCAGGAGACTCACAGGACTCCAAACTGACATGATCATAAAAGATCCTCAATGTGACACACTAGAGTTAAGCTGTCAAAGACACAAGATAAAGAGAATTCTAATGGCTGCAAGAGAAGAAGTCACAGTTTGGATACAAACATTGGACTAACAACAGATTTATCACAAGAAAGTTTTATAGGCCAAAAAAGATTAGCATGCCATATTCCAAGTTCTGAGGGAAGAAACAACTATTAACCAAGAATATTATATTCAGCAAGTCTGTACTTTTGAAGTAAAGGAGAATTAAAATGTTACGGCAAAAATTTGGGCTGTATTCCGCAAGAGACCAAAGAGAACAGACCAAGTTTTAATTTAGACCAGTCACTTCTCATCCCAACTTGCAAGTCCGGGAAGTGGGTGTGGACCTGTCTTTGTTCCCAGGTTATATACATTTTTGGTTTCCAACATAACAGAAAGGAATGTTGTAGCCCTGGCCACATGTTGTTTTCCTTGTGCCACATAACTGAGTCAGGCTCTGGTCATGAGCCCAACCACAATGATATATACTTTCTGTACTCTGTTCTGTATATCCCCCTTTAGATAACCATACAATTCCTTTATGGTTACAATGTTTATCTAGGGCCAGGGAAGGGATGAAACAACCCAGGCAGGGTCATAGGTGGTTATCTGGGCCCTGGTGTTCTTTGTCTTTGGAGAAGCATTCCAGGGCTAAGTCAGGACTGCAAACTTAACTCTTTACAACCCTCCGGGATGTTTCTCAAGACACATTTTGAGGCTTGCATTAAGACTAGAATTATTCTATCTTAAAATGATATGCTGAGAGTCATTGTCCCCTACAAAAGTTCTCCTAAGACAAGCAAAAACAGGGAATCCACAACCATCAAACCAGCCTTACAAAAGATGCATGAGTCCTAAAACAAAAAGTGAAAGATAGCTACCATGATAGAAACACATGAAAGCATAGAACTTAACAGAAGAGCAGATACGCAAAACAGAAACAGAAAGAGAATCAAATTTATCAATGCATTAAACCAACAAAGAATAATAAGAGAAGAAAAGAGATTCAAAACAAACAGAAGCAAATGAACAAAATAACAGGAATAAGTTTCACCCATCCATAATAACTTATTCCTGTTATTTTGTTCATTTGCTTCTGTTTGTTTTGAATCTCTTTTCTTCTCTTATTATTCTTTGTTGGTTTAATGCATTGATAAAATTTCCTAATTAGAAAATGTGGACTTCCACATGAGAGTAAACATATAGTAATTTTTCTTCTGTGTCTGGTTATTTCACTTTACATAAATCCTCCGGTTCCATCCATTTTGCTACAAATGGCAGGATTTCACTCTTTCTTATGAATAAAATCCTTCTGAATAACATACAATTATGGAAGAAATGGAAGAGATAGATGGCCACAGGCAGCACAAGGGCCTCGGGGAGGGGAAAGGCTGAACAAGACCCCAGTCTCCACTTACTGAGGACTTCCTTTTTCTCTGAAGGATGCTCACCAGATAGGACAGGAGCCAGAGGAGTGCGGGAGACTTCTACAGACATTTAGCACCCTAGGTGTGCCGGGGAGAGCTCTAGGCATCAGCAGTGGATGAGATCAGCCCCTACCTCAAGGAGCTTGCACTCAGAGCTGAGCGTGCAGAACTTGGGGACGGCTGGAAATGGGCAAAGTAAATAATAACCTATGAAATCATTCCATGAACTGGTTGGCCTCGAACTCACAATGATCCTCCTGCCTCAGCCTCCTGAGTGCTGGGATTACAGGCTTCTGCCACCACGCCCGGCTCTCTGTCCAATTTTTTTCAGAGGTTGCCATTACACAGAATCTGCCTTTTTCTCCTCTTCTCTAGGTAGCCCAGGCTGGCCTCGAACTCAAGGCAATCCCCTGCCTCAGCCTTCTGAGTGTTAGGATCACAGGTATGTGCCACCACACCCGGCTCAGAATCTGCTTTAGAAAAATCACTTTCTGCTTAGTAGAGAATATATGGAGCCCCTGGCCCAGGGGAAGCCTCTGGGCGGGGAGCACCGGTCCTTGGGCCAGCTCCCTGCCTCGTAGGTGCCCGGAAAGAGGGCCCCTGGTGCACAGGAAGCCACGCCACAGTGACCGCTGTTGCACGCCAGCCCTCAGGCCAGCTGCTGCCGCTCATTTGAGAACTACCATGACACAGAGAAACAATGACACAATTGGCCCACCATGCACCAGCTGAAGATGCCCACCCACAGACGTGTGTGAATCATTCAAACATGGAGAAACCCCTGGGAATACATGCCATACAACTGGCCACTCTTGCTCCTGCCATTGAGAACCAGAAAGGTCCAGAGTCAGCAGAGGAGCAGCTGCTGAACAAGGACTCGGAGAACAGGAGAATGCAGACTAAGCTCGAGGAGTTAGAGGTCCTGTGGACTGGGGTCATGAGAGCCACTCCGAAGCTGTAAACCAGGAAGACCTTGCACAATACCTGTAGAGACTCCCTGGAAGCCATTCTTCCCCTGACAGTACAGGCTTTGGTGGAGCTCCATAGAGGTCTGCAGCAAGATTCCAGCTGCCTGTGCTGACAGTTGGGGAGAGGACACTAACTGGTTGTGGGGTCCCAATGTGATGGCAGGCTGGAGAGAAAATGCTACAAAGAATGGCTTTCGCCCGAGATGGCTCACTTGAGATGTTAGTAAGAATTGCCCCCTCAGTATTCTATAGCCATGAGGAGGAGGAGGCCAAGGAGAGAAAACAAAGAGACCGAGAAAAAGAAGCTGCTTTTGCTACAGCACTGAAAGAAACAGATCCCAAGTCTGATTCCCGGGGCCCCAAGAAGAACTCAATGACTACATTCATCTGCTACTACTGTTAAAAGCCAGGCCACCTTAAGAGGAACTGCCCTAAGAGGCCCCATGGGCCACGCCCTGAATGCAAAGGTGACCACTGGAGATTGGTCTGCGCTCTGAAGCGGAGGCCCCAGAGCTTAGATCCATGCTACCAGTTAGTCCAACAGGAATGAGAGGGCGCGGGGAATACTCTGCCTTCTCCCTCTGGCCAGACCGTCATCTCCATCAAGGAGCCCTGGGTAATCATGACTATGGAGAAACAAGAAAACAGTCTGTTGCTAGACACAGGTGCAAGTCTCTCCATCCTTCTTTTCAATCCTGGCCTTCCTTCCAGCCATCACACCTCAGTGACAGGAATCACTGGTGAGGAGGTAAAATGCTATTTTTGACAACCCTTAGGCTGTAACTACTTATTAGATCCTTCTTGCATATCTCTGTCTTCCTGAGAAACCACTTTGAAGATACTACCATGTATTACAGCAGCCATTGATATTTTCCTACTAATCTATCCATAACTCCATAATGTTTGTATTGTTCCTATCCTATTTCATAAATGGATGCATGTCTATTATTATGTGTTTCCTACAACACCCATTGAGAATAGTTAATGATTATTCAATAGGTCACTCATGTATAGCTCTATTTATTTTCTTTAGAAGCCACTTTGAAGATAACAAAGTATACTACAACAACTATTGATAATCTCCTGCCTCTTTTGTCTGTAACTCACTATTTTTTGTCTATTTGTTTTCCTGAGAAACTATCTTGTAGATAACAATATGTAAAACAATAACTATTGATAATTTCCTACCACTTTGTCTGTAATTTGGTAAGCCCCCCCCATTATTATGTTATCCTTCTTTTACTCTTAAAAAAAAAGAATATACAATTATGTATATATGCCTCATTTTCTTTATTCATTCCTTAATTGTTTGCCACATAGGTGGATTCCATGTCTTACTATTGTGACTTATGCTACAATAAACCTGGGTGTGAAGGTATCTCTTTTGCATATTGATTTCATTTCCTCTCTTTCTATACCAGAAGTAGAATACTTTTATTCCCCTTCCTTTCCTAAATCTCAGTAAAATGAGAATAAAATATCAGTGGCATTTTTATATACTATTACTTGGTATAAAAAAAAAACCATTTTCATTTTATATACAATCATATGGTAGATCTAGTTTTAGGTTTTTAAGGAATCTCCACACTGTTCTTCACAACGTTTGCTCTCATTTACACTTCTACCAGTGGCACATGAGAATTTCTTTAAAGTAGAGTCATATGCAGAAAAATGATTACCAAAGGTTGGGAAAAGGAGGAAGGGTAGACAAAGGAATGCTGGATTAGTTAGTGCAACTGTATCCATGTAATGAAATAGCACACTGTTGCCCATTAGTATGTATAATTAATACATGTTAATAAAAAAAATAAAGAAAAAATCTATTTCAAAAAAAGGTACAGGCTGGCTAAATAGCTAAAAAAAAAAAAACCAAAAAAACACATATGCTTATGCTGCCTAGAAGAGGCTCACTTCACTGGTACACATACAGAAAAAGGTGAAAAAATGTATACCATTCTAAAGGAAACAAAAAGCAAGCATGAGTACGTATAAGCTATACTTACACTGGACCAAGTGGACTTTAAGAAAAAACTGACAAGTTTACTACAATAACTGAAAGATCAACTCAGCAACAAGATATGACAGTCATAACATATAGGCATGTAACACTGGAGTACCCAGTTTTATAAAATGAACACTGTTGGGTCTAAAGGGTAGAGACAGGCCCCACTGCAATAATAGTGGTGGCCTTCAACATCCTACCTTCAGCAATGGACAGACCACTCCGAAAAAACTTTAAAAGAAGAGTTAAACTGTGCTATAGACCAGAAATTCCCAACTTTTTGGCCCCAGGGATTAATTTTGTGGAAAATAATGTTTCTTACATCAGGTAGGGGGTTGGTTTCAGAATGATCCAGGTACATTCCATTTACTGTGCACTTTATTTCTATTGTTAGTACATCATAATAGATAATGAAATCATAATACAACTCACTGTAAGGTAGAATCAGTGAGACTCCTGTGCTTGTTTTCCTGCAACTAGAGGGCTCCATTTAAGGGTGATGGGAGACAGTGACAATTGTAGCATGTTGCTTACATCCAGTCTACCCCACAATCTCATTTTGGCTACTGCTACTGCAGAAAAGCTGGATTCACAAATGTAGGATGTTGGAAATAAAGCTGACTTTTTAGTGTTTCTGTGACAATCTCAGGATATTCTGCTTTGACTTTAATCCAGAATAGATGCAGACTTCAAGTTGTCTCAGACACACTTTTAGGGCTATCATCATTTGCAGTCTCAAGCAAGTGATCCTCTTTTAGTGTGGACAAAGTCAATTCTCATAGCTTCTTCGCAAATGAGTCAAGAATCCATCCTTCCCTTTCTGGTTGGGGAAGTCATGTTCAAACTTTTTTGGAAGCTGAGTTATGTGTGCGTGCACTATGGTTTCATCTCATTCAAAATCTCTGCTAATGTTTAAAACATGTCAAAAATCTCAGTGTTTACTTGTTGCTCCCAAAATTCTAGTTCATCTTCTCATGCAGCCACTTTATCTGCCAATTTGAACCCAACTGTCATAAAGTCACAGTTTGAGTTCACTTATATGATATAAATATATCATATAAGCAAGTTTTATAACCCATTCTGTGTCTCTGAAATGTGTTGCCAGTGCTAACTGGTTTTCTAAAAGAAATCTCTGGGGCAGCTTTCATAGTTCAAAACTCTGGCCTGTGATCTGCCTTTAGAAAGCAATCTCACACCTGTGTGTAAGAGAAGACATATGTGCCCTGTGTTCATATCCTCACAGAGCTACACACACAGATGTGAGGTCAAGGCATGTACTTTCATGTGGTCAACAATTTCAAGCACATCCTATAAAATATTACCTCAGGAGACATTTTTTGGCTTTCCAACATTTCTCTCTGGATGACACACTTGCATTCAGAAGTGGACTCTTTGACTTAAACAGTGAGACCAGAGAGCTGTTCAGTCACGGCAGCAGCCCTATCAATGCATAGTAATGACCCAGAATGAGCAATTACGTTTTCCTAGTATATCATCATTCAAAGACTTGAATAGTTCTGAAGCCTTGGTGTTGATTAGCAACAAATATGCACATAATATATTCTCAGGCATATCCTCCTGAAAAATATATTGCACAAAACAAGCATTGCTGCTTTGTTGCCAGTATCAGTGCACTTGTCAGCCTGGATTGTACAGCGCTTATTAATCCTCTCTAACAATTGTGCTTCATTATACTTTGCTATTTCAGCCATCTGCTTAGTTACAATGCTAGTAGAAGAGGAACTTTGCCATCTTTTAGAGTGTATCCTCTTCTAAAAGTTCACGAATAAAAGTCCTTAGCAGTAGCCAGGGTCAACTCTTCACCAACAGTAAGAACTTTTTAAAGTCCAGATTCCTGTGGTTAGTCACTGAGAATGATGCTTTCAGTACAGTCACCTTTGATGAAGTGGTGGCCTTCAAGAAGTACTTCTGTTCTTGAAGGTCACCTTATCGTTATTTGACTAATTCTAAAAACTTGTCTTTTCATGCAGCGTGCTTGGTCTCCATTTGACAAAGCAGTTTCAAGTGTTATAGATGCCTTGGATAGCAGGTTGCCACATATTATATACAAAGTAGGCTTGGAAAATGTGAATCACTTCTTGCAGTCAATCCGCAATTGAAATATGTATTGGTATTTTCTTTTAAAGCCAGCTTTCTTTTTTTTAGTGAGTAGTCTTAACAATGTTCTTTTCTCTTGTCATTGGGTCTTACCCCCTTTTCAAAGAAACTCTTCAGTGACTTGTTTTTTACTCATGTTGGCCAAAGTTAGCTTGTGAGTTTACCAAAACAGTGACTGAGATAAGTGTATGGTGCAGGAAATAGGTGTGGACCGAAGTGGTAAATCAAAAAATAGGTGGGCCATGCACAGACAATATCACTGTCAGATTGCGCCTTAATGCCTACCACCAAATGTGCAACTGAAGTACATTACTCACTTGCCACTATAAAGCCCAACACCAGAAGCAGCTTGTCACTTGCCACTCACTGATAGGGCTGTCACTGATAGGGCTTTAATTAGTTAATTAAAAATTATATGGTCTTCAAGCAACTGATGTATTATGATCTCCTTGCAGTCAAATATCATTGCTCATGTTCATCTGTATTTGAAGCCACACCCCAGCACTAGCAACACCCCCTCAGCTCCACCTCAAATCACCAGGCATTACATTTTCATAAGGCCTGATCAAACTAGATCCATGACATGCACAGTTCACAGCAGGGTTTACACTCCTATGAGAATCTACTGTTGCTGCTGCTCTTTAGGTGGTAATATGAGCAGTGTGGAGTGGCTATAAATACAGATTAATATGAACCTTACTTTGCTTGCCTGCTGTTCACCTTCTGCTGTGTGGTCAGCACCAACCTGTGGTCCAGGGGTTGGGGACTATTTTATAGCCCACCTGGACCTCACACATCGACAGAAAAGTGCACCCCGCAGCTGCAGACAGAACATATATTGGGCCCAAAAAGCAAGTTTCAACAAATTGTTAAAAGCTGAAATCTTATCATTTTTCTTTTCTGACAATAATGGAGTAAAATTAGAAATAAAGAACAAAAGAACCCTTAGAAAGGGCATCAAATGCATGGAGACTGAAGAGCAAGCTGTTGAATAAGCACTGAGTCACTGAAGAGATCAAAAGAGAAATTTACCATGATGATAAAAACACACTGATTTCTATTAGTTAATTAAAAATTACACTGTATTCTATTAGTTTGTTGATGCCTCAAAATATTGATTGTATGTGTTTTCCTGTATATCTTAAAACAATATCATGTTAAACAATAAAATTTCAACCTGAAAAGAAAAAAATTTCCCAAACAAATGAAAATAGAACTATAACATATCAAAATTTATGGAAAACAGCAAAAGAAATCCTAAGAGGGAAATTTATAACAATAAACTACTTCTAAGCTTTTAAATAATCTAAAATGCCCATGTTTTCTAAAGTTGTTTACACATTTAATGCAATACTTGTCAGAATACCAATAGCATGCTTCACAGAATTAAAAAAAGCAACTCTAAAATTCAAATGGAAGCACAAATAGTCAAAGCAATCTCAAATAAAAATAACTAGAAACATCACAATATCTAGTTTCAAGGCACACTACAGAATGATGGTAATCAAAATAGCATGAAAACAAATAGACTAATTGAACAGAAGCGATCTCCCAGAAATAAACCCATATAACTACAGTCAGGTGATTCTCAATAAAGTTGTCAACATTAGAGAAAGGATCGCTTCTTCAATAAATCATGCTGGAAAAATTGGATATCCACATGCAGAAGATGGAAACTTGACATCTCTATCTCATCCTGTGCAAAAATCAACTCAAAATAATCAAAGACCTAAAATAAGATCTGGAACTCTAGTAGAATAAAACATAAGAAAACACTTAAAGACATCAGGGTCGAAAATGATTTTGAAATCTTCCCAAAAGTGCAGGAAACAAAAGCAAAACTTGACAAGTAGAATTATATCAGGCTACAAATCCTCTACATAGGAAAAGAAACAATCCACAGAGTAAAGCAAAAACCTGCAGGACAGGAGAAAATATTTGCAAAGTATTTTTCTGGCAGGAAATTAATAGTCCAAATGTATAAGGAACTAAGAAAACTCAACCAGAACAAAAAAAATCTAATTAAACATTATCTGCAAACCTGTAAAATATGTTGAGTGAAATAAGCCAGACATACAAGTTTAAATACCATATGGTATCTCTCTTGAGTGAGGCAAAGTACAAAGCAAATTATAAAGGAGGGATACAAAGGGACAAGAGGACAGGTCTCTTGCAACAGGGAAGTGGTTCAAGGGAACAAGGGAATTAGGGTGAGAGGTGAGGAGGAAGGGAAGGAGAAATAAGGAGAATAAAGATGTGCCATGTACAGGAACTCAATAACCTCAATTAATGTAAACACTATATTTCATAACATGAGCTAAGACAAAATATCAACAAGTATGAAAAAGGGAGGAGGAGGGAGAAGGGGGAGGGAGATGGAAAGGGATTTAAAAAAATAAGTTATAATATATACATGTAACCACTCCCCAACATGATTATAAACTGTATGAATTGCAAACATGTACTAATAAAATAAAAAGTTATCTGTAAATGAACTTCATAGACATTTCTTAAGGGAAAAAATATAAATGGCCAATAAGTGGACAGTATCATTAGCTATCAGGGATATGCATATAAAAAGACAATAAGATAACATCTCATGCCAGTAAGAATGGCTATTGTCAAAAAATAAAATAGTGATAAATGCTGGCAAAGATGTTAGAAAAAGAGACATTTATACATTGCTGATGGGAATGTAAATTCGTATACCCATTATGTAGGACAGTATGGTGGTTCCTCAGAAAAACTAAAAAATACATGTACCATACATGATCCAGCTATCCTGTACTGAGAATATAGCCAAAGGCAATAAAATTAGCATAAGAAGGGAAATACCTACACAGTTATGTTTATTGAAGCACTATTCATAGTAGCCAAGTTATGAAATCAACCTACATGCCCATGAATGAATGGGTTAATAAAATGTAGCATATATACATAGAATATTATTTAGCTTTAAAGAAGAAAGAAAGCCTGTCTTTTGTAGCATAATGGATGGAACTGGAGGTCATTATGTTAAATGAAATTAGCTACCCACAGAAAAAAGTATTACATGTTTTTTCTTACATATGGGAGCTAAAAATGGTTGATCTGAATTTGTGATTGATCAGAATAGTGAATGTCAGTAAAGGGAGGTTAGTTAGGTAACTGGTACCAAAACACAGTTGGGTAAATGGAATAAGTTGTGGCGTTCTGTAACACAGTGGGATAACTAGTTCACAATAATCTACTAATATATTTTATGAGGATCTAGACAAGAGGAGTTAAAAAACTACACATAAATGATATGGAAAGAAAATGCTAATTATCCTGATTTGATCTGTGTATGCTATATGCATGTGTGGACATGTCACACTACCACATTAATATATACAATTATTACATGTTAATAAAAAATGTAAAAACTTAAAATCTGCTCTCTCCCTTTTTCCCCCTCTCCCTCTTCTTTTCCTTCTCTCTGAAAATCCTAAAACAGTGACTGATAAGGGCCTATGGAATAAGCACCCAACATACCCAGCATTAGCTTCTACACAGTCCCAGTATTTTCCTCCCATTTTTCCAGTCAGCCGGGATTAGCACATAGGCCTTTCTCCTGTGGCTTCCTACATCATGGCTCAAAACTGGTGCTTCACCCCCTTTTCAGTGTCTGTTTCGGTCAGGAAAGGTAGGGGAAACAAGAATTTTAGTTCTTGCATTAGGAAAACAAAGCCTTTGCCAGGAAATTCCATAGGTGTTTTTAGGTTGTATCGGCCAGAAAAACTGTGTCATATGAATACTGCTATTTGAAGAGACACTGAGAAATCACAAGCAGCACTTTGCAAGCCTCAAGAGTCAAAGCTTTTGTGTCTTCAGTGACTTTTTCAAAGACATGGATCTGTGTGTGTTCATCTTCATTATTCCAAATAACTCCAACGGGAACAGGACTCAAGGAATGCAGTGATGCCAAAAACTGGAGCTTTGGAATCTGGTTAACGAAGACTGGGAGCCCAGCTCCAGCACTTGCCAGCTGTGTGCATGGATACATTTATTATTTCTCTTTAGAAAGGTTTTTTGTTCATTTGCTTGTCTTGTTTTTAAGAAGAAATCTCTTTGGTTTGTGCCTACAAAGTCTATGAATGCTACATTTTCCTGTGAGTGCTAACAGTGAGGAAAGCCCACATCTGGCACTTGTATGCGCTGGCTAGAGTTGCTTTAGGCAAGTAGATAAATGCTATCGTTCTGTTTCCTCCTTCTGTAAAATGTCAAAGTGGCCACTTCACTGGACTCTTGTGAGGACTCTATGAGACACAAGCAAAGTAAAAAATTAAAACACCCCTAGAAGGGGCTGGGGATTTAGCTCAGCGGCACAGCGCCTGCCTGGCAAGCACGAGGTCGTGAGTTCGATTCCCGGTACCGGAAAAAAAACAAAAACAAAAAAAAACAAAAAAACAAAAAACACCCCTAGAAATTTATAGTTTGCAGTGAGCAATTAATTTGGAAGACAGCCTTGAAAATGGAGTATTTTTATAAGATTTTTTAACCCAAAATACCTTTAAAGTTCAGTGTTGAGAAACTTTGTCTAAACCTATAAAAATCACTTTTAAAATAATGCCTCTAACCAAACCACAGCTTTGTTCAAGTTATCTATTTATTTATTTTTTTTTAGAATTATGCAACACCTCATATTTGACTAATGCTCACTCTGCCCTGCTGAAATATCACCAATGTAGAAATTAGAATTATTTCACTCAATAGCTCCATTTCCAACTGAGTTAATCTGAGATTATGAACACAAGCAAATAAACTATTGAAAAATATAAACCTGTTTGTACTTAAAAGTTTCCTGCACAGCTAGAAGGTTTATTTAATGGCCATGTATAGTATATCAAACTGTTGATTTTTAATGTTAAATTAGAAGGTGACTAAATTAAATTAGAAATCATCTCTTACTAAACACAGCAAACATAGACCACAGGAAAAAAAATATGAGCATATAATTTTTGTATAATTTTTGCTAGCAAAATATTCTTTCTGGGATTGTGAAGTTCTGCTGGTTTTTTCTTTTTTTTCTTCTTTCTTTTACAATATCTGCACATGTAGAATATAATTTCAAATTGAAATATTTAGTTACTGGTTAAAACCAAACTATCTTACAGAGGAGTAGAAGGAAGATCCAACAGAGAAAGTATGCTGCACCTTTAAGAAATTAC
Organism: Chinchilla lanigera; assembly: GCF_000276665.1. Lineage (NCBI taxonomy): Eukaryota > Metazoa > Chordata > Mammalia > Rodentia > Chinchillidae > Chinchilla > Chinchilla lanigera. Next base: position 9,402,373 of record NW_004955434.1, on the reverse strand, counting down.
TGTACAAGCTGAGAGTGTTTTTGCTGGAAAATTTAATGCTTTTCCTAGGATTCACATTAAAAGTCATCAGTTTTGCCCCTCTTGCTAACAATTTATCCACTCACCAATTTTATTTCTTAAGGATATACCATGCACTGTGTTACTGAACTCTAATCTTACTTAGATTTGAAGCTTATGTGGCAAATATTCATGCTGGAAAGCTTTGGGCTGTAAGAAGGTAAGTGATCTTTATTTTTGTTAATTTTTTGTGTAATGGCATAATTCACTCCATGATAAAAGAAAGACTGCAACTATAGAAAAAGTTCAGTGTACAAGGTGGTTTGAGTATCAAAGAAAACATCAGTAAGAAGGCCAAGGACAGAAAGATGGGGTAAAAAAAGACAGGCAGGGTCATGAACAAGAGCTGAGGAAGAAAATTCCATGGAGATACAGGTAAAGGGTGGAGCTAGAACCACTGACTTAAGAGATGAATGATAGCCCAAAGGATATAAAAGCCTGGTTGGGCCATCTAGAGAAAGCACCCTGAAGCCTAGGGTGGACATACAGGTACAGCTTTGCAGGGGACAGCAGAGGCAATCTCCAAAGCAGCAGATACCAGGTTTAGGATGTTGCACCTCGTCTCTTTCCACCTCCTAGGAATCTGGCTGCTGCTGAGCCACACTTCTGGAGTGGTACCTCCTGGATGGCTGGACGAAGTTACTAAGCTATGTGGCCGCGAACTAGTCCGAGCCAGGATAGAAATTTGTGGCAAGGTCTTGTGGGAACCCAGGGCTTTGGGCCAAAAGCAAGAGCGCATTCTCGGATCTGGACCATCCACAGGTGAGAGCTCACATGCACCAGCCCCACCATTCCATGCTTCTCGTAGGTAGGTTGCCCCAGGCTGCCAACCAATCAAAACAGGGACTTGGGCAACAGGTGTAGCAAAGTGCCTCACCCTAGAAGCATGTGGTGTTCTTCCCACCAGGTCAGCGATGTCTGAACAAGGTAGAAGCCACAGAAGAGGTGATGCTGCCAGGGGCACTCCTGGGTTGGTGAGGAAAAGCTGAGCAGGCCACATAGCTAGTGTGGCAGCGACCGGGCACCTGGATGGAGTATCTCTAGCTGAGAGGAAAGGGGGCAGAATACGAGGTTGTGAGCTGGTTACCACGCCTGTTTGTGTGCTCAAGGGCATGCTTCAGCACTGAGACCTTTATGCGGTCCTGAAATGGGAGACAGGAAGATCTTAGATTCAGTGACTCTTCTACTCCATTCCATGAAGAAGCCTTTCTCGCCCCTATACATGTCCTTTTTTAATGCACTTCCCACTTCTTGGGTGAATTGGGTCTTTCGGTTCACCTGAAGGGTCAGGGTGGGAGTGGGGTGGGGTCAGGTGGGCACACAGAAGAGAAGCAAAAGTGACAGGAGATCTAAAAACTGAAGGGGATCAGAGAGAAGCGGAGCTTGCCCTTCAGACCAGCTGAAGATCTTTTAAGTTTTGGAAACTTCATTGATGCTTTCAAGTTTTGGGAACTGTAATAAGTATGTTTTTAAAGGAAGATGTCAGAGTTGAGACAACTCAAATCTGGAATGCTTTTAAAAATGCTTTTTTTAGTTACAAAGCACTTATAAAGATAATTTGGAAGCTAAGTTAAAGTAGCAGTGGAAATCCATAGAGGTATAGGCTAGTATAATCGGTTTATGGTTGTGTTAAATTCACAAGAACAAGGTCAATCACTGACTAAGTTAATTAAGTCATATATATATATATATATATATATATATATATATATGATTTGATAAACCACAACTAAATTTTATAGGTTATATACTGTACATAAGTGACATCATGCAAAATTATTGTGCTTAACAGATACACTTACTTCTCTTTCATAGGATTTAAAATATGATTTTAAACTTATTTATTTTTCTTTATTGTCAGATATTGATTTATTTCATGCCAGTCTTTACATAATTCTTGCATAAATTTAATAGAACACCAGTCTAGGAATTTACTAACAAACTAGATAAGACTAGATTATACTGCATTTGCATCTCATATGAAAGGAAAATATTATACACAAAGACAATAAGAAAAAAGGAAAGCACCAATATATATTATACACTTTGAAAAATATATGTGACTATAATAAGAAAATGAAAATACATTAAATAACAAGATAAATGTTAACATTTGAATATACATATGTATATCTTTGGTATTTTCACTTTGAATTATGCTATGAGCAATTTTTCATCATTTTATTCTCCAAAAATATAACTACCACATACCCTCATGCACCACATAACAACATTTAGGTCAGTGAAAGACTGTGTCTGTAATGGTGGTCTCATAAGACTATACTGAGCTGAAATTTCCTATCACCTACTGATACAGGTATAGTAAAGTCAAAGTAAAATACCATATTCTGTTTGTGGTAATGCTGATGTATACAAGCCTACCTCACTGTCAGCTGTATAAAAGAATGGCAATATAATTGTGTGCAGCACATAATCCTTGATAGCGATGATAAATGACAATTACTAGTTTATATGTTCACTATACTTTTATTTTAGGATGTACTCTTTTTACAAAAGTATATTATGAAGCAGGATGTTGTGTTATGCTGGCAGAAGCCTCATGCATCTCTTGTTTACCACACCTCTTGATTGCTTCAAGAGACCCTGTCAAATAGCCGAACTCTACTGTCTAGAACTATGTAAATATACTTGATGATGTTTGCAGAGTGACAAAAATAAAGTAACAGCACATTTCTCAGAACATTTGCCCTTTAAGTGACACATGACTGACTGCATGTTGAAACACTGATAGACATTTAGATTATTTCCAAATTCTTGAAAATGTTGTGCTGAACACATCCAAATACAGGTATTTGGCTGAATTTCTATTTCCTTAGAGGAGACCTATGATTTTTTAAATATTTGAAAATAATTTTCCATATTGCTACCTAATACATAAATTAATTGGAAATAGCCTAACAAAATACTGCCTGCATGAATGGATTTACTGCAAGTACATGTCAGTAATTTGTGATTCAAATAAGGTTTCATACTTTTATTGTTATGTAGTATTAAATTTGCTTTTACATTATTAAACTATTAGCTAACCATTTTATCCCGTCAAGTATCCCAAAGTAGCACTCACTCTATCTCTTTTAAAAGCAAGGATACTTTTAACTAGAAGAGACCTATATGCGGGAATATGAGTCCAAAGCACAGCGACTAAGAGTACAGTGACTGTGTGTCTGTATGAATTCAGAGAGATTAGAATATTGTTTGAGTCTAGAATCCATAAATCAGAAGTATTCAAAACACATAGCCCACGAATAAACTTAATACAAACTACACCTGTTTTGTTTTCTTAGCATTCAATAAATTCCCAAATAGAGAAAGATTAAGGGCAAAGAGAGGATTATAATAGCTAGGGTAAGTTAAACTCAGTCTTACTGAAGGAAAACGCCAAAACTTCTGACATAACTAAAAATGGCATAACATCTCATCTGTCATTGCCAGTTTAGAAGCTGAGTGACAGGAAGCATTAGGAGAAAAGACAAGTGATACCATATTATTACTATTAGTATTACTCTGCCAAATTCCAACAATTGAAGTTTGTAGTTGGCTAAAATTCTTGCTGCAGGACTCTTTAGGAAATAGATCAGCCCCAGGACCACCCCTGCCTAGGTGAAGGGACAGTTTTATCTCACTTGTGGTTAACCAAGCACTTAGACTTACTTCTATATCTTTCAGCATGTTTGCATTATTTTAAGAGTAACGATGCCTCATTAATAAGGACAGTTTTGCTGTCCATTAAGAAGAGCAGCAAAAAATGATCCAGGTTTACCTATAATTTAAATTTCATCTGTGTTTCTAATTTCTTTGTGTGTTAACGCAAATTGTGTTAATTGGGATAAGTAAGGCTAGGAGACAGTTTACGTAACTGACAAATTTTTGAAAGACAGGAAACCTTTTCTCTTCGTTCAGTCTCCTAGTTGGCAGTGTCAGAACCTTGGAAACAGACAGTGAATGCTCAACTAAACGGAATGAGTATAAAGAAGACCAGAGATGTCAGCTGACTCCAGCAGATTCCAAACCTAGTTTCCAGCCTTGATATTTACCAGCATAGCCCTGGAACGCATACCATACACAATACACTAGTTAGTATACACATACCACAGAAGATTCTAATTTCTTCTAGAAGCCCATGAGTTTTTGTTAGTGTTCTTTTAGTCCATTTCTCTCTTTAATATAAAATACTACTGTCTTAGAATAAATATTGTGGGGAAAAGAGATTTCTAGATGTTTGAGGGATGTCAGAGACTTGTAGCTCCTGCTGATTAATCAGAGCTATTGGGAATTTGGCCTTTTCAATTTTATTCTGAAGCTAGTTAACTTGCCAACATGGCACTTTTGATAGCTTAAACTAATTAAAAAAAATTTTTTTTTTGTCCTAGGAATCAAACTCAGGACCTTGCATTTGCCAGGTGGGTGCTTGTGCCACTGAGCTACATCCCTGGATCCTAAAATCTTTTGAAGTGGTTACTATTATAACACAGAAATTTCTCACTGTTGAATAAAATTACTCAGATGAAAAGAAATCCATCTGTAGTCAAAGAGTTTCAATGATGAAAATGATGTCAGAAAAATAAGAGATCAATGTCAATGAATAAAAAGTATTATGATAATAAGCAGTGAGGGGATGAGAAAGAGACATAACATGTGACTAAACAGAGTACAACAGAACTTTGAAAAGATTATAATACTTAATGGTGACCCATTATAAGCAAGCTAAGTGATTTAGATATTAGGACACTTGCTGATTGTTTCCATGTTTAATTTTATTGAGCTAATGCTTTCCTTTTTGACTATGCAAACATTTGCAGTTTACCTGATGCTCCTTGACATAAATATTTTTCTCCCCGTCTCCATTTTTAACTTAACAGAAATCACGCCATCCTCTATCAACAAAGATGGAGGCTCCCTAACTACGTCGGAATTCACTCCTAATTTGCTACAAGAGCTGAAAGCAACATCATTACCACAGCTACAACAATATGTACCTGCATTAAAGAATTCAAGTGTTGGAGCTCAAGACCTTAAAAAAATTATTAATGAGACACAAGATGAAGCAGAGGACAATGGTCATTCAGTACTAAAGTACTTAGAGTCGAATATTCGTTCACTAAAGAAAAGAGAAACCAGTAAGAAATGTTGCCGAGTTGGTTGTACCAGAAGATCTATTGCTAAATCATGCTGAGATGAAGTTAACAGTGTATATCTCATAAAATATTCACATATATCCATGATGATATTTCTCTGATGCTTCCTTCTGCCTCTCTTGATTAGAATATGGGAAACCAATATTAATACTTGGATTTTTCATTTCATATAAAAATCTCCTTGCATTATTGTAGTTTTTGTTTAATACTTTTATGCAAAAGTCTTTTGTCATTTCTATTAGTCTTATTGCATTGTTGCTTTTTAGTGCTGTTAATTTAAAATTACCATAAAATATTTTTTTAACTACACAAAATAAGACAATTTAATACAATGCCTAACATTAGTTACATAAAATGGGCCAAAAGACTTCCATAGGTCTTAACAACTAGACCCTATAGATATAAAGCCACAAACCTTGATCTTTCCTGCTAGATTTTTAGAAATTTTGTGTCTTAATTGAACTATTCATTGCAAACAATCAGAATGGACATAAGTCAATTTAATTTAGTTGAGAACATACCAGCTTGAGTGTTTTCAGAAAGGGGCTCTACTTTCAGGTCTAGATTCTAACAGACAAATACAATAAATGATTTTTAAAGAAAAGGTGAATAGACATATTAGAAGAGAAAAAGCAATTCAGTGTTATAGAGTATAGAAAAATTACATTAGTAAGGAAAAAGACTTTAATATTTTAGAATTTATAACCCATTTTAAAAAATCAAGATAATTGGGAAATGGTATTAAAACTTATAAGAAAAGTAATTAATATAGTTATTTCAGCAGCTAGCCAGTTCCTTCAAATTACCTACACATACATGTTGGCAAGTCAGTTATAATCAGAATTTAAAGGAATTAAGACAGTAATTCCCATATTTCAAATTCCTCACATAACTAATCATAAGGACACCTCTAAGATTCATTAAACTTTCACCAAGGCCACTTTGCACAGCTTCATAAAGGCTATAAGACTAAGATACCGTAAGTCACCTTGTACAATGCCAGGAATGATGCTATCTAATAATGAAGCATTCAGCCCACAAAAATGAGGACAATGCACAAGAAACTTAAAGCTCAGAGACCAGAAGGGGCACCACTAGAGCCACAAAGCTAATCTTCAGGCCCTATCCTGGCCGATGTGCCATCACCACCACCACCACCATCACCCTACCCTAAAAGATCCATGGAGGCAGGCTCCTGGAACCAGAGTCTATATTCATTGCTTCTGATGATAGGACCACTTTTAAAGTGGTAAAAAATAATGTGGTTAATCATCTACTAAATCACTCAAAGAATCAGCATCTTTATATACCTAATACTGTGCTACCAAAATCTATCTAAATGCCATGAGAAACTGGTCATTATAGTTTAGTGCACGTCTCATATTTTTTTAAAAAACTACTATTTATACATATGTATCAGTCAGAATTGTGTTTTCTTTAGCAAACAGAAAATCCTAAAGGGGGCTTGAACACACATATGGAATAAACATTTAACAATGGTTAGCCTCTGAATGATGCCAAAAGGCTCCTGCCACCTTCCCAGTCAGCTGTGAACAGCTCAGAGGCCTCTTTGCTGAAGTTCCTCAGCTCATGGCCTCAAGATAACTGCTTCACCTCCCTTTCTCAGTACCTGTTTCAGGGAGGAAAGGAACAATAAGGCTTAGCAGTTGGATTAGAAAACAAAGATTTGTCAGAAACCTCTACATTTCTGCTTATGTTATATTAGCCAGAACTGTGTCACACGGGCACTGTTCCCTCCAAGATTTGTGACTTGTACCCTCCAGGGTTGAGGTAATCAAGGGAGAAGGAGGTTAGGAGTTAACCTATAGATACACTCATATTCTTTCTTGTATCTATAATGACACTTTGAAAGACATTAATGTTTATGTAATATTCTTCATCATCAGATTAACTGCCAGTGGTACTGAATCCAAGGGATACTGTGGGGAAATAAAAGAACTCTAAAATCCAGTAGACACAGTAGGAACAGTCCCAGGACTTACTAGCCGTATGCAGAAACAAATCTATTTTTGCTCTAAAAATGTAACTTTGCTTCTCCTGTTTGGATGGAAATTGTTTATGTTTAATAATTTTTAATCAAAATGTAGTTTTGGGTTCATAGAAAAATATAGTGGGAAGTACAGAAAATTTCCTTATATACCCTCACTTCACTACAGAAACTGCTTTTTCTACTTTTTGCATCTTGCATTATTGTGGTACATTTGCATTAACTTATGAATTATTATGAACTTAAACCTATAGTTTATGCTCACTTTAGGCTCACTGTTTGTGATGTACATTCTATGAATTTTTTACTTCCTGCTTTCAATTCATTCAGATAAATATTAGAAGCAGAATTGTTGTACCACATGGACATTGTATTTTTAAATATTTTAAGAAATCATCACAATGTCTTCCACAAAGGCTCCACCATTTTACATTCTCACCAAAATGAAAAATGGTTGTGATTTTTTTCATATCTTGACAATATTTGTTATTTTTATTTTAAGATATTAGTCATCCTAACAGATGTCAAGTGGTATCTTATTATGATTTTTTTTGCTCTTTTATTAATACTATTTTAATTGACAATAGTTATGAGGTACAATGAACTAGTTTGATATATGTATGCAGTGTAGAATTACTATAACAAATCAATGTGTCCATCTTGATTACCTGTCATTTTTTATGGTGAGATCATTTGAAGTATATCCTTGGTTATTTTGAAAACATACATTATTGTTGTTTAGTCATCCTGCTGTGCCACAGATCTCAAAATATTTTTTTCTCCCATCAGAAACCTTATACCCTTTGACCAACAGCTTCCCACTTTTCTCTCTCCTCAACTCTCACCCATAGCTAAGGAAAACATTAAGTATGGTAGCTAGTACCTTGTCTAGCACACAGGGCATGTGGGAGTAAAATGTGAACTCCAAAGAGCTTGGGCAGCTCTGCCCCTATGGGATTGCCAGTTTTCACCCACATGGCCTCTCTTTTGGGCTGTTTCTGTTCACCGCCTATGTGCTTTTCTTAGCATGCATTTCATTTTCTTGGCATCTGCAACTGCTTGCAGTCTCCATGTCAGCATGAGCTCACACCTTCAAGCATTACCTTCACAGGGGCTCCTACCAGGGACTATAATCCTGTTATGCCACATTTCCTGACTTACAAGCCTTCTTCTAAAATCTGTGTGGAAGTCTCTATGACCCCATAACTCTTGTATTCTGCCTGCCTATGAAATCAGCACTATGTGGATAATGCTAAGACTTGCTGCCAGCTTGAACAGTAGCTGGATTCCTTATAACTATGCTTGTGTTTGGATGGCTGTACTTACAATACATCTTCCTAGATGCCCTTGAGAGAGTACAGCACCCTGAGGTACTCTTCTCAAAAATCTTTCAGAGGAGTTTACCCTTTTACACCTTTGAGCTTATGACAGGTTGAGCCTGATCACTTTCTGAGATATCCTCAAGCCTTCTTTCCTATTGGCTTGGTGGAAAGTACTGGGCTCCTTTTTAATGTTGCTAATCTTTTCAGCAACTATACTCTCATTGGCCCCAAGTTTACACAGGCTTCCTTTCTAGCCAAATTTCAAGTTTTCCACGTATTTTGACTCTACTTTTTGTCCTTGAGTCTCACTGTAGTTCTAGCAAAAAATATTCAGAAGTACCCACACCACAACTTGAACAATGAGCTCCTTAAAATTTCCTTCATCAGATTAATTAGTCTATCATCTTTAAATTCAGCCTCCTGCAATGTCTGAGGCCATGACCAAATGTACATAAGGTCTTTACGAGAATGCAACACAACTGATCTCTAGTCCAATTCCTAGTAGAGTCTTTATTCTCATCTGAAATCTTGTAAGTCTGACCTTTACTCTTTGTATGCCTATCAGCATTGTGGTCATCCAAGCTCCCAGAACTGTCCATTAAGCTTTGCTTATAGTGCTCTAGGATTTCTGCAGCCAAATTCTCTACTTTTCAAGACTCCTCCTGAAAACCTGTTCCAATGGTTTCTGAACCACATGGTTAGTTATGTACAGTTACAGCTAACACCCACTTTCTCCATACCCCATTTTCTGTATCAGTCACCCTTCCCATCACTGGGACAAAATATGTGACACAGCTTAAGGAATAGAAGTTTATTTTTACTAGCCATTTCAGAGTGTTCAGTCCATGGTTGAGTACTTCCAAGGAAGAAATGGCATAATAGAAGGCCCTGGGAGCATAACTCACTGGGAGCATAGAAGCAGAGTAGGAAAAAAATTTAACAAGCATATATCCTCCAAATCCATGCCATGAGTACCCCACTTTCTCTAACCAGACCCTCCTCCTGAGAGCACATTTAATAATAAACTCATTAGTGAATTAATTCATGGATGAATACAGCAACCCTATGACCCAATAACCCCCTGAAAGCCCCACCTTTAAACACAGGAGATTTTGGAGACATTTCAAATCTAAACTACAACATAAGATTTCTGATTAATTCTTTCTTATGGTTTCTATTTCTTTGGTGCTTTTCTCATTCAGGTGCTGCATTGCTTTTCTCATTTCCTTATACTGATTATCCACCTACGTTTCGCTGAGTTTTCTTAGGAACATTATTTTAAATTCTTTTTCAGTCATTTCAGACATTTCCTTCAGATTGAGGTTTATCTCTGGAGAATTACTGTTCTTTGAAGGTGCCATGTTTCTTTTATGTTTCTTGTGTCCTCTGTTTGATATCTATACATCTGGTGTGATGTTCATTTCTAACAATTTTATGAAATGGCTTTTGTAGGAAAAGGTTTTTGTTTAGATCAAGTGTGAGCTGTCATTTGGATAAGTGTTTTGGGTTTGGTTATAAAGTTGTTCAATAGCAAAGTCTCTGTGATTTAGTCATTTTTATTGATGCCAGAAGTGTTAGTATTTCCTTCATAGTCTAGACTATAGTAATTCATGAAGGTAGTTGAATGCCTTTACAGTGGTATAGGTTTCCAAGGATGTACTGTCTTAGGTAACAATCCTAATTTCCCTGGGGCTTGTGATGGTCACTGCCAGTCTCAGTGGTGCACGATATGGAGAGGATGGTGTTGTGGTTTGGGAGATACTTTGCAAGGAGAACAATATAATACAGGACACATATTTTGCAAGATTATTTATAATGGTCACCCAAAGAATTATATACAAGAGAGTGCAGGAACCCTATCCACACACTGAAAACCAAAGGATCCTGTGATAATGTCCTACATGTGTCCAACTGAAGACCTACAATCCATAACAATCCAACTGGAGGCCCAAAGCCCATGACAATGTCTCATGCAGGCCTGTTTCACAGATCTGTGCTGGGAAGGCCCTAAAGGTTGGTGGTGGAATCTAGAAAGTCTGTATCAGCAGGATGAAGGATCTGTGCTAGCAGTCTGAGGGATCTGCACTGGAGCCAGGAAGCGGTGCTCAAAATGAGAACCAGAGCTCCCCCAAAAAGTACCACAGCCATCCTCAACAACAGTGAGGTCCCGAGCTTCTCCGATGATGAAAACAGCTGAGTTCCCATCAGGAAATCCAACACAGCAAGCTTCTCCAGGAGACTGACACTGCACCATCTTCCTCTCTGGAGCCAGGAAGTGATGCTTAGTGTGAGGATCAGAGCTCTCCCAAAGTGAACTAAAGCCATTCTCAGCGACAAGGTCCCAAAACTCCTTGGAGAATGAAAACAGCCAAGTTCATCAGGGAAGCCAGCATGAGGAGCTCCTCCAAGAAAACCAACAGCTCCTTACCGCTTCTCTCCACTTCCAACAGGCTCCCAACAGCTTCTACCAGCTCCCAACAGCCTCTCTCAGCTCCCAACAGCCTAACTTCTTCTTCTCCAGTTCTGCCTCTTACGCTGCTGGCAACAATCCTCAAGTGGGCCTCCTACACCCAGCACCACGCTTACTCAGTTCAGCTGGGGGTTATAAGTTGAACACCAGTTGTCAATCCACCACAGATGATTTTTAAGTCTCTTGGGGTAAGCACAGGTGAATTTGAGGGTCATAATACAAGTGTCCACAGTTCCTAAGTCACAGGATATGAAGAAGACCTTCACAAGTTTCAGGATGAATGTGGGACATGCCTGGAAGTGTTGTACCAGCAAACACAAGTTCCAAAACCACAGGTTCAGATGATCTATTTCAAACTATAGGCAGGGCCAACTATTTGTGACACCAGTAAACACAGACTCAAAGCTTTGGAACACGGAGGGGCTCTTCCTTAGATCCTGTGAGATATTATTGCATGGCTAGCTGTTTTTTCCAGCTGTGGGACTTGAGGATACCTTCTCTAGGTCTCAGAGGACAAGTACAAATGGTACTAGGGATTTTGGCACTAGCATCTGTAATCTTAAATCTGTGGGCTATGGAGATGTTCCCTAAGTCATTTGGGGCTGTGCAGGTAATTTTTGGGCTAGTAGCACAGGAATCCAAACCTCCTGAGGTAGACATGGGGGAGAACTTCACTGGGTCCCATGGGTTGAGCACAGATGCTGAGGCTTGTAGATTTTGGTATCTGTTGTCCCTAGGTCTCTGTCTTAGTTACTTTTCTATTGTTGCTGAGAAAAAATGCCCAACACCCAAAATTAAAGAAGGAAAGGTTTCTTTACCTCACAGTTTATAGAAATTTTAGTCCATAATCACCTGGGTTCAAGGCAGGGTGGCACATGACAGAGGGGCAACCATTCATGGCAGCAGAAGACAGCAAAAACAAGGAGAGAAAAGGGACAAGCTTCTTTCTCTCCCTTATATTGTCTGTATGCAGGCTACTCACCCTAGGGTGAGTGTAGCACTCATACTCTTAATCCAAGCATTGGACCATAAATCAATCACAAACTCTAGACTCAGCCACCTCTGAAAATTTCACCCCTCCATGACTGCATGAGGCTTTGGGGGGACATCTAGACACAAACCATAACAGTCTCCCTAGGAAGTCTGCTGAGACAAAACTTGTTCCATTGTACTTATAGTCTTGGGGGTGATAAACACACATAGGCTCTTCCTCTAGTCCCCAAGAACAATCTCGAATGTGTTATGTATAGGTACCAACACTGAACAATGAGTGCAATCATTAGGTATATCAAATATGCACTGATAAATATAAAAAAATTAAAGTACAATCTTAAATGATGCACTAGCAGCTATAGTCCTATGGGTATGAGATGATTAGGAGATGTTCCCTAGTTTCCACCAGCCAAGTACAGGAATTGGCAGGGAGTGGGGCCACTGATTACCATGTTCCTATAACTATGAGGCTCAGGCACAATTTTTCCCAAGTTCCACTGCACCAGGATGAATGAAACCAGAACTTTAAAGCAGTTTCCACTGTCCCAAAATTGTGGGGTAGGGAGGGGACTTCCCATTCCCTAGATCATGACAGAGGAGTGTTGGTATCAGGGGACCTTGCAGCTGCATTCTTGGAGCTGCAGTGCTCAGGCAGGATTATCTGATGTACAGGTGGGGGTGAAATTAGAATCTTGCTCATTCTCTGTGGCATGTGGAGAAGACCTCTACTGGATGCTTCTGGGAAGATACGGGTGCTGGCTGGGGGCCAGGAGACACGGGGCCTAGCCAGCTCTGGATGCACAGGTGCAGGTGAACCAAAATTTTACAGTGCTGGGTACAGTCCCAAAATTGTGGACTAGGGAGGAGATTGTCCCCATTTCCCATGGGACAAGGACACCATGGCAACTGCCGGTCTTGAAACTGTACTACACTGAGGGGACTGGCTTCTACCTAGTGAGTTGCTCACAAGCCCAAGGCTTACAGCAGGCTCCAGGACTCACTTGCAAGTCCCTAATCACCTGGGTTCAAGGCTGTATATCAGGGGCTGTTATGGAAGTTTGAGCCCTAGAAGTTGGGATATATCCACAGTATCTTCTTTGGAGTGGAGAAATCACTTTTAGACTGAATCCCCAAACTGGATTTAAAGTTTGTAAGCACTGAAAATTTCTCCTGTAGTTAGGACTGCTGGTCTATTATTATTGGGATTGTTTGTACTTTCCTGCTTAGCTTATGCTTGCAGTGTCAATTTGCTTCCCTGTGATAGAAAAGCACATTTGAGTTGAAAATTGTTTTGTTCTTGTCTCTAGGTTGCTTTTCCACCTTGTGCTGCTCAAGATTCCTATCAACTTCACTGCCTCCCAGAGTATTTTTTCTCTCACCATTCGTGAAACAGTTTCTCCTTTGCTGCCTTGATTCTTTCATTTCTCACAGTTGCAGCAAAGGATGGTTCTCTTCAGCCTTCTTGGCTCCAGAGTGTGTAAGTTGGTTGTTGTTGTTGTTGTTGTTGTTGCTGTTGGTAGTCGTGGTGGTTTCTGTCTTTTTGAGACAGGGTCTTGCTATGTAATTCAGGCTGGCCTTGAACTCACTATGTAGCTCAGGCTGGCCTTTAACTTGCAACGATCCTCCTGGCTTAGCCTCCAAAGTGCTGGGATTATAGGTGTGCATCACCATGTCTGGCTCCAAAGAATGATAAAATGATAAAATGCCTAGTCCTAGGAGCTTGTGTCTGTGTGTAACCAGAATAATTTATAAAGGGCGTGTTGGATGTGCAAGAAATATCTTGTTTTAGTATTTTTAACAAACATAGAGACATTAAACTCTGCCATTGGGTGAGAAATTTACCTATAGACATTATTTTAATTGAACTCCCCATTCAGGTTAGTCTTGAACACTAGGGTCTTAGCATGAAATTAAGACTCTCAGGGCCCACAGTGTTCAGTGTCTCCTGCTGCAATGCCTTTAGTGCTAGTTTGCATGGTCCTCTCAACTCAGTATTTGTTTGTCTTCCTGGGTGAAGAAGAACTTTGACAAAGTGACTACACTACTTATCTCCCATTTGTGTATAAAAGTGCTCTAAAAATAATTTTACTTAAAAAGAGGTTAGTGACAGCCCAATAAAAACTATTTTATATTTTAAAATTTTTTTTGTCTTTTTGAGATAGGCTGTCCAAATGCAGTTCAGGCCAGCCTTGAGCTCTCTTTGTAGCCCAGGCTAGTCTTGAACTCCAATGATCCTCCTGCCTCAGCCTCCCAAGTGCTGGGATTACAGGCATGTGCCACCATACCCTATTTTAATAAAACATTTGGTATAATATTCTTACATATACTAAACTGAAACAATGCAATACAAAATGAAAATATTTGCAAATAGGGTGGAGCATATTAATTCAATATATCATGGTAGCTACAAATCATCTCATGTTTTTAACTTTTTTTTACATCTTGGGAATGTTTTATCTAGAGAATCATTTTAGTTTCTTCTGCAGGGAGAAACAAAATGCACAGAAATAAAAACAAATTGTCAATAGAATTAAGACCTTATTGTGAAAGATAAGGTGGTTCTAAATATTTTGGTATGTTTTCTTTTCTAAGTATACATTTATCCAAAAGAATATCTTACTTAGTAGAAAAATGTAAAGTTCAAATGTGGTATAATCTTTTAAAGTTATTTTCATTTATTCATTATAATTCTCTATTAGACAAAATGCTTTAACATTGTTATGGAGTGAAACCTCCCAAATTCATATATTTGAAAGTCTAATGCTTAATATAATAGTATTAGAAGAGAGAAATTTTGGAAGGTAATTAGGTCATGAGGGTGAATACCTTCTGAATACATCCATTATACCAGGAAAGATTATGAACATGTCCAATGCATTTTTGATTAACACATATGCCAGATGTGAGCTTATCCTTCCATGAAGGTATCTCAAAGACATTCACATTAATAACTTTCAAGGCACAAAATTTTTGCATATCTTTAAAATAAACACAGAAAAAGAATTTGAAGAAAAAAAAATGTGCCCATTTGACAAATGTTAGAGCCAGGATTCGTATCCATGCCTGCTGGATTCCAAACACTTTCTTTGGCTTCACTATTTCCCTTTTATCCACCCAACTGACTAATCTGAATGGCAGATATTAATAAACAGAAATGTCTTTCATAGAGTCAGTATAGGTAGAAGAGTAATAACTGTGGGCTCACTTACAGGTTGACTGCTCTGATATTCTAGACCGTTCTCTATTAACCACTCTATTAATCAACTACTGAAGCTACACAAACTAGACAATGTAGCGAACCATAACGCATTTATATCTTGGTGAGTGCAGAGTCAAAAAGCATGAGATAGAAGAATAGAGAAATATTACCAATAGTAAGGGGAGTACTGGAATTACCTAGACATTAATGATCTCCCCAAACAAAGGATAGAGATTTTATTTGGAGTGTCTATGCATATTCAGATAAGAAGGCCCTGGTAACATTTCTTAGCATGCTTAATTTAATGTATACATTTCTGAGCATGCTCAGTAGCAGACCATTGATCACATGTTCAAAAAGGAAGATGGCAGACACATTTCTTTTTTTTATTTTTAAAGAGTAAAAGAAGGATAACATAGTAATAGGGGGGCTTACCAAATTACAGACAAAGTGGTAGGAAACTATCGATGGTTGTTGTTTTATATATTGTTATCTACAAGATAGTTTCTCAGGAAAACAAATAGACAAATAATAGTGAGATATGGACAAAGTGGTAGGTTATTATCAATGGTTGTTGTACTATACTTTGGTATCTTCAAAGTGGTTTCTAAAGAAAATAAATAGAGCTATACATGAGTGACCAATTGAATATTCACTGACTATTCTCAATGGCTATTGTAGGAAACACATAGTAATAAACATCCATTTATGAAATAGCATAGGAACAATACAAACATTACAGAGTTATGGACAGATTAGTAGGGAAATATCAATGGCTGTTGTATTACATGGTGGTATCTTCAAAGTGGTTTCTCAGGAAGACAGAGATATGCAAGAAAGATCTAACAAGTAGTTATAGCCTAAGGGTTGTGAAAAATAGCGGATTACCTCCTCAACAGCGACTCCTTTCACTGAGGTGTGACACCTGGAAGGAAGGCCAGGATCGATAAGAAGCACTGAGAGACTTGCACCTGTGCAGCAAAAAGCTGTTTTCTTTTTTCTCTATAGTCATGATTACTCAGGGCTCCTCCATGGAGATGACAGTCTGGCCCAAGGGAGAAGGCAGAGTATGCCCCAGGCCCCCTCATTCCTGTTAGACTAACTGGTAGGATGGGTCTGAGCTCTGGGTCCTCCACTTCAGAGGGCAGACTGATCTCCAGTGATCACCTTTGCATTCAGGGCATGGCCCATGGGGCTTCTTAGGGTAGTTCCTCTTGAGGTGGCCTGGCTTTTAACAGTGGTAGCAGATGAATGTAGTCATTGAGTTCTTCTTGGGGCCCTGAGAATCAGAGTTAGGGTCTGTTTCTCTTAGTGCTGCAGCAAAAGCAGCTGCTTTTTCTGGGTCTATTTGTTTTCTCTCCTTGGCCTCATGGCTATAGACTACTGAGGAGGCAATACTTACTAACATCTCAAGTGAGCCCTCTAGGGCGAAAGCCATTTTTTTGTGGCTTTTTCTCTCCAGCCTCCCAGTGCATTGGCACCCCGCAGCCACTTAGTGTCTTTTCCCCAACTGTCAGCACAGGCAGCAGGAATCTCAGTGCAGACCCCTCCAGAGCCCCACCCGCTCCTCCACCACAGCTTGTACTGTCAGGGGAAGAATGGCTTCCAAGGGGTCTCCCCAGGTATTGTGCAAGGTTCTCCTAGTTTCCAGCTTCTGAACAGCTCTCATGAACCTGGTCAACTAGACCTCTGAGTCTTCAGGTGTAGTCTGTATTCTCATGTTCTCCAAGTCCTTGTTCAGCAGCTGTTCCTCTGCTGACTCTGGACCTTTCTGGTTCTCAATGGCAGGGACAAGAGTGACCCATTGTGTGGCATGCATTCCCAGGGGTTTCTCCATGTCGGTATGATTCACGCACATCCCCGGGTGGGCCTCTGCAGCAAGTGCGTAGCAGGCCAATTGTATCATTGCTTCTCTGTGCCATGATAGTTCTCAACCGGGTGGCAGCAGCTGGCCTGAGGGCCAGCGCATGCCAGCACAAACTGCTGAGCAGCTTCCCAGGAGCCTTGCGTGGCTAGGGTCCACCCCAAAGGCAGGCGCTCCCCACCACACAGCTTCGCAGACACAGGCCAGCAGACACATATTTAAGCATGCTCAGTTCAAGGGTATAGAACACATTTGAAAAGGAAAGATGATAGACATGAAGTTCTATATTATAAGCCAAGGAGGCCTAAAGGAAAGATTCAGAATGGCTCCGTGACCTTGGCTGGTTCTTTCTAAGTTTCTCTAAAAAGTTTTACATGAAAGAAAAAGGACAACTTTGCAAGTGTATTAATGTAGACATTTGCCCTTATGCTTCCACTTAGCAGCTACCAAATGCATGCCTGAGTCATTTCACTCCTCAGTCTTGGCGGTCGCTGTACTGAAACCAGTTCCACTGAACGGGGGTGTATCCTCCTTAGAGGAGTGAAATTCTCTTGATGCTCAAGAGAAATAGGTGTTAGGATCATCAGGAAGAGACTGTAGCGTCATAATTTAAGTTCCTTTTTTGTTTTACTGTAACATTTTAAAGCACATCAAATTATACCATAAACCATGAATAAAATCAGTAAAATTGACATTTTAAATTTCAGTAACCCAGGAAATATATGATTAATGTCCTGGGGAACTGGGGCCAAAACACAGTTAAATAGATAGGCCAGTTAAAGAGTAAGGGAAAGAGTTTGCTTATTATTTTATTCCATTTATGATAGCATGCAAATGACATTAGTTGTACTATAAGTGCATTGAATGTGATGTTAAGCTTCTAGTAAGACACAAAAAAGTATAAACAAATACACAATTTAAACTGTGTAAGTGAACAGACCAACTAGGAAAGCAAAAGTCATGTTCTGTGTGACTGTATTATTATTTTTTTTTTTTAGTCTTAGTGTAGTTCCACTCCCATTTCAAAGGAGTAGTTGTTTTTGGGTTCATTTGAGTCTTTTGGTTTCTTTCCCCTCTTTACTCTCATATAATAAATACTGGTAGTTATACTTTGTGATTTAAGAGAAGAGCAAGTAGTTAGAAGAAAGTTTCAGGTTTGCATGCCTATAAAGAGATGATATCATCTGTCCTAGAATAGTATAAGAACCATTGTTGAACTCCTACCATTTTGTATGGTAAAGCTCTGCATCATTTCCAATGCTTTTTAAAACTATTTTTATTTTATTTTATTTTACTTGTTACTGTCTTTGATTGTTTGATCAATCTTACCTTCTTTTGTCTAATGGACTGAGCAACTTTGGTGTAGATGACAGTATGTAATATAGCAACCATTGTAAATTTCTATCATTTTGTCTTGAGGTCATGTACCATTTTTGTTGTTTTTGTGCTGTTTTGACTTTCTCTCCGTTGCTGTTTTGTCAGTTTTTTTAATTAAAAAAAAAAAGCAGAAAAAAAAAGAACATATGTTTTATTGACAGTTTAATTTCCAGACAAGGTATGTTTTAGAGCTAGTTTGCCCGGGAAAGAACCTCTGACACAGCATTTCAAAAAGGTTGCTTCTCTTCTCTTTGGAGGCAGCTCGGATGTAAAAGTTGTAACCAATTGTATGAGTTTCTTGACACAGTTTGGCCAACTGTGTTAAGTGAACAATTGGCCCTTTCAGTTCTCCAGATGACTGGGGTCTCCATGCTGCATGTAATCTCTGTTGTCTTGAGAGCCTGGGAAATACCACCCATTATCTTTGAAATTAATACTTGTCCACTGTCACCTAAGATAGACTGGGGGTGCCCAAACCTGGGGATAATTTCTTTTAAAGTCCTTTTATAACTTCTGTTGGTTTTTCTGTTCTGCCAAGGAGAGCTTCTACGTACCAAAAAAAAAAAAAAATGTCTACAAAAACTAAGAGATATTTAAATCCTAGGGTAGGCCGAGAGGGGTGATGCACGCCTGTAATCCCAGCACTCAGGAGGCAGAGGCAAGAGGATGGTTGCAAGTTCGAGACCAGCCTGGGTTACACAGTGAGCTCAAGGCCAGACTGAACTGCATAACCAGACCCTGTCTCAAAAGGAAAAACTAAAATCCTGCAGCAGTTGGTGTGACGGTAATCTCCACTGCTGTTCTCTACGTGCAGTACACTCCTGGTTCGTATTGCCTTTTCTAATGGAAGTACACATGACGTTATTTGAATGTTTTTCTGCTGCCAGTTCAAATACTGTCCTATTAGTTCACCTATAGTTTTCTTTAAATTTGGGGTCTTTATTGTTACGAGAAGCTAGTTGTACAGTTTCTTTTTCATAATGAGTAGAATGAATTTAGTAATTGTGTAGGCCTCTTTTTTTGGCAACCAGACCTTTCCTTTCTTGTCTGTCATCTACCCCAAGACAGGAGACATTTGAAAGCCTGACTTTTTGCTTTCTGTATGTTTTCTTCCAAATAGGAGAGAGCTAGCTGCGTGTGGTGGCACACGCCTGCAATCTCAGGACTTGGGAGGCTGAGGTAGGAGGATCACTGTGAGTTTGAGACCAGCCTGGACTACATAGTGAGTTCAAGGCCAGCCCACTACATAGCCAGACTCTGTCTCAAAAACAAACAAACAAACAAACAGAAACAAAGAACAAATAGGAGGGAACAGATCTGTAGTCAGGGAGGGGAACAAACACCGCTGGAGTATCTCCCAAGATAAAGCTGCACATTTAACTACAGCATCAGTTACATAGTTTTTTAAATTATTTCTTAGTCTACCCTGAGGCCCTGTGCAGTGCACATGGCCCTTCCTTAGGGTGATTTGCTGCTTGACACAATCTAAAGAATCTCTTTCTGTATTTCTTTTTTACAGACATCAAGAAGACCTCTCTTTTTCCACAGTGCACCAAGAACATGGATCAGTGAGAAGGTGTATGTGGAATCAGTGTATGTAGTTAATGCCCCTCTTTCTCTGATTTCAGTACCATATCAGGCTTGTTATTTCAGATTTCTGAGCTGAAGTTCTAGAGGGTGGAGAAAGGTCTTGCCTTGATGGTCTCATGAAGAAAGATCACCGTGTAATCAGCCCAGTGTTGGCTATTCATTATAGAACTGCTCACATGTACAAATCATACGTTTTAAGCTTCTAGCAGGGGCTTACTCTGGAGGTCTTTTGTGCCTGAGTACACCTGGTCTCAGTTCTCAGCAGCCATGTTTTACAGGTTCTTTTGATATAGGAAGTAGGATGAACGTATAAAATGATCCTTTACCTGAGTATACATTTCTAATTTGGTATTTTACAGCACTGAGGTCATAAAACCTGAGGGTTCTGGAATATAAAAACAAAAACAGAAACACCACACTTCCCTCCAGAGCGCATTTACCTTGCTGCACATGTGCAAGATGGAAATGTCTTCCAACTTCCCTAACATATAATTGCTGGCAACCAGGACAGAGCTTTAAAAGAAAAAAAATCTCTCAGATCCTCTAGGAGGCTTTCTCTGCTTAGGAATCTCTGACCAGACTCCCCTTGAGACAGAGACTTTTTTTAATTTAGACCTCTGCTCTCAGCCTATATAAAAGCTGTCTTTAAATTTCTAAGACCTCAGAGCAGAGATATAATCTCGACTTCTCACTAGCCCTGGCATGCTTTTTTAACATAGTTAGTCCTTCACTCTACTATTATGACTCTATTAATTATTTCAAGGGTCTGGCACCACCCATCAAGCGGGGGAACCAAGTTTAATCTAGGCCACCTAAAACAACGAATCAGAGTATGTTGATGACCTTTGCTGATTGTTTCTCCAAAGAATTTTAGGTTAAACAAACAAAAAATACAACTTTGAAGATGCATTAATATAGGAGTTTGCCCCTAAGGGTGCCTGCCCCCCTTAGTGTCTAACAGTATGGTGTCCTAACATCTCCTCCCAGTAGCACTATCCATGTGACACACTTCTGGTCAATACACTTTAAGCATGAGTATGGAAGTTTCTGGTAAAACCTTTGCTTTTTAATTCAAGCTCTAAGCCTTCTTTTTTCCCTTTCTTTCCTGCCTAAAATGCATGCTGAGAAAGGAGGGGAAGTAGGCATTCAGGGGCCACAAGGTCGAGAGCATAAGAAGGCAGCCCTAAGGGCTAAGCATGGCTGACTAAAAAACTGGGCAGGATTTGCTGATTTCACTTACATGCTAAACAGTGTTGGATGTTTACTTTGTAGAGTTTATTTAAACCACTCTTCTACATTATTCTGTTCTTCACTGAGTACACAAGTCTAACTTGTATATATCTATGCTCAGAATAAAAGTTTTATGTGACAACCACATTAAGCTACAATGGTCCATTTCTCATGACATTTAAGTAAATTTTAATAGCACAAGAGTTGATTATTTATAGTAAGTAGCTAACCACAAATTATCTTTGTATCACTTCAAAAGCAGTCATATAACCAAAGGCAACAGGGGCTGGGGATTTAGCTCAGCGGCACAGTGCCTGCCTGGCAAGTGCAAGGTTGTGAGTTCAATTCCTGGTACCAGAAAAAAAAAAAAGGCAACAAATACAGATTCTGATTCAGAAGCCCTACTTCCATAATTTTTTTTCAGGCCTTCTTTTAATTTTTAAATTAGTATATACCCTATTTACACAGAACAGGGAGTTTGATTTTGGCAGTTTGTACAGGTATACACCATACTTAGATCTCTCCGGGCACCATTACACTTTTCTCCTTTCTGTTCCTACCCCCAAACTCGTTCCTCTTTTCAGATAGTCTGCTTTCCACTTCCATGTCATCTCTCTCTTTTAAAAAATTGTTTTTCTAGATTCCTCATATGAGAAAGGACATATAATATTTGACTTTCTGAGCCTGGCTTATTTCATTTAACACAAAGACCTCTAGTTTCACCCATTTTCCTGCAAATTACACGATTTTTGTTCTTTATCACTGAGTAATATTCTATTGTGTATATATACTACAGTTTCTTGTTCCATTTTCTGTTGATGGGCAACCTAGGCTGTTTCTATAGCTTAGCTAGTGCAGACTGTATAAGGTAAGTGACACTTCTGGGTGCTCAGATATCTGTATAGTATGCTGACTTTAATTCCAGGAATATACAAACAAGTGGTATAGATGGATCAATCTGTAGCTCCTTTTTTAGTTTTTTGAGACACATCCATAGTGATTTCCATAATGACTGTAATAATTTATAATCCCACCAACAGTATAAAAAAGTTCCTTTCCCCCAGCTCCCTCATCCCACATCCTCACCAAATTTATTCCTTTTTGTAGTCTTGATGCTAGTCGTTCTGACTGGGGTTAGATGGAAATTCATGATGGTTTAACTTGCCCTTCTCTAGTGGCTAAAGATGGTGATCATTTTTTCACATACTTGTTAGCCATTTATACTTTAAGAAATGTCTGTTCAATTCATTGGCCTATTTATTGAGTGGGCTATTTGTTTTTTGGTACTGATTTCTTGTCTTACTGAAAGCACATCTAAAATGACTGTCACTATTCTGCAACCTTAGACAGGTATTATTTGAAGAGTTATGCAATATCCAGCGCTTGACAAATCATGAGTGGGCCATTTTCCTACTGGCAGGGACCTACATCATATTTTTTTCATTGGGAACTATGAGGATTTATTAGTTTATTTGAAAGGTACCATAATTTTCATCAATCCCTCAGGCTAACTTGAATGGAAGAGATCTGATCTTAGCAGATTTTCAAGCTTAACCAATGAGGCTTATAAACATGTGCCCTATTTGCAGTTAAAATATACCTCTACTTTGAGAGTTATCTAACAAATATATTACCCCCAAAACTTCTGACATGGCTTAAAACTTAAGCAATAAAAGTTTATGTTCACAAGGTACAACATACATAGTGCTTAATAAATCACAGAGATACAAATTTTTCATGCGTGAACATGTGTCACCAAATTGTTGTCCTTGTGATTGTGGGATTCTACTATTTTTTATTGCCTTTTTGTGTGTTGGCATGTGAACATGTATATTTTTGTATGCATGTTCTATAGTCCTTGAAATAGTAATTATACTTTCAAATTAAAGAATCCAGGTAACTGGTAACAATTCACCAGTTACCCACGGATCCAAAGAAAAATGTAGATAGGAAGGTACAAAGTCTGACTTCACATCATTATAGGAAGACCTCCAGTGGGTGCTCTTCTAAGTCTTAGAAATCCACCCTACAGAGCTCATATATTTTCTTATCTTTGCCAGGATCTCTGAAGGAGAGCCCTAACTACAGAAATTTCAAGTTCCCTGGAAGCTTAAGATTCCAGTTTTTTACAATTGAATGAGAAAGTATGCTATAAACTTTAAAAATTATCATACAAGACTGAAATAATGTTATTTTAGTACTATCCACACGATTTCTTTTCATTTGTGAAGAATTAATCCAACCACAAGTTAGGGTACTGTGGAAGAATATGCAATGCATTACAGAAATCAATATAGTTATACTCTCTTAAAGCTTTGAATAAATACAAAGAAATCTGTGGGATTTAGGAAGAATATTAGAAAGCTTTACACCATATGTTAACAGAGATAATCTGTAGCTGATGAACTTAGAAGTCAATTTTATTTCTGCTTCACCAATATTTTCAGTAATGATTAAGACAAGCCTTTAACCAAGCAAATAAACATTAAAACTCATTTTAGTAAATATAAAAAATAACCGTAAAAGTGAAAAGACAATAAAAAAAGAGAAAATTCAAACTTAAACAAGATTAGAAGAACGTCTAAGCATGGCGGGACATGGGGAGAGGAAGGGGAAGTAGAGAATGAACTGGAGCTGAAGGAGGAAATTCCCTATTGGTGCTTGGGAAAGGGGTGGAGCTGCAACTGTAGACTTAAGAGCTGAATAACAGCTCTAGGGGAATAAAAGCCTGATATAACAGGCAGAAAGCAGAAGGCAGAATAGGTACACTGGCAAAGAACTACAGGGAACAATAAGGGGAGCAGTAGCTAGAAAAAGGCTGAAAGCCCCAGAGCAACAGAAACAAAGTCCAGGATGTTCAGCCTGCTCTGGTCCCACCTGCCAATAGTCTGGCTAATGCTGAGTCAGTTCCTCCGAGAAAGCTCCACTCAGTGGATAAATGATGAAAAGAAGAAGTTATGTGGCAATGAATTTGATGAGGCCCTCGTAATCGCCTGCTTGGAAGCTGATAACAGAATCTCCAAAATCCAGGTGGACCAGCTAGAAGAATCTGGATCGCTCACAAGTAAGAGCCCCCTCAAGCTGCCTTTCTGTGCTTCCCATCTATGGGCCTCAGGGTGAACAACGTGAACACAGGCAGACTGGCACAACACCACTGGAGACCACACTGGCCGCAGGTCCCAAGCCTACTCTCTGCTGTGGCTGGTGCCTGACAGTTGAGCTTTTCCTTTGTAACTTGCTTATATACAAAGCATCTCACTGGGAATCTCACAAGAGCGAGGCAAAAAGGAGGCAAGAGAGGCACTTGGTTGGTTCCCTTCCTTCCCAGAATGCAGAATAACACAGCAGATGGCAGGCAGAAGCCACAGAGGAGACAGGACCCCCTAAGACCTGCAATAGGTAGAGTATATCCCTGGGTTTCTTTAGAAAATGGGCAGTCATACAGCAGGCCGCTGCTTCCAGAAACCTGGAAGGGGTATCGCCAACTGACAGGAAAGGAAGCAGTCAGGTGGTGGATGAGTTATCATGCTTGTTTGTGCACCAAAGAGCAAGGAACAGCATGCTGAGTCCCCTGTTGGGGCCACAGAATGGGTGACTGGAAGGGTCTTAAATTGAATGACTCTTCCTTATCAAAAAGCTGGTTTGTGGTCTCTTCCACGGAGAACATATTTCTTTTTCTTTTTTTCTTTTTTTAATGCAACCTAAGGAAATTAGGTGTTGTAGCTCAGGGATGGAAGAGAAAGGAAAGTCTTTGAGTGACTAAAGAGAACATTGAAGGGACCGGAGTGAAGGCAAATTTGCTCTTTAGACCATCATAGCTGAAAATCTGATTAATGCTTTCAAGCTTTTGAAGGTATCTGTCTTTTTAAAGTGTAATCTTAATGAAACTTAAAGAACTGGAATCCCAGTTCTAGAAGAGTTTTTAAACTTTTTTAAGTCACCGAGTATTCTTAAACTACAAGCTACCTTAGAACTAGCAAGGGTAGCTTCCAAGATAGAGGCTATTCTGTTCAGTCTAGTGGATCATGTTAAAGTCTATAAAACCAAGATAAGTTACCAATCAGTTT
This sequence comes from Chinchilla lanigera, assembly GCF_000276665.1. Taxonomy (NCBI): domain Eukaryota; kingdom Metazoa; phylum Chordata; class Mammalia; order Rodentia; family Chinchillidae; genus Chinchilla; species Chinchilla lanigera. The sequence continues at coordinate 9,377,040 of NW_004955434.1, read as the reverse complement.
TCCATTAATAAAAATGACACAGGTTCTGCATTAATAATGTGTGAATTCGGAACTACATTTTGTAAGCTCTATGCAAACCCTACATTAAACCATTAACTTACCGCCCTGAAAAGTGATGTTGCATAGTAAATGTATTTCCATTTTATATGAATTATAGCATGATTTCAAAGTTATTTCTTTATTTGACACTGTGGTCAAAGTTTGATCTATTTTACTAGAAAATAAAGAAAGAATACAATAAGAAATTTTCCAATGGAAACTGAAGAGCATATTATACTATTATTTTGGTTTAAATTTCACCCTTTTGGAAGTAAATAACTTAAAATGATCATAAAGCCTGAGAAATGTTGATAAATTTAATAATAAAAATAGAAAATACTTATGGATATCTAAAGTTAATATCTGGTATAGATATGAATATGCATGTATACAGAGTTAGGCAGATATACAAATATATGGATCTTTCTATTGGAAAATTTGAGATTATAAATTTCCTGCTGCAGTGCAGGGATTATTTAAACTGAAAATTATCAATCAAAATAGTGTAAGAGAAAGTCAAAAGTAAATATTTAGACGGTGATGGGAAAAATTCACAGAGGGGACAGAGAAGTAACCATACTGTTGTGATTTTGTAGCATCTGAAGGTGACCAATTTAAGTCACCTACATTGTTTATATGTTAAGAATTTTGCTGGTTCTGTTGTTTAACTATCTTGAGGCAAGGTTATATTTTGGAGGAGGCAAAATTTTAATTTTTCAGGTTCCCTTTGACATGATTTTTTCCTTATTTTTCACTTTTTTAACATAACAGAAACAGTATCATCCTCCATTGACGAAGATGCAGGAACCTTTGGTATGATGTCAGAATCCATTCCTAATATGCCAAAGGACATGATGTATGAAGGACAGACACCATTCTGGAAGGACCCCCTTTTCCAGGCAAAGAGAAGTCTACTTAATATCATTGAAAAATGTTGCGATGAAGGTTGTGACAGAAAATCTCTTCTTGAAGCATGCAGATAGAGTGATTCGGACTTCTCACCTAGCTTCATGTGTATTCTCCAAGCACATTCAATGATGCTCAGTTCAGTGGCCACTGATTATTTTTAGAACATGAGAAATTCTCATTAGTATTGCATTTTTATTTGTTCTATAATAAGTTTTTCATGATTGTACTTTCTCTAAAAAATTCTTTTTCTGCTGAAATCACTTTATCTTTCTCACTAATAGTATAGTTATACTAATTGTTCAATTTTGTTAACTTTATAATATTAAAACCTTTGTCTCTTTAACTAACCTAATACTTTTAAATACCAGATACATATAAAAGTGATTACATTTTTATGACCTTGTCAACATAGGCCATATGGAATTTTTTACTTTCATTGAATTGGGTTTGGGCAAGGGCTGTACTGAAATATTATTTGGAAAAATTCTGAATAAAAAATAAGTAAATTTGAATTTTGGGGCCTAAATGAACCAACGGTTTTTCAAATAAGGTTGCTTCTATTCTTCTAAGAGAGTCAATAAATGGTTTTAAGTGATGTTAGCATATAGGTTACTGAATAAATAACTCAATAATGTATCTTAGAAGGATTAAATTTGATAAAGGAAAGTATTCAGATTTGCCATTTTAGGATTTACAGAACATTTATGTAAGCAAGATACATTGTGAAATTACATGAATATTTATCACAGTGGTAAATCAGCATGATATCATCTTAAAATTGTATCAATTCCTTTAATCTCTATACCCAGACATTCCTAGCCAGCATTTATAGAGTAGGTACATTTATAACAATTTAGTCTCCTCCATCAAATTCTGAAAACACAGTTATAGGAGATGAACCCAGCAGTTCCTATATCTTAAATCTCTACACATGGTTCATCATAACCAAGCCACTGAGGTTTATCATATCCTCCCTGAAGTTTTCTATTCATTGAAAAAGAAGAAACAAAATATAACTATTCAGGGAGAAAGCCAAGATGCTTCCAACATGCTTCCATAATGGAACCTTTGCTGCTTATTATAACTCATTTACATATAGCACACTGACCAGTGTTGATTCCAGAACTCCATTCTCTCTAAGGTTTCTTTTCCATCCCCCTAGTTCTCACCTCATACTTAACTAATAATGCTGAGGTCATTCACTATCACCTAGTGACTCAATTACTTTCATGTTCATCAGAATACATTACTCCATTTTTCTTTCTGATTTATATGAAAGAAATGATACCCAAAAAAATCAACCCTCTACCTAACCAAGCTTCTTGTGATCTATATTTTTCTTCTCTCCAGCTGACTGATTATGTTCAACATATATGAAGAATCTGAAAGAATGGTCTCTGGTGTGTAAGAAATAACCATTTTTTTTTCTTTTAACAAATGAACAGAAATCCAAATTCTGCTGTGGGGAAATCAGCATCAGACATTATTCCCATTTAAGGTATACACTAAACCTGGGTCTTAGCACCCTCCCACCAAGACCTTGGACTCCACTGCCCTCAATGGCTACCACTGCAACTCACTGTAATTCTCTGTTTGCCAAGAACGTTATCTTTTCTTTGGACATGACACTCTTTCATCTTAGTCTTCAATTCTCCTAGTCAGTGTGGCTACTGAGCAATGTACAGCAAAACTTTCCTCTCTTTCTCTAGCTTTGATACTGCCAAAGATATCTGCATAACCTTTCCCCTATCATCAGGCATTTACCAAAAAACAAATGGCAAGTGTAGGTGTAAGCATATCCTGCTTATAACTCTTCAAAAGCCCACCGGGTACACCAGGTCCAGGTTGCCTGCTTGAAGGTGATATAGCAAGTGAGTACAAGGTTGCCTGCTTGAAGGTGATATAGCAAGTGAGGCATTCACAAGAGACCAAAAGAGCAGGAAAAAGAAAAGCTTTATTGAGTTGGCTGATGGACAGTCTCTAATCAGGAACCAGAGAAGATGTCCACCCTGATCTGGGTCTTACCTTCTGTTTAAGTACATTTTTAGGTTTCCATGGTAACCATTACCTCATTTTGGGGAATTTTACAAGAATGTCACATAATGGTTATAAGGTTTACCTTTCCCAGAAGTTAACCAGTGTATTTTAACTTTTAGCCTACTTTCCAATTTATCCTGTTTGTTCTGACCCCATTTTATCACTCTACTCTCCTTCAAGTAGGTTGATCACTAACCACGGGGAGGGGGTGAAAAGTGGGGTTGTCTTGGTTACTTTTTTTCTCCTTGCTGAGACAAAATACCCAACGCCCAAAATTAAGGAAGGAAAGGTTTATTTAGCTCACAGTTTGTGGAGGTTTCAGTCCATACTCGGCTGGTTCCAAGGCAGGGTGGCACATGGCAGAGGGCAATGGTTCATGGAGGCGGAAGACAGCAAAAGTAACAAGAGCACAAGGGAGGGGTGGCAGAGAGGAGAAAGGCTCTTTCCCTCCCTTACACTGTAAGCTCACTACCCCCACCCAGAGGGTGTGTAGCACTCACATAATCTCCATGCCCTCGGCTTGCACAGGCTCAGGATGAATACAAAGTAAGCACCCTGGCTTCCTGCTGAGTCACACAGTTAACCTTCTAAACTTCTCAAATTGACACAATGAACAGCATCCCAGAAGGGTAAGGGTTAGTCCTTTTCACCCCAAATGCAGAACTGCTGAGTCGCTTAGCCAAACCCCTAGATTCCCCAAGTTGACACAATATATCAACCGTTACAGGGGTCAACCGTAGCTTAAATGAACTTAAGTGACTTCCTTTAATATGGAGTTAAAAAAAAAGAAAACGGAGTCTCTCTTGCCCTATCAGAGGGAACTGGAAAGTGGGGATAGAAGTCAGAGTACCAAAATACAGTGATAATACCTCAGGGTAGCATCTAGAGAAAATATCCTAAAATACAGACCTGCTAATCTTCTTGACTGTTTTCACCGGGATTTTCTTCTGGTTTTCTAATTTGTTTTTCCTAAATAAGCAACCTACCGCCACAAATCTTTTCCTAGCAAAATGTTAAGGTATCTCCCTAAAAATCCCCTCTTATTCCTTCTGGAGTTTACTGCAAACCCTACTCTGACTCTGGGACATGACTTCTACTACCCAAATGCTGTGACGACCCTTAGTTCTAGTCCTCTTTTACTCCTCTGACATTTCACTTGTTTTTGCTAATAGATTTTATGTATTTATAAAAATTTTTACATTAAAAATTCCATAGAAGCAACCCAAATGTCCACCCACCAAGGATTGGATAAGAAAATTGTGGTACTTTTATATAATGGAATATTACTCAGCTATAAAGAAAGATAAACTTGAGGGCTTTATAGGTAAATGGTCATAACTAGAGACCATACTCATAAGTGAAATAAATCAGACCTGCATGTGCAAGCACTGCATTGTTTCACTAGTGCAAAACCCGAAAGAGTTCATTTAAACTAGGAAGTGTGATAGACATTATGAAATGAAAGAAAATGCACAAAAGTAAAGGGCAACTGGGATGGGGGAAAAGAGAAGGGAAAGAAGGATAAACGTTGTATGTATGTATATACAGGATAGTTAACATAGTTGTTCTACTGTCTTCTATTTCTTTGCTGAAAGAAACTGTCAATGAGTTCTTGATTGATCAGTACTGTATGTCTCTGTTTTCATGAGAAACCACTTTGAAGATATCAATATGTAATACAACAAGCATTGTTAATTTCCTACCACTGTGTTTGTAACTCTGTATTGTCTGTACTGTTCTTTTGCTATTTTGTAAAAGGTTGTCTGTTAATGTTTTCCTCCTTTTATTTTTAAAATAAAAAAAAATTCCATAGAGATGACTAGGTAAGAAATACAATTAAATTAGTCCTAAAATCTTTTTAATAGGGTCTTTGGGAAATAGCAAGATGATGGTTTCCCAACTTTGCATCACACCAAAATCAACTGGGAATCTTTGCAAGTACCAAAGCGTGGGTCCTGACTTGTTTCTGAATGTGATATAGACCAGGAGAGGTTTTAGAAACCCGCATGTGATTCTTATGTGCTACAACATTGAAGAACCACTGAGCTAAGGAAATAATTCAGGTTGCCACTGGGGCCATTTACAATTGGCACCAATCATCCTACTGAGGAAGATTCTAGAATATATGTGACTGGGTTGTATTGCAGTTAGTTTTTTCCAGTCAAAAAGTATAGTTTCTAAATCCTGTGGTAACATGACAGTCTAAATATGCCTGTGAATTTACTGGAAGAATGTTTTAAAAGTCCTCCATAATCAGTCATAGGCAGATCTCTTGATTTTTCCTCTACCTATGGTAGAAAGAATGTACATCATTCAATTTTGTGTACTACAAAGAAATGATTAGGCTACTCACTTAGGAAAGGGTTATTTAACTGACAGTTTTGGAGATTCAAAGTACAAAATCAGGTGGCCCCCTTGCTTTGACCTCCAGTGAATGTGGTAAATGGCAGTATGTCATGGCAGGTGCTTGTGTGTGAACAAGCCAGAAAGAAAGCAGGATGAGGCTCATACTTTTTATAATAATGTTCTCTAGTGAACTAAAAAGAAAACTACCAAAGGAATCCCATAAAAAAAATACCTCATACCTTCTGTGACCTAGGGCCTCCCACTAACCTCCATCTTCCAAAAGGTTCCACCACTTCCCAATAGCACCAAACTGTAACCAACTCTTTAATTACAAAGGACTGTGTGGGGCACGTATCACGTTCAAATCATGGCAGGATGCAAGAGTTGGAGGAATAACTTACTCTAGTTCAATATCATAACCACAGGTGTTCAAAAGGACTCAGAGAGTAGTTGTATTGGGAGGAATTGAGCATGATTTCCATGGAATACCTCAGACAGACATCTCAGCCTCTTTTCCTCTGGAGTTCTAATACAGAATCCACCCTGCCTCTTGTTCTCCAAACTTCTAATCCATAATGATTTCTGTATTCATTTTTTCACTCACAAAGAGGGCAGCAGATTCCTTCCTCAAAGAGATAACTCACCCGACAGTTGGTGAGTTATCCTCTTGGCCTCCCTTTTTCTCCTGTAACACAGGATCTTTAATCATAGAGGCTCCTCCGACATCCCTAGTTCTACTAACCTGGGCACTCAGTACATTTTCACTCTGTAGCCCCAGTCTACTGTTTCACCTTCCTTTTACCCCCAACAGACTGCAAATACCTCAATGCTAGGTGGAATTTCCTTTAGTAGCATATGTTGAACAGCTGTTGTGTATCTGTAAATGATCCCCACAGTCAACTCACAGATCACAGTCTAACATGGAACATTAACAGGTAAAAAGACAAATAAATGCTATACTGTTAGTACAGCATCACTGACAACAAAACAAACCCAAAGAAATAGCACTTATTTAACGCTGACATGAAAAGGAAGAAGTATAAAAGAAGCACTGTAAGAGAAGGAAGCCTGCAAAATCTCCCTGGTGGAAGTAATGTTTGATCTACACTATGAAAGGTATTTAAGGAGATGAATGGGTAAACTGGGTGTAGGGAAAAGCACAGAGAAGAGAACAAAGCACAATATGATGGAACTGTCCAGATTCAGTAGGATAGGAAAGCAAGATGTTGAAAGCATGACGGGGAATTGGCAAGATGTTGCAAGAGATGGAGACGGGGATGGAATCTTAAATCATCCAGTTCAAACTAGGAATGGAGTTTAAATTTTATCCTGAAGTACTGGGGTACCATTCATGATCATGATTTGTCTCTCATAAAGAAAACTGGAGGACAGGAGAATCTTGGGACTGTACAGAAAGAAACCTCAGGACTCTAAGAATATACTGCACTATCTGAAATAAATCCCTTGGCTTCCCCAAGCTATTCTACACTGTTGAAAATAAGGAAGACATGGTATGCTTTGTAGTTTGACATTAATAATGATCAGTCAACGATACATTTTTTGGCAGGACAGGGAATTCTACTTGTTCATTCAGCAAACAATGATTCAGTTCCTCTTACATCACATGTAGTGTTCTGGGTCCTTAGTTTTCATGAGTGACAAAACAAAGACAATGCTCACATGGAGCTTCTTAGCCACATGACTGTTTCTCAGCTTTCCTTTGTCAATGCACTCGGTACATAACTCTCATTATTATAAAGCAAGATGTGAGGAAAGAAAGTATCAGAGAAAGGTCTATAATCTTATATGACATGTAAGGGTTTTTTTGGTTTTGATTTTGTTTGGTTTTGCAGACAATAGTGTATGTTGAACCAAGGATCTTAAACAAATTAAGCAAGGACTCTACCAGTGAGCTACATCACCAGCCTGGAATATAAAGTTTTAAATTCCTTACCCAAAAAATGTCTAAAGCTTTACTTCCAGAGGATTTTTACAGGTTGAAATTTCCCTTTATTCACTGTTTCATCATTCTGTGTAAGTCAGCATGAACATGAAAGTGAAAAGCAAACAGCTTAGAGTGGTTCTAAGTCCCCGTGTTAATTTCCTAAGGATAATGCAACCAAGAAGCTACACTGGGCAGCTTAAAGCAAGAAAAACAGGTTATTTTATTGCTCTGGATGCTCAAAGTTGAAATACAGTGTTTGAGGGACATTTCTCTCCTTTTCCTAACTTCTGACGGACATGCGCGATTTGTTAGATGCAGCCACAGCTCTTTAGTATTGTTCCCCTTGACACGCTAGGTATTCTGATCTTCATTGCCACCATGAATCTTACCGAATTATAGCACCAACCCTATTGAACATAAGCCTCATCTATCCAACTTGTACGACCTCATTTTAACTACTTACATCTGCAAAGACCTCACATCTATAAATGTTTCATTCTGTGATATAAGGGTTTTATAATCTGAGTATCTATTTAAGGACACAATTCAACCCATAACATCTTGAGGTAAAACCAAGCGAGCAGCACAGGATGGTTCAAAGAACACACTCACGACCTCTTCCATCTCTTACTATCTGCAAAACTAAAAGGGGAGAAAAGAAAAAGCCACCATTATGTTCAAGACATACTACCTCACTGTTTTGTCAACTACAGCTTTGTAGAAAGTTTTGAAATCAGGAAGCTGTATCCTTCAACTTTGTTATCTCTGTCAAGACTCTTGGCTATTTGGGGAGTCTTAACATTCCACATTCGTATTAGAGAGGGTTTTCTGTTTAAAAAAACATTTTGCACAAAATCCTTTGGGATTCTGGTAACGATGACACTGACTCTGTAGACTGCTTTGAATAGTACTGACGTCCTAACAATATTAAGTCTGCCAGCTGAGGAAAACTGCATGAGCATGGCAAAAAGTTTTTCCCTTAATTTATGTCTCCTTTAGTATCTTTTAGCAATGAATGTTTTGTAGGTTTCTCCTTAAATATATTCCAAAGTTTTAAATTATTTTAGATTGTATTGAGAATAGCACTGTTCTCTTAATTTTTGGGGAGGGATATTTACCGGCAATCAATTTTTGCATGATGTTTTCTATCACTTTATGAAAACAGTCTACTAGTACTAACATTTTTTTTCAATTCTTTAGGTTTTTCTACACATAAGTTCCTATCATCTGCAGGCAGAGAATATTTTATATCTTCCTTCCCAATTTTCATGCCTTTCCCCCCTCTTTTTCTTACCTAATTCTTCTAGGTAGAACTTACAGTAATATGCTGAATGGATGTCGTTAAAGGGGGCATTTTTTATTTGATCCTGATCTGAGGATGTATAGGCTTTTGGTCCTTCAGCACTAAGAGTGACATTAACTGAGAATTTTTATATCTGAGATAAATTAAGCTCACATTTATTCATTTCTCATGAAAGTTTTAGGCACACTTTATTAGGATTTTAACTAGCTATTCTATAAGTGAATTTGCTGTTCTTTCCTATGTCACATCTGATATCTTTCCAACTACCTCCTATCTTCTATGTAGTCCTATTTCTGTATGTGACTGCCAACTGCAAAGCACCCACATCCAGTCCATGTGACTGAGGGACTTTGAGAAAATTTTTAAATAAATTTTAAATTGGGGGTAATGTAGATTCATACAGGTGAAGGTGAAAAACACTGTGGCAAGATCCTGTTTCACCCCGTCCTCAACAGTAACACCTAGGAAAACCATAGTACATGATAACTTCGGTACTGACACTGATATAATCAAAATAGAATTTCTCCAGCTCTATCTCTACCTCTATATACTTCAGCTCCTGATTCTCACATTACACTGTCCAGTCATGGTACCAAGAAGAGTTGAAGACCTTGGTGCATTGTGTAGTAAATACCCTAGGGAATGCATTCACTTTTGGCGAATTTCCCTGCACCCAGGAAGAGAGACAAACATTGTGTTGGAGGGGATCCTGCAGACTGAAGGTGACACAACAGGAGGCACTGAACACTATAGGCCCTGACAGTCTTGATACTTTGGTGCTAAAATCCCAGGGTTTAAGACACAGTTTAAGGGGGACTCCTGTTAAAAATAGTGTCTCCAGATAAATTTCTCACCCAATGGAAGAACTTAATGTCTGTGTATTTGCTAAAAATACTAAAATAGGACTTTTTGTTTATGAGAGATACGGTTTATAAATACATTATAAACAGAAGCAATCTCATACAAAGTATTTTATTATTTCAAGGTATACAGTTGAGTCCCTCAAAAACATGAAACATCCCTATTTTGAATCAAGTTCATTTGGCCATAAAAATCCAAACGCTTAACCTGCTTACTTGCAGTAATATATTAATAAGGCAAAGTATGTCCATTTTGAGTTAAGTAAAAACTTCCAAGGCTTGTGGTTATATCTTTACATGGTCTTAATTGACACTTTCAGGCCTTTTTATTTAGCCTGACATTAGGAGGATATCACAGTGAGTCATTGTGTTATCATGATAAAGACTTCATTATCATTTTAAGGTAAGTAAGATTTAGAGCAGTTGATGTCATTATACCAGCATCATTATTATTTGGGGGTGGTAGGTGGAATGAACTCAGGGCCTCATCCTTACCAGGCAGATCTTTTTTTTTTTTAAAAGACGTGAAGACTTCTTTAGTAAAAAGGATTAACTGTTGACACAAAGAATAGCCTTAGGGAGACTGTTTCAGAAAAATGAAAAAACATTGATAATTTCCCATAATTTTAATAATCAGTGGTGAGTGATTTAGACAACAGTGGAGGTATATTCAAGATTAGAAATGAAGATTGCACAATGGATTAATAATTACAAATTAACATCTTAGTTTGCTGGACACAATTAAATTTACAACAAAGTCTGACAAACACAGTAAATAACATTGCCCGGTCTTTTGGATGGTTTAGTGTCCTCAATAATGACTGCTCATCAGAAAACATTGCTTTCAGCTCCTGTGGCGGTTCAGGAATGAATTTCACCAAAATATTTAAGGCTTCTGAATCTCTGTGGGTGAACAATCCTGGGAATTCTATTATGTTTTTTAAAAAGTGAGAAAAGAAAAGATGTGAAAATATATTCATTTCAAGAAAAGCAGGGTAAGTTTTAATGGTTTTCATATTGAAAAGCAAAAGCATTTACTCAGTACAATGAAATATAAAAATAATCCTTAACTACATCCCTCCTACTGTGGGTCTTTTGACAGCTTTACTTCCTGCCCAGCTACCCTGTTTTTATTCATTCTTCTTGACATGTCTGTTTCTTATTCCCTTAGCTTTCCTTCCCCCTGGTGAGATTCCCAAAGAGGTGCTTTCAATAAAATCAACTCACAGAGGACAAGTCCAAACTTTTCAGCAGTACTCCTGCACTGTGGGAGCCAGTAACAGGCAATGACATCTTTAACAGTACTTCCAGGGCGGACTTTCAGATTCCCCTGCAGCTGGAGAGCCATTAATGATCAACGTAGAATAGCAAGGGAGTAGGCAGGAGCTCTTACCTGACAGTCCTCGTGGCTGCACTGCCAATCCATCCACAGGAGTTGGGTCCACTGCTTGTATTCTCATGCATCTTCTCTCAAGTCGATCCACCAGTGGGTTGTTACATATCAGATAACGCAGCTTATCCACCAGACCTGCAGTGGTCTCACCGGGCAACTGACTCAGCAACAGCCAGATCCCTAGCAGGTAGGTTACGAACATGCAGGTCATCTTGGACCTGGTAGCTTGTGCCCTGGGCTTTTCAGCCTCACTCTGGGGACTGCTGTTGCTGTTGTCCACACACCTGTGCCTGTGTGACCACCTCAGGCCTCTTTCCCTACTTGGTTTAATCAGGCTTTTATATCCCCTGGAATATCACTTAGCTATTAAACCAGTGGTCTCAGATCCACCCCTTCCACGCCCATTTCCACTGAATTTACCTTCTCAGTTCTAGTTCACTCTCCCCAACTTGCCTCACACATTCTGTGCCTCTTTATCCTCTCAAGGTTGTTTTCCTCTGTGCTGTTTAAACAATCTGAATTGCCTTCTTTCCTTTTCAATTTCTTTCTTCCTCTACACTAGTTTTATGCTTACTGAAACACAGCACTTGCAACCTTTTTGGTGTTTGTTTTCTAACCTCAAAAACACAGCATTGGGATTGTAGGAAGTGTAGTTACACAAAATAAATATAACTGACTTGTAAAGCCACTACTAGAGTTTATCTCAAATTTTCCCACTGACTGCCTCACATTTGTTTCTATTTCTTCTTCAAAGTACTAAAAGGTTCTAATGAGACTGCTATAGTGCTTGGTATATTTATCCATGCTATTGAGATGAACAGATAGAGTTATCTTCATAAACCATGGAAAACTAATGGTGGTTAAAACAAGTTCTGTGCAAAGTAGGAAAATTCTCAGTAACATCACCTTATGCTCATACAGTGATGTCTAAAATTTACAGTGTATTTTTTCATTCATTCTTATATTTCCATTCAGTCTTTTTCTTTTTTTTGTTTTTTTTCCGGTACCGGGAATCAAACTCACAGCCTTGTGCTTGCCAGGCAGGCACTGTGCCGCTGAGCTAAATTCCCAGCCCCTTTCCATTCAGTCTTATTAGGAAACTCAAGATCGCTGTTTACACTTGTCCTCCAGAGATCCTGATGAGGATGAGAAAAAACACAAGCTTCTAGCATTGCTGGTAATTCCTGGAAGAGCAACAAGGTAGGTCTTACAGTGGCAGGAAGTCAGATTCTATTATTTTCTACTAGTTTCCTTCTTCTGATTCCTCTGAACAATTAGTTATCTTTGGTTTTTTGTTTGCTTGTTTGTTTGGTTTATTAATTACATGAGTATTTTAGTTTCAGGCTGTAGTCTCTAGAGACTAGAGAATATATGAATATATATACACACATGAAGAAAGGTTTATTTTTGCTCAGTTTCAGAGTCTTCAATTCATGGTTGGCCTGCTCCGTTGCTTTTAGGCCTAAGGAAAGGCAAAAACATCATGGCAGAAGGGCTTGGTCAAGGAAAGCTGTTCACCTCATGGCAGCCATAAAGCAGTATGTGAAAGTTTGTCCTGAAGGGGTCAAGGACAAGATATAGTTCCCAAGGTCACAGCCCCCATGATTTGCTCCCTTCCACTAGGTTCTACTTCCAAAACTTCCATTATTTCTCAATAATGCCATCAAATTGTAATTTCATGCCATCAATGGATTAATCCACTGATGAAGTTGGAATCCTCATGATCCAATCACTTTTGAGAAGTTCTACCTCTGAACATATTAACCTTCTGAATGATTTAAGATCCAAACTGAAACACTTCTGAAGGTAAAGTTATATCATTTTCTCTGTCCTTCTCCATCAACAATATACAGAATGTGCCCTCCCCTTATGCCAGTGGTGCTGAACCTATGGCATGTGTGCTGCAGCTGGCTGTTTGTGATCACTGAAAACTCTAAAAGCTTTGCCATCACTGCCTTACGCCTTGTACTCTGATCACAATGACCATGTGCACTGTGACAGCAAGGAAACACTATAATGTCTCCAAAGACAAGAACAGACATGGATCCATATCTTATATGCAAAAATTGAGGAAAAGAAAGTTTGTTTAAAAAAAAAGAACTCCCATACTCACAATCCAATGGAAAATTACCAAACTCTAGACCACTCCAGATACCCCATAAAAATGGCCCCTTTTCTTTAACAAGCCAGTTTGATTTTTCTGTCAGAGCTCAACCCTCTCACTCCTTTCTGTTCCTCTTATCTTCAAACTCAAGTTCTTTCTCCATTTCCTCCAGTTTCTCAGTTATAGCTTTCACCTATACATTCTAGCTCTTGTCTTTTTTAAAATTTCCACTGTTAGCGAGACAGATATCCCATCTTCTGATATCACAGAGTATGTTGGCAATGCGTATTTTCCCAAAATAATTAAAACAATTAGGGTCAGTTTCCTGTGTTTTATGTTTTATTTGAGGGGAAAGTTTTATCATTTTAAAATAACACTGTTTACTTGGTAATGGGCTTTGGAGATAGCTATCAAATTATATATTGACATTTTAAATGCAAATAGGGTCACATGTTTATGGTCCCCATTTGTTTGTGTTCAAAGTCTACTAGTTCATCTCTGTTGCTTGAGGCAAAGTTGAGAACTTGATGTAAGTTAGGGCAGTTTTTAAATAAACTAGTAAATACCCTTTGTTCCAAATAAAAGATATGATTTAATTGTGTACAACTTGGAAGAGGGCCTTGTCATTATTCATCACATGCTGACCATCATGTAACTCTTCCAGTCATACCTGCCTGGAGGGAGAGCATGGATGGGATCAGTGCTTTTGGATGACCTCAGAATGAAACATGTATAGTGGCCTTGGGAACGAATGCTGCACTTTGGCTGGTCTGTCCCTGCTCACAGCAAGCAAGACAAACACTTAGTTTGTGGCACCATGTAGGCAAACACTGAGGAATTGCTTTGGTAGTCACCAGTGACAGTGAAACTCTACTGTTCTAATAATGTGGTGCTAATACCTCAGGTACAGAGAGGAACTCCTCTATCTCTGCTGCCTTCCCACCAAAGCAGTTGCCAAGGCCACCCACCCCTACTCCAAGTCTGACCATGCACTGCTGTCACAACTTAGCGTGAGTGCCAAAGTGCTGTGCTTCCCAGCACTGCTTCTCCCTATGTAGTATCTGGCTCCACACCACTGACTGGTGGAGGCACGTTGCTTCAGGTTCCTTACCACTGCTGATGAGTTCCTTTGCTATCATCAAACTAGTGCCTGAGGATATCCTTATTGCCCAATAAAGGATATCATTTCTATGACAGAAGTAACCACAGAATGAGCTTCACATGCCAGTGCTGTCTGAACCACACTGATCTGAACTGCTAGAACGTCCAGACTCTTGTGCAGCCACAAAGAGACTGGCTTTCTCTGACTCCATCACATATGTAGTGCACTCAATAGTCACTAGTCATAGGCAAAGAAGATTAACAGAAAATGCACTATCATGCCGGCCAGAAAAAAAGTCAACATTGCATAACAAATCAACACTTCAAACACACATTGTCAGGAGAAAACTACTTATTAAAGCCACCCCACTAAAATGGTGGCAATACTTGATCTATAAGAGGGAGAAATTCCAACACAGAACAAGAAATATGAAAAGATAATAGGATGCCTCAAAAATTAAAAAGATAATAGGATGCCTCAAAAATTAGAAATATGAAAAGATAATATGATGCCTCAAAAATTAGAAATATGAAAAGATAATAGGATGCCTCAAAAATTAGCAAAAACTATCTAGCGACAGAGTCCAATGAAATTAATATGGGTTAAACTGCCTGATAAAGAATGCAAATAAATGCTTATTTTAGAAAACCTCAATTAAATCTAAAAGAGTACATATAATCAGTTAAATGAAGTTAGGGAAACAATTCAGGATATGAAGGAGAAATGCAGCAAAAGAATAGATTTTGAAAAAAACAGAAATCATGGAGATAATAAAAACAACAAACAAACACAAAAGACCATAAGAAGAAGAAAGAATACCTGAATATGAAGACAAAAAAAAAAGGAAGAAAGGCAAAGAAACAAAGAATAGAGATCATTCAGGACCCTTAAGAGTACCACTAAAGGAGTGAATCCATATTTTTGGAATACCCAAAGATGAAGAGATGAAAGTTGACAGCATGCAAAGTCTGTTCAATAAAGTTGTAGGAGAAATTTTCCCTAATCTTGGAAAACATGTGGACATCCATGAAAAGGAGCTATTTAGGAACCAAAATAGTCATGACCAAAAAAGATTTTCATCCCAGCCATTATAGTCAAACTGTCAAAACACAAGACAAAGAAACACCCTAAAATCTGCTGGAAAAAAAAGTGTTAAGTCATATGTGAGGGTATCCCCATTAGACTGATAGCAGGTCTTAGAAGAAATCTTATAAGCCAGTGATATATTCTAATACTTAAGACAAAATAACAGCCAGATAGGAATGCTATATTTCAGAAACAAAGGAGCAATAAAGTCCTTCCAGGGTGAGCAAAAACTGAGGGAATTCATAACTACCAGACCAGACTTACAAAAGATGCTTAAGTGAGTCCTACATCCAGAAGTGAAAGAAAGATAACTATGACTGTGACAGTCTGAGAAACTATAAATCCCAGTAGAAAAGTAGACTCCCAAAAGAGAAATAGGAAAAAATTAAATATTATCTATACAATAAATCATTAAGCCATAAAAACAAGAAAGGAAGAAAAGTACAAAATATTTAAAATGACTAGAAGAAAATGAGCAAAGTAACAAGAATAAGTCCTTCCTTATCTTTCAATAATAACCTCAAAGGTAAATGAACTCAATTCTCCAATTAAGTGATACAGATTGGCTGAATAGATAAAAAAGCAAAACCCAACAGAATAGTGCCTAGAAGAAACTCATCTCACCACTAAAAACACAGAGACTTAAAAGGATGGAAAATGATATTCAAAGCAAATAAAGTAAGCAAGATTGGCTATGTTTTATATCTGACAAAATGGACTTCAAAATTTTAAAAAAATGATTAAAGACAAAGAAGGGTCACTTTATAATGATCAAGGGCTCAATTAACCAGGAAGATATAACTATTATAAATCTATATGTATTTAATATCAGAGCACCCAAATTTATAAAACAAATACAGACATAAAGGGAAAAGTACACTGCAATATAATAATAGTGGTAGACTTAATACCCCACTTTCATCAGTGAACTGATGAAAAAATCAACAACAAGAAAAACCAACATGGTAACATTATCCCTTAGTTACTGTGGATTGATCAAGACTGCAATCTCCCAAACAAGTGGATAATGAAGCCTTAAATAAATGAGTCAAGTGGTATGATTTTAGGACTCCAGGAGGATCAAAACCCTCTAGCATAATTTCAGATTCTCTGGGAGCTAAGACAAAGATCTTCTCTGGGCAGCCCATATTTATTTAGTTATCAAAAAAAGAGAGAGGAATACTGAAGAAAGGTGGGAACTGATCAAGGATTTCTCCAAGTAAGATATTATGTTAATTTAGGAGAATTATCTCCAGGAATGTCTCCATCCAAGAGTGAGATGCCTGCAGCAACAGTATCTAGTTAATTGAGGTTGGAGCCAGGTGTCCTTAACTATGGCCTTGTCTTGTCCTCTGGGGCATCACAGCTTCACACACCATTAGAGGCCTCAGTCAGGACCAGTGACTCATAGAGGTTCACTTATTATGAGTCTGTTGCCCATCTCCAGACAACAGGCCTAGGCCTTGGACAGACTCAAAAGTAAACATGGAAAGCCAACTGATTAATATTAAATCCTACTCAGAGGTGCTTTGTAGTGGTCTCCATCAAAAAACATTTCAAAGTCAAATTGCACAATAGATCAAACGGCTAAAATAGGCATTTACAGAACATCCCACCCAACAGCTGCAGAATATACACTCTTTTTATCAGCACGTGGAACTTTCTCTAAAATAGTCTGTATAGTTTTCACACAATCAAAAGAGTCCATTTGGTTTTGCCACAATAAAAACAAACCTTAACATATTCAACAAAGTTGAAATTATATTCTGATGGTTTTCTGATTGCTATTGAATACAATTAGAAGTCTATAAGAAAAGAAATTTTAGAAATTATAAAAATACATGAAGACCGAACACATTTTTGAATGAACAAAGACTAATCAAAAAATAAACAGGGAAAATTTAAAATGTCTTGAAATAAAACAGAATGAAAATGTAAAATACCAAAACTTATGGAACACAATAAAAGAAATCCTAAGAAGGAAGTTTGGGGCTGGGGATTTAGCTCAGCAGCACAGCGCCTTCCTGGCAAGTGCAAGGTCATGAGTTTGATTCCCAGTACTGGAAAAAAACAAAACAAAAAAAAAAACTAAGAAGGAAGTTTATAACAGCAAGTGCCTACATAAAAAAATATGAAAGATATCAAATAAACAACCTAACAATGCATCTCAAGACTTAGAAAAGCAAGAACTAATCCCAAAATGAATGGAAAGAAAGAAATGTCAAAGATTCCACAGAAATAAAAAGATTTGTAAAAATTATACAAAAGATCAAAAAAACAGAGGTGGGTTTTTAAAAAACAAACAAAATGGACAAATTTTAGCTAGACTACTCACTAAAAAATGAGAAAAGACAAATAAAATCAGAGGTGAAAAAGGACCCATTATGACCAAATAACAGAAATACAAAGGATTATTATGAAAAACTACATGCTAAATTGTTTGATCAATCTTGCATTCTTACATCTGGTAATCTGAGCAGCTTCATTGAAAATAACAATACATAATATAACAATCACTGTTAATTCCTATCATCTTGTTTTGAAATCTTGTATCATTTTTTATTGTTTTTGTATTGTTTTGTTTTTGCCTTCATTGTTGTTATTTTGTTATTTTTTTTCTCTTTAAAATTAAAAAAAAAAGATCTTTTGACTCAGGTACTTTCTTTCTTTCTTTCTTTCTTTCTCCCCCCCCCCTTTTTTTTGTTTCTTTCCAGTTCTGGGAATTGAACTCATGACCTTGAGCTTGCCAGGCAGGCATTGTGCCACTGAGCTAAATCCCCGCCTCTGACTCAGGTACTTTCTATCATGAAAAAAAAAAACAAAAAAAAAAACTACAGGCTAGCAAATTGGAAAACCTAGAAGAATTTGACAGTTTTTAGACATATATGATCTACCAAGATGGACCATAAGTTCATAAAAATATGAGCAGACCTATAATAAGCAAATGAGATGGAATCAGTAACAAAAAGTCTTGTAGAAAAGAAAAGCCTAGGACAGCTGGCTTTATGGCTATATTTTACCAAACTTAGAGAAGAATAAATACCAATTCTTCTCAAATTATTCCAGAGAATCAAAGACAAGAAACTCCTTCCAAATTCATTATATGAGACCACTATTATTGTATTAGTCACTTTTTCTTCAATGGGACAAAATCCCTGACATCTATGACTTAAAGAAGGAGAGGTTTATTTTGGCTAATGGTTTCAATGGGTTCAGTCCATGGTTATCTAGCTCTAATTTGGGTTCCAGAAACAGATTCTGTTTTTGTAATCAGGCATCTGCTCCTTTTTAACTCTACCATCTTAAAGAGCTTCTTAATCTCTAAATGGCTGAGCTCCCCATTTATAAAATGATAATTATAATACTATTTCATATGGTTGCTACAAGGATTAAACTGGACAGAAAGCAAAAGAGAAAATAAAGAAGGGATTATTTGTATTGGAAGTAAACAATTATAATTAACTATACCCATAATTTATATTGCTAAACCAAAAATGTAAAGAATTAAACCATAAATATCTTGGTACCTATATCAAGCTATCAACCTACAACTCTAAAATAACTTGAAAAACAAATATTCTTGCATGACCCTTAATCTCTTAGATTTTATTTTGCATAAATTAAATATCACTTATAAATACACAAATGTGGTTTACTGGGCAGCTCAGTTTTATAACCATGTTCTGGAATAAGGTACCTAAAACAGGATACTAATAAGTAAGTCAGGTATTCAATAGCAACAATAATAACTGTATTCATTCAAAATATTTCATTTCAATAATCATTTATTTGGTCCAATAAATCCTTTGAACCTTGCTAACAACAAATATTAATAGTTAGGAATGTGTTTATTCATACAATAAATATTTATTAAAGGTCTAATTAGTAAAGACTGTCCTAGACATTAGATAATTAATATGGACCCAAAATGGCTCCCTTTATTAATAGACTTACAAGTGCTAAAAAAAGACAGATAATTACACATTTTTTAAAAAAATTCACCATAGTTCAATAAAGAACTAAAATTATAAGAGAAGTATGAAATATAGTATAAAGGAAGAAGTAGCAGATTCTTAAGAAGTTCATTCATGAATTCACCAAGTATACAATTATAATATAAGCAGGTCATTTGTCATTATATTATTAAGTATAACTTTTAACATTAAATTGATATTAAGCACCTATTGCTGGACATGGTGGGATGCACCTATAATCCCAGCACTTTGGAGGCTGAGGCAGGAGGGTTGTTGGGAGTTTGAGACCAGCCTGGGTTACACAGAGAGTTCAAGGCCAGCCTGAACTGCATAGCAAGGCCCTGTCACACAAAAAACAACAAAAACCCTATTGTATGACAAGCACAGTTTAGGCATAGAGGATATCAAAGTAAATAAAACATAAAAATTCCTGCCTGCAAGGTGTATGTACCATCAGGTAGTAGAAGACAGTAAATACTTAAAATACATAGTAAGTCAGTTTGTAGTGCATGGTATGGGAAAATCCAAAGCAGGATGAGGGTATAAAGATCATAAATAGAGCTGGGCATGGTGGTGCATGCCTGTAATCCCAGCACTCCTGAGGCTGAGGCAGGAGGATCCTTTTGAGTTTGAGATCAGTCTGGGCTACAGAGTGAACTCAAGGCCAGCCTGAACTGCATAGTGAGACCCTGTCTCAAAAAGACAAAAAAATAAAAAAATAAAAATCACAAATAGAATGAGGGTTTAAATTATATTTCCAAGTTCTGACACATATCCCTTGAGAATTTGTTTTAAATCTTCCTCTAAATATAATGGATATTTTCCCTTCTTACAGGGCCTCCCTGATCAAGTTCCCACTAGGACTCATGGCCTAGTATAGTCTGGGTATTAGCTGTTAGGAATGTGATGAAATTATGCTAATTTATATTATTTCAACTTTTCAAAAAAATCTGATGACCAGTTAATTGAACAACATTTATGGATGCCTGTGGGAAGCAGGGGAAAGCTATGGAAATGGAAAATGGAGAAAAAGATATAAACTCAGAAGACAGAAAAGAGGAAAAATATTGTAAAAGGAAGTTGTGAAATGATCACCGACACACTTGAGCCTCTCTGAGGCTTTGGCATACTAAAGGTGACTGATTCTAAAATCACCCCCAACTGCTTCCCTGTACAAATTTCCAAGACAAAATATTTTATAACAAAATACAATTCATTAAAAATAACTAAGCAGCCCATACTGACTGTGCTTCACTTCCCTGAGTCATCCTACCTCAGCAAAATTATCCCATTTAAACTTGTACTTCATGATGCTTCTCTTAAAAAGCAAATGGTTGCAATCTGACAACAATCTGGTCTCGTAAATAAAACGAGGGGGGAAAAAAAACCCAAAACCCCAGACTTCCATCCTAGGCGCCTCAGGACTGCATCCTTAACTCTATTTCTCTTGCAGAACCGGAAGGAATTTTCAAAAGTAGCTCTGTGCTGATTTTGAAACATAACATAGGGGCTGGGGATTTAGCTCAGCAGCACAGTGCCTGCCTGGCACGTGCAAGGTCGTGAGTTCGATTCCCAGTACCAGAAAAAAAAAAAAAAAAAACATAACATACACATACTCTAACACATAAACATTTCAACGTATATTTGATGGCCAACTACACATCAAAACCTAAAGTGGAGTACAATGGAAAGCAAGAACCACCACAGGCCTTGACTTCATGAAGCTCGGGGATTTGAGGACAGACGTTGTGAAACAAGCGCAAAAATAAATGTACACCGACCTACTGACAGCATGAGGAACAGAAAGGTTTCTCTAAGGGAAGGAACGCCTCGCTAACCAGGCCAGAAGGCGGACAATGCTTTTCCAGTAGAGGCAGCAACATCTTTCAGGGCAACATCACTGGGCAACAGGAGTCCCGTGTGCTCACACCTTCATTTGGAGACTTCCAAACAGGGAGACCAGCAAAATGAATCAACCCACACAGAGAAGGTAGTTTTAGCTTCCATTTTAAGGGCCAAAGCCTCCCACTTCCGGGGCGCCGGAGGAACACCGGAAGCCAGGCCCGGAGAACTCACCTCGCTCTCCTGAGGTCTGCGCAGACTCAGAAGCCACCAGTGGGGGAGGGGAGCGGAGGGGGGCGAGGGGGCGGGGCCAGGAGAGACGCGGGCGGTTGTAGAGCCGAGGGCCTGCAGGGGGCGCAGGATGACGCGGCTCCTCCTTTTAATCCGGCTGTGGTTTGGGTTGCTGTTGATTCGATTCTCTCAGGTGTTGAACCAAGAGCTCAGCACAGCCAGGAGGCTGTGCGGCACCAACCTGATGAAAGAAATAGTAAAACTCTGCGGCATTACTGACTGGAACCAGTTCCAGTTTGAGGGAGAAACCCCTTTGGCACAGTTGGCTCCCCACGCCACTACGAAGGTTGGAGCCCTGGACCCCGACCAGTTGAGGAGACAGGAAACGCCTTTCCCAGGGTGGGGAAGGGTCACAGACCCAGGTAAAATCTGTACAGTTCTTCTCAGATTTGCTGTCCGGTAATGAGCTTCTGCAAGATATGGAATTTGTGTCCAATCCATAGATAAATACAAATAATTAAAAACTAGTATATAGAGGATACACAAAAACTTTCATGAAGCTTTTTTTCTTAAACTTAGAGGAAATATGTGTACACCTGTAAGTGTGCATATTTTTTATCAAAATGTTCATTTTCTAGCTTCCCCATTGTGCAATGCTTCTATCATCTGGCAAACTTTTTTGTCCTTCAAAGCCCAACTTAGGTGACATTTTCTCTATGAACTCATCGTTGATCTTTTCATAGTCATTGTTGCATTTTCCTTTCTACATAGTATCTATCATGGGCAGTTTTACTAGACTGTCATCAGGACTGGCTACATAATTGGCCCAACCCAACCTAGGGCAAGTCAAAAATATAGGGTCCTTGTTCTAAAAGTAGAGAAGGGACGAATATACAAAAATGTAAAAGCTTTTTTCTGGTCCATATCTCTTCTGCTCAAAAGCATGATCCAGTCTCCTATCAGGCTTCACTTGAAGAGAGGGGAGGAGGATGGGAAGAAAAAGAGGAACTAAGATATGTCATGTACAGGTACAAGTTGCCTATGATGAATGTGATCATTATGTATGCCTAAATTGTACCAACAAACTTAATTAAAAAAAATAAAGTTCATGTAATTGCACTTCACTTGCAAGTTCAAAGATAAAGTTATTGAGAATTTAAAGACTGGTACAATAGAACTTTAAAACCAAATGCCCACCCTGTGCAAACTGCACAAGTCTCATGTAAAGCTACCCATGTACATCACACTATCTTATGGGGATGTTTCATGTGTATTTTTACCTGCAATGCCTAGCAAAAGGCATTGCACATAATATGTGCTCAATATATATTTAATTTATACTTAATCCTTTCAGCAGTCTTTAGAAAGAATTTTTCTTTTCAGATCTATCAGTTCTTCCAACTATGTTTTTACTTTTTGTGACTAACACATTTTAGTCCCAGTATGGTTTACTATTTTTATAGAAAGTATGCTTTGTTCATATTCTACCCATAGCATAATATTTAAAATTATTACCTTTCAAAGTAGTTCACTTACTTCAATTTGGACAAATCTTGCTAAAGTCAAGACTTCTGAAATTAAGATCTGCATAAACTATCATGCCAAAAACAGATGCTTATATAGGTGACTGAAATAATGCCTAGCATACTGTAAGCACTTGTTAACTTATTTTTTAATGAATGGAACTAATAAAATTATTTCCACTCAGGTGATGAAACTTAGAGACAGAAACTATCAGTATAAATCTTGATTTCTTTCTTTTTTTTCTAGACAGTTTTATAGTTTAGGCTGGTCTTGAATTCACTATGTATCCCAGGCTGCCTTGAATTTGTGCAATCCTCCTGCCTCAGCCTCCCACGTGATGGCATTACACACCTTTGCCACCACACTGAGCCTGTATCTTAATTATTTCCACCATCAAACCTACCTACATGTAAAGTCCATGTGTTACAGTGAGGAAGTGTTTCTCCTCAAAGTGTTCTACTTGTGATTCTCAGACTTTAGTGAGTATGGAAATCATTTGGGAATCTTGTTAATACACAGGGTTTGATTCGGTAGGTCTGATGTGGGGTCTGAAATTCTACCTTTTTAACAAGTTCTCTGGGTGACGCTTATACTGCAAGCTTGTGGACACATCTTTGAATTAAAAGATCTAGTTCCTCTCCTTTTCTTCTTCCTCTTCCTTATTTTCTCCAGTCGTTTAAGACTCATTATCTTATTAATTTAAAAAGTCTTACATTGGTATAATCTTTTCAGGCATCTTATTAGACTTCATATTCTGGCACAGAATCAAAGAAAAAGTGCTACTTGCACAAGTAGCATATGTTTTCTAAATCTTCTGCACTGGAAACCTCAGCAGTCAGTCTAAACTTGCCAGGAAGTACAAGGAGTAGTAAGTTCTTCATGTTAAAAAGGGCATTTCTCTCACATCTAATTCTGCTTTCTCACCACCTATACTATAGTCAAAATTTTACCTTTGGAAGTTAAAGCTTGAATTTGCTATTTAAAGAGAGTTTGAAATCCTTTTTTCCCAATAAAGCCTACTCTGAAGACAGTTTTCTTAATAAAAAATGTTTAACTTTAAAACTCAGAGCTGATTATGGACCTGTTTTGGGTGCTATTTACACTATCCTGGAGGAATAAATGTCATTAGTTCAGTAAGAGGGAATCTGCAATGAACTACAATTTGTAGGAAATAAAAATATACCTTATATTTTGTAATTGTTATTCTCTGTCACTATGGGAACTATGTAAAGGATAATTTTGAAGCGGAAATACCACATGCCACAGTTGTTTTGAAATGTGTGAAATAAAGAAAAATGGGTTTGAGCTATAAATGTGAATTTGTATTAAAATTTTAAAAATTATTAGTCTATAAGGGAAGATAACATTTACTCTGTCCTGTTAATTTCCAGTGAATAACATAGAAGTTGCAGAGAGGTGTTTCCAATACAGAATGTGTAATTATACCATTTATTTTACATATAATGTGGCTAAAAAATTGATTAATTTTCTTAGCAGGGCGTAGAAAAGCTAAATAAAAATTAAATCCAGGCAGTTTGTTCAGTTTTAGTCTTCTGATGTTCTATTTGAGTCTGACACAGAGAAAGACAGTTTCATACACTGACATAAAAACATGCTTTTTTTCACAGGCTGGTCATATATAACATGAATCTGAAACTGTGCTTCTTGTTAGGGAATCCTGAAGGTGGAAGCCATGTCTCCAAGTCCCACCCCACAATGTGACATCATATTCTAAATTGTACCTAAGTATTTGCTCCCAAATCTTAGTATTGTACTCTTTTCCTTTCCTAGGCAGTTATTCTAATGGGGTTTTTTTGTTTGTTTTTATAAGTTTTTACAAATTAAACATTGCTTCTTGTGCATGTTTTTAAAAATATAAGTGATATTTAAGATTTGTGTCTTATTGTTGTCATGTGAAGATTTAATCAGTTCCTCCTAATTGTTCCATAGCACTCATGTGCATTCCCCACATTTTGCCCACTCTTTCAGTGACACACACTTAATCCATATAACCTTCAACTCCTTGCACTATAAGTAACACTGCAGTGAACATCATTGTATATGCCCCCTTATAGACCTGTGTGAAAACTCTGCTGGGACATACAAATATATCTAGTCGCAGAATTAGTGTGTCATGAGATGTGCATGCTTAAGTTGTTTGAGGCATGTTAGGTTATTCTTGAGAATAACTATATCAATCAATTGAGGTAGCTTTTCAGAGATGTAGTTATTCAGATTGATGTAGTTATTCAGCACAAGTCCTATGTACTCATGCTGACAACTCATATTACAGTTTTAACTCTTGCTAGTATAATATGTATGAAATGGCATCTCATTTTTGTCCTAACTTTCTCTGAATTTGAGCATCATTTCACCTGCATGTTAGCCTTTTGGCTTTTCTCTTTTTGAAAATGTCTTGTTTAGCCGGGCGGGGTGGCGCACACCTGTAATCCCAGCACTCAGGAGGCTGAGACAGGAAGATCGTTGTGAGTTCGAGGCCAGCCTGGGCAACAAAGTGAGCTCAAGGTCAACCTGAACTGCATAGAGAGACCCTGTCTCAAAACAACCAAAAAAAAAAAAAAGTCTTGTTTATATATATTGTGACCTTTTTGTTGAAATTATAGTAATTTTCCATGTTATTTGTAAAAGTTAGTTTTAAAAATTTAGATACAATAGTAGTCAGTTGTTGGATTTAGGTATCACAAATATGCTCTCCCATTTTGCCGTCTGTGTACTAGTGTTGTTTGGCTGAAAGCTTAAGCTTTTGTATAATCAAGCAATAGTATTTTACTTTATTGTTCTTACTTTTTAAATGTAAAGAAGTATTAGAGGTCCTTTTCTGATCCTATATCAACTTTACAGTTTTACTTTTCATATTATGGCCTCCATTTTTCTCAGGTCCATTTTGGTTCTGATTTAGGTAGGAATTACTGTCTTATTTTAGTTTTCTCAGTAAGTTCTATTTTTCTCTAAGTGTGGAGCTAGTTTTCTGAATACCTTCTACTAAACATTTTCCCCGTTGATGTATATAGTCACCTTTATTGTTTATTGAGCTTCCTATTCTATTTATTTGGGCTATTTGACCTTGTACCATTACTACATTATTTTTCATACTATGATTCTATAGCATGTCATTTTTCTGGGACAGCAAGTCTCCAGTGTTTTTTCCCCCTTAAGATCAACTAAGTTGGGGCTGGGGATTTAGCTCAGCAGCAAAGCGCCTGCCTGGCAAGCGCAAGGTCGTGAGTTCGGTTCCCGGTACCAGAGGGGGGGGAAAAATCAACTAAGTTGATCTGCAATCTTCATTCTTCTATAAATATTTAAGAGTATACTTGAATTTCTTTTTTTTTTTTAATCCACTTGGAATTTTAATTGAGATGCACAGGATACATAATTTGAAGAAAAGTGACATCTTTATAACAATGTCATCCCAATCAAAATCATGAAGTGGCTTTATATACTACTATTAGGATTTTAAAGTCTTCTCTTATGGAGACTTTCTACATTGTTGTCTAAGTAATTGGCTAACCCTTTATTTTGATCCATTATAAAGAGTTATGAATTATATTTTTAGTTAGTGACTATTGGATAAAGAAATGGAACTGATTTGTATAAGCAGATTTTGATCCAGAAACAATACTCAACTATTTTCATAGTTTTAATAATTTGTTGATTCTATAGGTTTTTCTTATCTCTTGGAAGTGATAGTTTTATCATTTTCTTTGTAAACTGTAGACCATTCTTTAAAAGAAAAGAGAGAGAATTGGCCAGCTCCTCTAGTCATTTTAAGTAGTAATTGTGGTGTTCCCAGTAATAATGGGAATAAGACACCCCCGTCATGATGTCTTGTTCCCAGTCTTAAAGGCATGCATTTAAATTTAATAATGTGAGTAGGTTAATGCCCTATATCTTTACCAAGATAAGGAAGCTTGCTAAGAGGTATTTTTATCATTATAAGTAGGGCTGAACTTTATTAAGGATGCTATGGTGTCCATTAGGATAAATATGATAAAAAATGGAAGATATCAAGTGTTTGTGAGCGGGTGGAGGAACTGAAATCTTAGTTTATCAGTACTAGGATTATAAACTGGTGTAGCTGCTATGCAAAAGCTTTGTACTTGCTCAAAAATTTAAACAAAATTAACATGCAATCCAGAAGTCCTAGGTATAGGCCCAAAGGACTGAAAACATATTCATATAAGAACTTGTATATGAATGTTCGTAACAGTGGTATTAGCCAAACAGTGGAGACTACCAAAATCCCCATCATTTGATAAATGAATAAACAAAATGTAATGTAGAATAACCATACAATAGAAAATTATATAGCCACAAAATGAATGAAGGAATTACATATGTTACAACACAGATGAACACAGAAAACATTATGCTAAATGAAAGAAAGCAAACATAAAAGTTCATATAGTATATGCTTCCATTTATAAGAAATATACAGAATAGACATATCCATAGAAACAAAAAAAGAAAAGTAGTGGTTGCCAGGAACTAGGGGAAAGGGGGGTGATTGTTAACAATGATCACTGTTTTTTTGTGGGGTGACAGAAATGTTTGGGAATTAGATAGTGGTGATGATTGTACAATATAGTGAATGTTTTCACAATCACTGATTTGAATTCAAAGTGCTGAATTTTACAGTACACAAATGATCTCAAAAATGTTATGAAAACTTCAAAGGTTTTAAAGTTTTTTATAGGAAAACACATTATTTTAGTTAAAAAAACATATATATTGCTTTTGAATAAACATACTTTCTATTTTTAAAAATAAGATTACTTGTTTTTAACTTCAGGTGATTTTAGTATTATATTATTAAATTTCCACCCAAGGGAAGATTTTAATAAAGTAGAATTTTTTTTTCTTGTCTCTCAATAGCCTCTACTTCTGCCTCTCAGGAAGAAGCAATAAACAGTTTGGAGATTCAGTCATTGCCTGAGTATCAGTATAAAAAGGCCAACTTGCTCCTTGATAAGACAAGAGAATTTTCTTCATCACATGATGTTTATCCACACATTCACAGAAGTGTGAAAATTCAGAAGAAAAGTACAAACAAAATTAAAGCCTCAAGTTTATTTTGGGGGAATCATCCTCAAAGGAAACGCAGAGGATTCTCAGATAAATGCTGTCTCAAAGGATGTACAAAAGAAGAACTTGCCATTGCGTGTTTTCCATATATTGATTTCTAACACTTAATGAGAGAAGGACTATCACTTGTCAATGGGATATACCAAGCACCATAAGAACTATACGAAGTTAATAAAAAGCTCACTGTATATTTCTATTTATCTTTGGTAAGTGTGCTTGTAGGTGCTATGCTTTTAATTATACCTGAATGTACTTGCAAGCACTTGACAGTGCTATTAGGAATCTTTGTACGGTATTTTCTTCAATGACTCCTTATTTTTATATCTTTAAGATGTTACTGGAGGTAGCATGATCCATGTAGACAGCAAAGAAGTGCCTCTTTGTTTCTTGTCATTATGGTTGAAAACTCTCTTAAACTGAATTTAAATGGATTATGGCATGTTATGCATTCTGCATGACGTACAGATAATGTCCCTGCTTACTGGGACATGCTTATGTACGTAAGCCAATGCATCTATCCCACGAACTTAAGAGTAGCTAATCAACTACACTCCTATTAGGAGCTCTTGTAATATAATAGCAGGTACACTTTAATTCCTTGAGTTTCATTATAGAAGGTGTGCAGATTCTCTTTACAATTGCTACTGAGGACTTAGAGTTTAGCGAATGTCAAGGTTGTAAAATCTCTCCAAGATAGCCTTTCTGCTTTGAAAGTGCTGATATTATGTGTATAAATACCTAACGTTCAATATTATTCAGAAGCTTTAGCAGAGGTTCTTTCTTTTTTGTCTTTTTGAGTCAGGGTCTCACTATGAAGTTCAGGCTGGCCTTGAACTCACTTTGTAGCCAAGGCGGTTCTTGAGCTCACAATGATCCTACTGCCTCAGCCTCCTGAGTGCTGGGATTACAGGCATGTACCACAGCCAGCAGGGTTTCTTAAAGCGTGGTCCCCAACTAAATCAGAAGCATCAGCATTTTGGGGAATCTGTTGGAAACTCAAATCTAAGGTCCCATCTCAGACTTACTAAATCAGAAACTAAGTGTGTGGAAACCAGCGACTTACATTTTTAATAGACCCTCTAGATCGTAGCTATTATGTAAACATTGTTAAAGTCATACAGTTTGTGTGCCTGTATACCTCAATACAGATGTTATAAGACTACATAGCACCAGGGTTTTGTATACGTTTTTACTTTATGTCCATATGTGAAATAATTTCAATAATACAAAGTACAGCAAAACTTAAAGACTCCAAAGTGCAGTTCCAACTTTCCATCCACTAATTAGTGAGTAAGCATCATTTGAAACTTGCTCTAATTTCTTTTCCAAGTATTTACTATAGTGGTCTTTTCAATTAAATTTTTTGTTCCTACTTGACTGTTACTTCTTAAAACAAAGGTTCTTTTCCACGTATATCTACATTATATATACCAGTGCATTAACAAATTTTACATTTTTTACCAGTTTCACAATACAAGCAGCCAGGCATGGTGGTGCATACCTATAATCCCAGCACTTGGGAGGCTAAGGCAGGAGGGTCATTGAGAGTTCAAGACCAGCCTGGGCTACAAAGTGAGCTCAAGGCCAGCCTGAACTGCATAACAAGACCTGTCTCAAAAAGACAAAACAAAATCACAATACAAGCTACAGTTACCTTTGTAAATATATAGAGCCACCCATTTAGACACCAAATGACAGATTATACCATGGTTGAATGGTGGAATAGGTAGAATAGGAATTGAGTGGTGAAATAGGTTTTAGATGAAAATGTACCATTAGTTGAGAAATGCTTATGTTTGGACTAAAATACAGTAATGCACATGTGCCACTTTGAAAATATATAGGTCTGTGGAATAGGCGTGTCATATTTAGATGAAAATGTACCATTAATTGAGAAATGGTCATGCTTTGGCTAATACACAATAATGCACATGCACCAGTTTGAAAATGCATAGGACTGTACTCATAGTTTAAGAATTAAAATGCAGTCTATTAGTGTGCTAATACATACCCATCAAAGATTGCCCAATGCATACACATCCCTA
The DNA here is from genome assembly GCF_000276665.1 of Chinchilla lanigera. Taxonomy (NCBI): domain Eukaryota; kingdom Metazoa; phylum Chordata; class Mammalia; order Rodentia; family Chinchillidae; genus Chinchilla; species Chinchilla lanigera. The sequence continues at coordinate 9,347,197 of NW_004955434.1, read as the reverse complement.
CACACTTAAATAACTTGTCATTGGTTCATAGGAGTGTTACATTCATTAGCGAATTAATCCATTGATAAATTTATAGCTGAATTTTCTGTTAGGAGGTAGGGCCCAGGTGGAAGGCGTTAATCACTGGGAGCGTGCCTTTGGAGGGTATACTTTTCTCTCTGGTGTTTCCTGCTTTCTCTGCTTTGTGGCTGCCACGGGCTGAGCAGCTCTCCTCATCCAGGTCCTTCTGCCATGCCAGTCTGCCTTGGAGCCAGATTGCCACAGACTGAACCCTGACACTGTGAACCAAAAAAACTCTCCTCCTTAAAGCTGTGTATGTCAAGTGTTTTGCCCAGCAACAGGAAAGCCGATAAATACAGGCTTCTTAAAGCAGTCAGTGAGGGATGAATGAAAGTTGAGATAACTTGATGGGACCATTATCTCGACAGTCAACTTGATTGGCTTGAGAGATGCCTAGATTAGGAAAGCACACTTCCAGGTGTGTCTGAGGAGATCATAGAGGCATAAACTTGGGGACTATATCTAGGCCCTGGTCCCTTTTTCTGAATTTCTGCTTCATAGACGCCATGGTTCAAGCAGCTTTCTTTTGCCATACCCTGTCATGAGGCTTGTGCCTTTGAGCCAAGTAATCACAGATTGAATCGTCTGAAACCATAAGCCAAATTAAACCTCTTCTGCTTTAAGTTGTGGGTATGGGATATTTTGTCCCAGCAATGGAAAAGCTAATACAGAAAATTGGTACCACAAAAATGGGATTGTTGCTGTCACTATACCTATGTAGTTCAGAAGCCTTTGGGACTGTTCTGTGGGAAGAATTTGGAAAGGTTTGGACATGAAAATGAGAGAATACCTGGAATGCTTTAGGCACAGATTGATGGGTGATTCTGGTGGGAGCTCAGAAATCCAGAATGCTGATAGGAGTATCGACAGTAGAGACTGTGCTCATGAGATTTCAGGTAAGAATGAGGATTCTCTTGGGGACTGGACAGGAGACCATGCATGTTATATTCTGGCACAGAATTTTTCTATATTTTGTTCATTCTAAATTGATTTTGCAGAGGAAATTTCAAGGTAGCTCAATATTCAGGTTGTGGTACGGTTACTGATGGCTGCTTTTAGCCAGATTTCTGGTAATATTCATAGAAAAGTTTGAAAAACTTTCAGTTTGGCTTGGAAAGAAATACTTTGTAAAGCTGGGGTCAAGGAAGGTATGATTGCCAAAGGTATCTTTACAGAAAACAAATACTTTACCTGAACAACAAGAAACTGGTCTTTACAGAAAACAAACACTTTGCCCTGCACAACAAGATCCCATAAGGGCATCTCAGCAATCAACAAGATCCCACATATCACAAGTGCAAAAGTGTAAATGCTTCATTTGAGAAGAGAGCCTTGGAGCCCCCCTCTCAAGGACTGCCTAGGTTAGTGATAGTGAAACTTTTAGAAACTAAGTGCCAAACTGCAACCCCAAACCCACTTATCACAAAGTGCCAACACTGTAATTTAACCTGAATACTGAGGTTTTAGTTTAGAAAAAACAACTCTAAATTAACATCTTTTGTCTTCAAAGAAAAATACAGTAACATGCATGTCATAGCCTCCACCACCACTGGCCTAAGGAATTGGTTCCTCAGGATTAACTTCACTGGATTCAGCAATCCAGAGATTCACAGGCAGTTGCAACCATGGTCCAAGAGGGCCTAGCTACTGCTTAAACTGGCAGCAGAGTTTGGCATCATCCATGAGATGCTGGGTTTACAAGTATGCAGGATGTGAGAACTGTGGGATCATGGAAGCTTCCACTCAATTTCAATTCTATATTCATCAATCAGATGAGTACTCTCCAAAGGTCCTTCTATAAAATTTTGAAACTTAGTGTGGTGGTACTGGTAGGTGCTATGGACCTTTAAGAGATGGGGCTTGGAGAAGCCGTCCGAGTGCTGGCTTTACAGGTGTGTGCCACTATGCCCAGCTCCAATTTACTTTAGTATCTGTAATTTCTTCAATCTCTAATGTTTTTAATTTCAGTAAAGAAATTCCAACTCACAATCATGTACTTAGTTTAATACAGCACACCCATGAAGGGGACTCTGGGACTCTGGCATGTCTCTCCAACTTTTCTTTCTCTCCTTCTCCATCTCCCTCTCTGCTGCTTCCTGCTTTTGAGGTGTGGCCATGTGCTCCTAACACATTTCTACTATGTGACCATCCAGTGTTCTCAGTAGAAGCTAAAGTAATGGGGCCAGCCAATTTTGGACTTTAAATGTTAGTAAAATAAACCTTTTTTCTTTAAAAAATCAGTTGCCTCATGTACTTCATTGTGGTAACAAAAGCTAATAGTCTGTTCCATGAAAGTCATCTGAAAGCTCCATGCTTGTACCTAATAATGTCTCATCATACTTTCTAATGATTTCAAATGGATTTTCAATATATCTAATCTTGCTTGCTCATTTGATAAGTCAATATATATATTTCTGTTTACCAAGAGAGAGCAAAGCAGGATCTACTCTGCTTGGCTGTTTGTAGCCATGGTCATTTTAGCTCTACGCAAAGTATCGTTATCTTCCTATCTTAGTTAACTCCATTAAAGTTCTCTGAATCCATCAGCTAAAGTACTTTGAAAAAACCATGTCCACCAATGGTATCAATTTTATCTGTAAATGATACATTGCTGATGATCTCTGACCTGAACATCTCTGAGCAAATGTGCACTTTTACCAGTTTGTCTATAATAGAACTAGATTATATAATTTAAGACATTAAAGTCCAGCCAGCTAACAGCAGCTCTTGCCAGTATGCTTTTCCTACACCTCCAGCCTTTTAGATGGTGTACATATCCCTTCATGTTGGAATAACCTGAGGTCTGGAGGAAGAACTTCAACTTATTAATTTCCTGACCTCTTCTGATAATCTCTCATTTCAGAATAAGGAATATTTCCACTGTCCTCAGGAGCTATGCTGCAAACCAGTAAATTTTGGCAAATATCAATGAAATATACCTAAAGCAAGTCTTGTAATTAGGCACAGTTTATTCTGGCAATGTTGTCACTGACAATGTATAACATATCTTAGTCCATTTATTATTTTAATAATAAACTTTCCTTCAGTGAGTATCTTAAGTATTTTATGCACAATCTGTTTGATACCTTGTAGGGCCTTCACATTATTTTGAGATTTTTAACACCAATTGGCAAGTTTTTTAAGTTGCTAGCTTCCTACAACTTAAGCTATTTAATACAGCTATTGATCTCCTTTATTATTATTTTTTATTTTTGAGCATCACTATCTCTATGGTTTGCCCTGAGGAGATGCCATCACTACAGGGGATGCTGAGAATGGATATGGCTACTAGAGTGGAAGAAAAGGCAGAAATGAAGGGACTGTAGCACATACCAAGGTTACACAGATTAAATGTTTTAATTGTTGAGACTTCAGTTACTCATTCTTAAAAAAATTAAGATGAAGTATTTAATTCTGCAGACTTTTTTTTTTTCTTCAAGCAAAATTTGAGTGGTCTTAAATATAACAAAGGACAAAAAAGTAAGTTTATTCTAATATACTAAAAATTTTGGATAGCCATAAAGGTTGTTACAGAAAACTTCAACAAAACTTTTGCAGCGGAAGCATTCTCCGTGTACTTCAAATAGTCTTCCACTAGGTATATTCATAATTGAATGACCGGAGTGTTAGGTTTATCTTTCTCATTTTGTTTCCAATGTACTTTATTTTATTTATTTATTTATTTATTTTGTCTTTTTGAGACAGGGTCTCACTATGTGGTTCAGGCTGGCCTTGAGCTTACTTTGTAGCCTAGGCTGGTCTCAAACTCTCAATGATCGTCCTGCCTCAGCCGCCCGAGTGCTGGCTTTACAGGTGTGTGCCACTACGCCCAGCTCCAATTTACTTTAGTATCTATAATTTCTTCAATCTCTAATGTTTTTAATTTCAGTAAAGAAATTCCAACTCACAATCATATATTGCATGGTTCTATAGAATCCACTCTGAAGTTCTCATATTCTCCAAGCACCTAAAAAACTCAACTTTTTCAGTAAAAATACTGTTTTATGTTTTTCAGTGAGAAACACACCTCAACATTTCTTCTACATATATAACTGTCTGGCTGACTAACACTACGAAAGAAAAACACTTCCGAATATTTATACCATCAAACTTTGAATTTCCTGAGACCATGTAAAAGGTCCAATGAAGAAATTAGCATAACCTTAAACTGAGCACAAAAAACACTCCATGGAGAATGGCTCCCCAAATATAGAACTATACATATTTTCTAGTACCTATGCAAAATGAAATTGTCCAAATAAAAGTTAAACACCAGAAGTTGTAATTGTGGTAAAAATTTCAATTCCAAGTGTTATATTTGGGTTTTAAGAAAGCACACTATCACAGCAAACTGCAGTGTTACTGGCAGGATAGGTAACTAGCATGAAGATGTGACTACTACATATTTCCTCAATGGAAGTAGGGAATTATTTATATTAATGGCTACATAACAACACACTGATATATGTACAAACTTACAGAATTGTAAGAAAACTTTTTCACTTATTTCAAAAAAATATTAATTTGAAGAAACATTTGGCATTAATTGATACAATAATTAATTGTTTCTTATATAAGCCAACAGGATTACTCACTTTCCCATTGGACGACCCAACATCTGCAACTTAAAGGTGTACTCGAGGTTTCAGTCCATGATTGCTGGCTCCAAGGCAGAAATGGCTTGTTGGAAGAGCACAGCAGAGGAACAAGGTGCAACCCATGGCACCCAGGAATCAGACAGAGTCGAAGCCAGCACAAAAACTCACCCTTCCAGATCATATCTCTGGAGACCCACCTGTTCTTCTTAGGCCCCACATTCTAATAGTTCATTCGGCTACAAACTCATCACTAAGGCAATTCCCTGACAAGTGTAGAGCCCCCAAGATCCAACCATCTTCCAAAAGCCCCACCTTTGAACATACGAGACTTTGGAAACATTTTATATCTAAACCACAACATCAACTTAGCTGTCCAGTTTTTTTCTTGTTATATTTAGTCAGAAATAAAATTTAAAACAAACCAGCCATGCTGGCACATACCTGAAATCCTAGAATTCTTACAGGCTGAGGAAGAAGGATGTCAAGTTTGAGCTCAACCCCAGCAATTTGGCAACTTAGTGAGAAACTATCTCAAAATAAAAAAAGGGAGCAGGACTGGGTAAAGCTCAGTGCAAAGGCCTTGTTCAACTCCCAGTACCATACAAACACATAAAACATGGACACATTAACAATCCTCATTGAAAAAGAAGTCTTAGCCCAGAGATATAGTTCAGTGGCACAAGCACCTGCCAGGCAAGCGCAAGGTCCCGAGTTCAATTCCCTGTACCAAAAAAATAAAAAAAAAAGAAAAGACTCCTGACTATTTGAAATTTTGTAAGAAGGTAGAAATTTAAAAGTACGTATGTGGAATTCTTTAAAAGTAAAAAAATGAAACAAAAGTTTAAAGAAATATAGTTCACATACTTGTTTTTAAAAATAAATGAAATGTACAGACCTTTGAGAAAAACCTACTTTTAAGTACTTAAGTTCCAGAACAGATATCTGAAATAAATCATAATGTATGGTGCGCTTTTATTTAAAAAGTAGTAGAATCAAAGATCTCTAAATTACATACATAGAGATCCTTGAGAAACCTTTACAAATTAAAGAAAAATTATATTGAAGTTTCATACACATATCTATTATAAATCTTTCTTATTTTTATTTAATACACTCTCATTTTTGATAATTTCTGCATCTGGTATCTACTGAAATGCCTTCGAGATAAAGAACGTAAGCATTTCTTCCTTCTCCTTCCCTTCAACCAAAAATCAGACATTTTAGATATAAGGGCTAAAAACCAGCACCCACCACTGAAAAAAAGGAAACTATTCCTTGTTAACTACAAAATACCAAGTATTTTAATCTTTGTATAAATAAGACACGCAGAAGAAAAAAACCCACAATATTTTATTTTAGGTATGGTGTCTAAAATGGAGTAGCACTAAAACAGATGACATAACAAACCTTCGTACTTATTTGAAAATATATATGCTCTCTCTTTCCTTAAAGATATAAATTGTGAATTTCCTACTGGCATTTGTGAATGAAATTATAAGAATAATTTTTCACCAATTTACCTTATTTCTTTGTGCATGAGACTCTTACTAAAGGAAGTCTCTTCTGTGACTGCAATAGACCCTGTGGAAATCCCTCAAACATATGTTCTTTAGAAAAAATATTCCTAAACCACTATGCATTTTAATGAGCATTTAGATTTTAGAAACTGTTTATGGCTTATGCTTAAATTTAATGCATGACAATAGGATCCAGGGACTGAAGAATCTCACTGGCAGCCAACAGCTCAAGGGATGACAGTATTTATGACATTCTTAATCTCAAAAATTTAAAACACAATGCATTACAGTTTTAGAAAAATCTGGAGATAGTTCTATTAAAAAGACATTCACCACAAACAGACACAAGGGAAACAAATAAGAAAATAGACTGTTACATCTTTGTAAGCTTGTTCCATCTCAAAATGTATTCTTTGGGGTTAGGAAGTTTTTCTATAACAAATAAAACTAGACTTTTGTTCCCTCTGCTTAGAAAAATATTTACAGTACATGGAACTACAACCTAAAAGTATATGCCTGCTTAATATTGCTGGACACTGATATAGATGAACAAAAACACAAAGGTGTTTATTCAATTTTCTGAGCATCATAATTTGTTTGTATAGTAGTTATTATAGATCAACATGGGAAAGTTAGAAAATATTAATGAACACAAGCCCATGTGTAAATCACACAAGATACCAAAGTATTATACATTCACTGTGGTAAAAACTGTACATATATTCTGTTCATCTTTACCACTGCAAAATTTACATTGTAATTTTTTTCTCTCTCAAAATATTAAATTGAAAAAAGTCTTTTTCTTTTGCCACAGAAGGATATGTAACTAAGATTCATAAAACTTTTTACAAAATTTCTTGCTTGGGATTTTTTCATGAATGTCTTTTACATATGTCCATATGAAGAAAAACTCACTAAACTTTGAATGTTTTGAATAGATACTTTCACATCTTTGCTGGCTAGATCCTGATGTGTGTAACAACTGTATTATAATAATAGTCCATAGCAAAGTGAAATATAAAACTCTGTTCTATAGGTCTACTTTGGTCTCAGAGTAAAGATCATTTCTTTCATCCAGCCATGCTGTCCCTTATTTTATCCACTCGAAGTGCTAGGTCCTTAAAAGAGGGGCGTTGGTTTACATTATTGTTCCAGCATTCTGTCATGATCATATAAATCTGTAAAAGAAAAAGGAAACCAAAATTACAGTGAACACCAGTACCATCTTTTAATCGGTGGAAGGGATGAATGTGGAACTCCTACTTAATTTTCCTAAATTGGATTATGTGTCATAGCTACCTCCTGATTCACAGTCAACTGTTAATGCTATGTGGCTAAAAGCAATTTCAGTGGCCTTAAGTCTTTGAATGACAAGAAAAAATGCATAATTATGTAGATTAAAAAAAATATCACCTCATCTGGGCATCCATCTGGTCGTGGTAATCTTCCGTTATTCTTTAGGAGTTCTATTAAATGGAACACAATCATCTGTCCTTGTTTGTCATTGCCAATCATACGCATAAACTCCTGAAATACAAACCCACTTTTCAATTATTTTTCTTGTATACTCAAGTTGAAGCAGAATTATTTTTCAGCTTCTTCCAGTAAGTGGAAAAAATTCAGTGTATATATATTTTTGTATGTTTCAAAACCTTTTCAAAACAGACTATATTAAACATCAAACACTTCCCTTTTCAGTCATATTTCAGAAAAGGCTATTAAATGTGCAACCTGTATAATGTCATTTTGATAACTGCATTATACCAAGTTCCTTTAGAACGGCTACAAAAACACATCAACTAAAAACGTGTATGTTTTGTTATTGCTGTTTTAACACAAGAAAACAATTATACTTTTATTCTTACATGAGAACCAGAGATAAACATTCACGAATAGGAGTTTTCACTGTGTTCATGGAAGTGTTAAATGACTTAAAAATGGGAACTGACAGTCCAGAAATGTAAAAGCCTCTGATGGAAAGCAACTCAGCAATGGAAGGCTGATTCTGAGGTAAATGTTTAATGTATAGTAAAATAGCCAAAATGCAGTACTTAATGAGAGAATAGCAAACCATACAGTATGACTTTCCTTTTATAAAACGATATATTTCTTCATAAAATGTTACTTTTATATTAAAATGAGTCTAAAAGAAAATACATTACAATATTGAAGTGGTTGTCTTTAATTTCATTGGAGATGATTTTTATATTTTCATACTTTCTTATATTGAAGCACAGGAAAAAATTACTTTGAAAGTTTATTTCAACTTGTACAACAATTCCTGGAATGAGCGAGCTTACTGAGTTGACTCAGCGTAATATTAAGGGATGCCACGGTTTGGATGTAGTTTGTTCTCTTAAGGTGCATATGATGCAATCTTGGTCTCCAGCGTGGCAATGTACAAGCAGGGACTTTCCAAAGTAGGGAACAGTGGAAGATAACTAGATCACTCAGAAGGGATTAATGGTGGTCTCAGAGTGTGTTAGCTCTCATGACGCAAACAGTTTTACAGAAAGAGCAGGACTGGCCCCTCCTGGCTCTCTGGCTTCAAATTTTGCTGTGTGATCCCTTCCACACACGGACAGTTCCCTTTCTGTTTATGGGCCATGATGAGACCTAATCAAGGGGCTCTGTACTGGAAGCTGAAAAGATGTGTCTGCTTGATACTGGACTTCTACAACTGGACTCTATAACTCTGCACCAAATAAACCTATTTCTTTATAAAGTACAATTTCGAGTACTTTCTTGTTACATCAACATAAAATGAACTAATATGAGAGTATACTAATCAGTGCTCTAATAGCCCCCTTTTAAAACTTCAAATTCCTGAATAAGTTTATGGTTATTTTGTTGGATATTGCCTTACAAATAAGCAATAAAAGCCTCTAAAATCCATCCTAGGCTTTTCTTGTATTAAAAAAAAATTAGAACAAATAAAAAGCACACTGACCGCTGGTGGACTTTTACTCTTCTCAATATATGTGAACAGCTCATACAGAACTACTCCAAAACTCCAAACATCTGAGGCCACAGAAAACTTGCTCTCTGTCAGAGATTCTGGAGCATACCTGTAAAACATAGAAAGCATTTAAAAAACAATTACTTCATGTTCCAACTTTGGCTTTCTTCTGTTTTGTTGAGACAGGGTCTCACTTTGTAGTATAGGCTGGCCTTGAACTCACTATGTAGCCCAGGTTGGTCTCAAACTCTTGATCCTCCTGCCTCTGCCTCTTGAGTACTGGTATTACAGATGTGTGCCACCCGTACTGGCTTCTCCAATTCTTGATTTTATCTGCAAATCATTGTATTTAAAGACAAACTAACAAGCCAGACACAGAGGCATATATACCTGTAATTCCAGCACTCAGGAGGCTGAGGCAGGAGGATCACTGTGAGTTCGAGGCCAGCCTGGGCTACATAGTGAACTAAAGGGCAGCCTACACTACAAACTGGGACCCTATCTTAAATTAATTAATACATACTGTGTTTCCCCCAAAATAAGACTGGGTCTTATATTAATTTTTCCTGCAAAAGATGTAATAAGGCTTATTTTCAGGAGATGTTTTTTCATGTACAACAATCTACATTTATTTCAATACAGTCAAGTCATCTGGAACACTGTCATAACTCTCCAAACCCCAAATTCTGGCCAGAATATTTTGCAACTCAATTTCCTGTAGAACTACTGGCCCTAATCTCTCATGTCCAGCAACAGACACCACTTTAAATGAGCACTTCTTGTCCATGTAGCTGGCTCATATCCCTTAGACAGTATCATCCACTTATATATTAAAAGCATTCAAATATACGAACATATCTTTGATCTTTCTTTAGTGCTCCAGAATACTTAAAGATCTCCACATAAAGATCTCTAGGCAAGCAGAACTCTTTTCCCACCTTTCCAAACCCTGCTGATTACTTTCCTTATGCAGTGAGTGGCATCACGCTCTATTTAAGTGCCCAACCTGGATTCCTCTCTCACTCCAATGTCTAGTGAACCACCAGTTTATTTTATAATATATCTTAGATACATCTCTAATCAGTCTCTGAAGCCACTATCCAATTATCACTAGTACAGAAGTCTTCAAACCAATGTAGAGTAACCCCAAGGATGCACAAAGGTTGCCAAAGGGTATGTTATAGTAAGAACAGTATAAGGATCCTCTACAAGTTCAAACCGTTGCTTTAAACTTTTTAAAAAATATTTAAGTGGAAGCATTTCCCCTCAGTACTTAGTATGAATCCATAGGACAACATGCTGAACATATTTATAGCTAAAACACAAGAGCATTTTGAATAATAAAAGCATTATAGATGACAAAGATCCTTTCAAATGAAATTGGATATTTAAAAAGATATGCTGAAATGTGGTTTCTTTCAGATTTAAGATTTGAATTTGAATCTGTTCCTTCCAACATTCACATGTTAAAATTTGATGGTCAATCTAAGAGTATTAAAAGGGAGGTCTTTAAGAGACAATTAGGCCCAGAGGGTGGGCCCCTAGCACATGGGGAGCCTCGGGCGGGGAGTGCCGGTCTTTGGACCGGCGACTCACTCCCGGCCTCGACTCACTCCCGGCCTCGTCGTTCCCCGGAAGGAGGGCTTCCGGCGCACAGGGAGCTGTGGGTGGGGAGCGCCAGCCTTCCGGCTGGCTAGCTTCCTGCCTGGTGGCTCCCAGAGGGTGGGCCCCTAGCGTACAGGGAGCCTCGGGCGGGGAGTGCCGGTCTTCGGACCTGCGACTCACTCCCGGCCTCGTCGTTCCCCGGAAGGAGGGCTT
>NW_004955434.1:9328749-9334634 GCF_000276665.1 Chinchilla lanigera | reverse complement strand
GATAACCATTGATAATTTCCTACCATTTTGTCTGTAATTTGCTAAGTCCCCCCTATTATTATGTTATCCTTCTTTTATTCTTTAAAATAAAAAAAAAAAAAAGAAGACAATTAGGCCAGAAGAATGCCTCCCTCACGCATAGATCTCTACAAAAGACTTCATCGGTTCTGTTGTCTTCCATCTTCCTCCATTTGAAGAAGCAATGTTCCTATCTTCCAGGGGATGCAGCATCAAGGCAGATCTAAGAAGCAGAGGGCAGACCTCACAAGACAACTAAACGTAACACTGACTCCCAGCCTCCACAATTGTGAGAAATACATTTTTATGTTTCATAAATTACCCAGTCAATGGAATTTAGTTAGAACAACACAAATGGACTAAGTTTATTATTCAGTAAGTTAACTAAAATTTAAAACCTATTTTATTTACCCATGATCTGGTATATTTACACAAAGTCCAGTCAACTTCATTATATGAAATGTTTAATATTATCTACTTGCTATAAAAATGAAACTATGTATTGACTGCCTGTGATTACTTTTTTACAGTATATATCTTTTGCTTTCATTAAATATATGGCATTATCATACAAGATATACATCCTGTACAGTTTTTCTTGATTACTCTCATGATTTATTATTCCAGATATTCAGGCATAGAAAATCTCAAATGTTACATAATTTGGTTGACTTTCTTTATGACAAGGAATACAAAATTAAGGATGAAGATGAATATTTAAAATTAAAAAAGAAGGACTCTCCCAAGGAAGGGGCTGTGCTTCAGTGGCTTCACAATAAATGTTTCTCTGTGCATGTGTCTACCACTTACTTCTCAGCATTTTTTTGTTTGTCTTTTGTTGCTGAGGAGTGAACTCGGCCTCATGCACGTTAATATCAGCTTTTAAAATAATATTTTATAACTTTAAGATACTTGAATTGAAAAATAAAGTCAGACTTTTGAGGCCTGGCGTTGCCAAATGAGTTACAGGAAGGACATTCTTCCTGAAGCCAATTTAACCTTCAAGGCTATGCAAAGATGTGCCACGTTTAAATTACATATAATAAGGATATTATTAAAATAGTGTACTGGAACTAACAATGTTTAGTTTTTCCAAAGTCTTCTGAATGTATTAATTCAAATAACGTGCCTCCATGTGAAAGTGTAAAAATATAATGTAACTGAAAAACCTTTCTGGTATACTTCCTAGAAACAAAGAATGAATGGCTTTAATGGTTGGTTAGTAAGTCTGTTTCTGAAAGTCAGGTGGGTTTTTTATTCTTGGCTTTCAATAAAATTAAAAAAGGATGGATCTAATAAAACTGCCAGCTAACAAGTTTTAATGGTAGATCACTATAAACTTTTTTGCTATGTTACCTTAGAGTCAGGAAAAGTGAATTAAACATGTTATAACAAACTTCTTCCACTACTGTGCACTCATTTACACAAACAAGTTTTCTCAGTATTTATGTGTACATCAGAAATAACTAATATTCATCCAAGAATATATTAAGTTATAGGGGAACTCTGTTCATTTCATCAAGGCATATCCTTAATAAAAAATTTTAAGCTATTATCCAAACTGACATTTATTTGCACTGGTTTGGAAAATGTATCTGGATAATAACTTCAATAAAACCTCAACCCAGAAAAAAATGTAAAAACTTACGAGCTTTGTGGTCACAGGAAATTCTAAAACTAATTTGAACTTACGTAAATATTTTAGCTACTAACAAAATAGGTGACCCAAAATTTTTCTAGGCACAAAATACAATTTATGCAAAATTTTGGCTAAGTAGAAATATAACTGTGGGGAGAAATGATATTTATAATAATTTAGAAGATGTGTATTTGTAACTACTTAAAAATTTTTAAAAAATTTATCAATTAAAAAATGAGAGGACAGAGACGGTTGACTTTTAAAATTCTTTTGACTATTAATATGCAAAAGGCTTGAAAGCTAATGACCTAGGTCCCCGCAAATTTCTCTGCCTCTCTACAAGTCTCTTCTTACAGTGTACACTTCACATCAGTCTTCAGATATCAGGTTCCCCTATAACTCTAATTATTAAGGGCCTCTCAAAACTTCTGTTTATGTGGGTTTATATACTAATATTTGTGGTATTAGTTCCTAAAACTAAGGAAATGTAAAATACTTATTAATTCATTTAAAATAAACTCATTACATATATGTTAACATAGATAATTTTTGTGAGAAAAAAAGCATTTTGTTTTTACATTGTGGGAAGTCTTTTTTATGTTCTTTTGTTTTGTTTTGTTTTTTGGTGTTTTGGCTTTTTTCCAGTACCGGGAATTGAACTCACGACCCCACACTTGCCAGGCAGGCGCTGTGCCGCTGAGCTAAATCCCCAGCCCCTTTTTTATGTTCAATTAAACAGAAAACATGCCATGTAGCATCTGAAAAATCCTACTATGTACACAAAAAATGAAAGTGAAAAGGTAAATAATACCTTAATTTTATTATGAAAGATTTGGTACCTTCAATAGGGCTACCACAAGTCCCCACACTTTAAAAAACTGTTACTTAACCAAAAATAAACCTATCTTACATGAGTTTCACTATGTACTCACCTGGATAGAGCCTCACATTTCCCATCTTAAATACTGCCCACTGAATGAAGTCTGAACTCACCCACATGCTGTGCAGGGCTTCTCTCAGGCCATTTGTCCTGCTCTAACAGAACACTTGACACAGGTAATTTATAAAGAGCACAAATGTATTGAGAAGTCCAAGTTAGGTTGTTGCATGAAGGCTGCTTTCTGTATGTTTAAGACAGTGTCCTGACAGTGCATTCTCTGGAGGGGAGGAGCACTGCTTTGCCATGTGGAAGAAGGCACTAGGACCACGTATTTCATGAAGCCTTTTTCATAAGGTCCTTAACCCCACCCCCAGGGAAGCAGCCCAATGGCCCTTGAGGCCTCCCTCTAACGCTATCACACTGGCAACATTCCAGCCATAGCAGGGTTCTTTTCAGCCCATTACTCCTTATTTGTTCTGTGATCATGCCACGCGTGTGTAAGCCCCTGATCCTCTCCTAACGTTCTCCTGGAATGCCTTTCTTCCATCTGCTAAACTCCTACTAACCAATATTTGAAATGTCGTAGTCACTGTTTTCTCCGATCGATTTAAATCCTCAGCAGAATTATTTGCACTTTTATTTCCCCAGCAGCTTCATTACTGCATTGCAGTGATTTGATTATATATCTGATTTTTAAAAAATTATCGACCCTTTAAGGGAAGAGATTAGAGCAGTGGTAGCAACCTGTGGCATAAGTGTTACTGTGTTTTTCTTTTTAAGAAAAAAGATTTTGCCAGGAATATAGCTCAGTGGCACAGGTGCCTTGCCTGGCAAGTGCAAGGTCTTGAGTTCAATCTCGGTACCAAAAAATAAAAAAATAAAAAAACAAGAAAAAAGATTTTAATTCTATTATTTGCATTAGTACTTCTAATTTTCAGTTCAGAGATCAAGAATTAAATAAACATACTAGCTTTGTACAGTGGCAGTATCGCAGCTAATGAGTTTATCTGAGGTGCAATTACGGCTTATTAAATAAAACATACTTAAATAAACAAAATTCCTTTAACACTAATACCAACTCAAACTACATTGTCTAATAGTATGAAAGTCCATTGGAAATGTATACAAACCAAAGCAAATATACTTCATCAAGTCATCACTAGAAAGTAAGATACACCAGAAAGGAATGAAGGCATAAAAAAGAAAACTTTGTATCAATAGAAACAACAATGTATAACTCTTTAAAAAATGAGCTAGAACTACTCCTCACAATTAATTGACAATTTTAATTGAAGTATTTCAGACTTCAGTTTTTCAGATTTTGAAATGTTTACATAGATTTTAGTAGTTCAGTATCCTTATCTGAAAATCCAATTCTGAAATGCTCTAAAATTCGCAACTTTCTGAGTATCATGTTAGTATTAAACAGGCTTCGAATTTCAATGTTTTGGATTTTTGATTTTCAGATTAGGAATGTTCATTTGTAATAATTACAGTACATATTTTCCAAGAGTCATGAAGATTGAGATAATCCATGAAATGCTTTTAGCCCAACATAAAGCATGTATTTTTTATTATAAAAATCAAACATTATTAAATACAGTATTGTGTATTAAATAATAACTATAAAATAAAATTTGAAGTTTGTACTCTATGATTTTTTGATGTACTGAAAAACATGTACTCACCAGAAGATGGGACTTTCACCAGGTTCTTTCACTTTGTAATATTCTTTGTCTTGTGGCAAGACTTTGGTTAATCCAAAATCTCCAATTTTAACTCTGTTCTCATTCTCCACCAATATATTCCTTGTTGCCAGATCCCTGTGTATATACCTTTTTGTGCCAAGGTACTCCATACCCTATGGTTAAAACAGCATTCTTCTTTCAGCTAGTTGTATAAACATAATTTAAATGACTATACCTTCATAAATTCCCTTTTTTAGCTAAGAAATAGTCTAAAGAATTTCTTAATTACTTCAACATGCTCACTTCATCTAAAACAAAAACCAGAATATTAGGTACCTTGCATATCTGAGATGTGTACTGTAGAAGTTTTTTGTGATCTATCCGTTCTTTGTGTTTTTGCAGGTAATCTCGTAAACTCCCATATGGTAAATATTCCATAATTAATCTTAGATTACGCCGGCCTTTTAATACACAAATGGGACAAAATGTTTTACTTTGATATAATTTACTGCTGCAATACTAGCACAAATCATACTGTATAAACACTCTTTCTCTCTCTGTCTCTCTCTGTCTCCTATATCTAAGATGATAACATTTTACAGCATTTTATTGTAAATTAAAGATGATGTAGTGTTACAGGGTTTTTGAATTTAAAAATTTTGGAAAGAAGCCCTAAAAATAATTCTGTTTTAGTCTCCTTTAACTTTTTAGGCAAACTATAAATTGATAAGAAAACTTTTCTTGATAAGAAAACTTTCCTTGATAAGAACACTTTTCACATTAAGATTGAGCTAAATTATGTAATTTTAAAATATATAAGGAAAAATAATTTTTTTAAATATAAAATTCTCTTCAGCGTAAACAAGTGGTGAACAGAATAATTATTCAACTACCTGAAGACTTCCTGTAGTTCCCTCCCATGATCACCACACACAATCTCTAGCTATCTAGACATCATTTCTCTCTGGATACTGGCATTTGCTTAAGTCCAGATCTTTAAACATGGTATGTTTCTATTATCCAATATGCCAAAAACATACCATAAGTTTAAAATAGATTTCAGTGGGCAACATACCAGCACTGTAGCACACTCCCTTGTACTTTACGATGTTGTCATGCTGTAGGGATTTCAAGATTTCAATTTCCCTTTCAAAGTCTCTGAGGTGCTCCTCTGTACTGTGTTGGAGCTTTTTCACAGCTACCACCTCCCCAGTGTTATCCTGTAGAGGGTCATACCGGCACATCTCCACACTTCCAAAATTACCCTAAAGAACATGCTCCATTAGAAAAGAAAACCTCAAGTTTTCAAGATAAATTATTAATCAACTCTTATAATACAGGAAACCCTAGCAGCTAGAATTAGTAGACACATAACTAAGCTTACATAGGCAACTTTTTTCTTTTTTTTTTTTTTTTTTTCCTCTGGTACCAGGAACTGAACTCACGACCTTGCGCTTGCCAGGCAGACGCTTTGTCACTGAGCTAAATCCCCAGCCCCCACATAGGCAACTTTTTGAGCAAGAAAAGGAAATACTATCTTTTTCATTTTAAAAGTAAAAGGAGGAAAACATTAACAGACAGACAACCTTTTACAAAATAGCAAAAGAACAGTACAGACAATAGAGTTATGAACAAAGTGGTAGGAAATTAACAATGCTTG
>NW_004955434.1:9301750-9327069 GCF_000276665.1 Chinchilla lanigera | reverse complement strand
GTATGGTTTCCTTAATTTCTCTCTCAGTCTGTTTGTTGTTTGTGTATAAGAATGCTATTGATTTTTAGGTGTTGACTTTGTATCCAGCTACACTGTTGAATTTGTTGATTAATTCAAGGAGTCTTGTGGAGTTTTTGGGGTCTTCCATGTAAACTATCATGTCATCTGCAAACAGTTTTACTTCTTCCCTTCCTATCCTTACTCCTTTTAAAAATAACACACTTTTTGTTTGTTTGTTTGTTTTTCTTCTGGTACCAGGAATCGAACTCAGACCTTGCACTTGCCAGGCAAGCTCTGTGCCACTGAGCTAAATCCCCAGCCCCAGGAAATACTATCTCAATAGGTGGACAGCAGTAAACCTATCAATTTAATTTCTTCAAAAAGAACTATAAGTTAAAACATAAACTACTTCAAAACAGGATTTGAAAAAATGATAAACATGAATTATTAGGATAAGCCAATAGACATGCTAGAGGATTCTTAAATTTCTGTCACCAATTTCAGGAAAAACTTTCCTTCTTTACAATGTATCCTTTGATATTACTATTAGTGATCTAGATGAAATAACGGTCTGGTGTGGATTGAATGTCTGTGCCCCCTCAAAATTTATTTGATGAACTTCTAATTCCCAACGTCATTGTATTTGGAGATAAGGTCTCGTGAGGAAGTAATAAAGACTAAAAGAGGATACAGGAGTGGGCCCCTAATGTATGTGGCTGCTGCCCTTATAATAACAGGAAGAAACCCCAGAGCTTTCTCTCCTATGGGACAGACCAAGAAAGTGCCCATTTGCCTGCCAGGAAAAGAGGCCTAACAAGAAGTACGGGTGGCCAATAAACATGCTAAAAAGTGTTCACCATCACTGCCCATTAGAAGAATGTAAATTAAAATGACACTGAGATACCATTTTACTCCAGAAAAAGTGACTATCACTAAGAAATCAAATAATGAGAAATGCTGGTGAGGCTGTGGGGGAAAAGGAACCCTTTTACACTGTTAGTGATAATATAAATGAGTACAATCACTATGGAAATTAGGATAAAGATTCCTCAAAAAACTGAAAATAGAAATTCCATTTAATCCTTTCTAGGAATCTTCCCAAAAGAGTTAAAGTAATCATATTATACTGATACATGCATACCCATGTTTACAGTAGCATAATTTTTAATAGTTAAATCTTAGAAACAGCCTATATGTCCATCAACAGTTGAATAGATAAAAGAAAATGTAGTGTTTATACTTAATGGAGTACTACTGTCCATAATGGAGGATAAACTTGAGGCATCTGTGGGTATATGGCTGTACCACAAGACTATAATGTTAAGTGAAATAAATCAGACGCACAAGTTTAAGTATCTCATAGTTTCTCTTATATGAGAATCCCAAAATATGAATAAAGAATAGATAGTAAGAAGTAGAGAGATCTTTTTCAAATGGGAAAAAGAACAAGAAATGGAGAGGAAAGTAAAGGAAAAGGATTGAAAAAAGAGTCAAAGAATCGATGGAACTAGAGCTTTTTCAAATAGGAAGAGAATTAAGAGTTGGAGAGAGATTAGAAGGATGGGAGGGGAAGAGGACAAAACAATTTAAGATGTGTTATAGACATGTACAAACTCCCCGTGGAAATGGAATCATTATGTACTGCAACCATGTACTAATAAAAATACATTTTTTTTAAAAAAAAGAGGCCAAATCAGAAACTAAATTCTGCTGAAACTTTAATCTTGAACTTCCCAGCCCTTCAGATCTGTGAGCAATATTGTTTTTTTAAGCTACCCACCCTGCGGTATTTTGTTACGGCAGCCCAAGTAGACTAATACAGTGACATTTATTCGCTTAAGAGAGTAAGACCTTAGCCAGGTATGATGGTGCATATGTAGAATCCCAGCGCTCTGGGAGTATGAGGTGAAAAGACTAAAAGGTTCAGTTCTACCTGGACGATTTAGCAACTTGGCAAGACCCTGTTTGAAAAAAAGCTGAGATGTAGCCTAGTGCAAAGAAAGGCCCCCAGCCTTAATCCCCTTGCCAAAAAACAATGTATACAAATAATATTAGGTATATTTCTAAATTAAATCTCTAATTACAGAGTTTGGAAGGCCACAGCAAGGTAAATAAGGCCTGGGACTCTTGGGTCAGCCTAGAGTTAGAATCCTTGTCACTACTTACTATTTTTGTAACCCTGTGCAATTCACTTCCCTCTTTGAACAACTGTTTTTTCCTTCTTAAAATGGAGGACAAATGTTTGTCTCACATTGCTGTTGTCAGACATCATTCTAAAAGATATTTCAAAAACAAAACTGGGGAATAAGCTTTATATCCTTTTCCCCGATTTAACAAATGTGTCAATAAAATTTATTTTCCAGTGCCACTACATATTCCTTGAAAGTATGATTTTAATTATTGTATACTGTCAGTGAACACGGTAGTTATTTAAATTGGAAATAATGTACATGAAAAAGATTTTAAAATATGTTCATGTCATTGTAACGATATTCATATTTATAGACATCTGTGTTTACCAACATTAGGGATTCTTAAGAGTTGGCTGTTCAAAAACTGTATGCATTTCAAAATCCCTTAGTATCTACTGCATCAGCTGAGTGTGATGGTGCATGCCTGTAATCCCAGCACTCAGGAGGCTGAGGCAAGGGGATCACTGCAAGTTCAAGACCAGCCTAGGCTACAAAGTGAGCTCAAGGCCAGCCTGAACTGCATAGCGAGACCCTGTCTCAAAAAGACAAAAAAAACAAAACAAAACAAAAAAAACTACTGCATCAGCTCTCTAAAAAGGGTCAGCAATATGTATTCTAATAAATAATTGAAGAAGTATCTGTCACATCTCTGGCAACACTGGTCACTATAACTTTTTCTGTAATTTGTCAATTTTTTTGTTTTGTTTTAATTTTGAATGCTTCAACTGTATTTTTGAAGAAGGTGAAGGTAAATAGTAAAGGCATGAAAAATATTTAGAATAAGAAACTAGAAGCATGGGACCAAAGAAATCAAGTAGGAGAGAGTAAAAGTGCCACAGTAAAAGAATCTTAAATACCTAGCCAGTGTTAAAGATTACTTTGCAATGGAGATAATAAACAGTTATGTCTGATTTTTTTTATTACATGAGAGGTGGAAGTACAAGTAGGAAAAAATGCAGATTTGTGTTGTTCCTATACTAGGAAATGAAGTGAAACAAGTAATCAATGGAAGGAGGATAATATAATTGTGGAACTACAGATAGCAGAGTTTCGTCTACCAGAAGATCTACCCATTTGAGAAAGGAAAGAATTGAATTTAGAAGATACCTAATAAGCTCTAAGAAGAGGAAAGTGTTACATCCAAATAAATAACCTAATGATGAATATCTAGAAAAGCAAGAACAAACCAAACCCTAAGCCAGCAGAAGGAAAGAAATGATAAAGATCAGAATAGAAATTAATGAAGTTGAAATTTAAAAAAAATAAAAAGGTAAATGAATCAAAGAGTTGGTTCACTGAAAAAATAAACAAGATGGATAAGCCCTCAGCAAAACATGCCAAAAGAAAGAGAAGACCCAAATTAATAAAATTAGAAATAAAAAAGATGAAATTACAGTAGATACTACTGAAATCCACAAGGTAATCAAGGAATTATTCTCAAAATTTATATACCAACAAATTGGAGAATTTGGAAGAAAGTGATAAATTCTTAAGACACATATGAGATAAACTGAGCTATGAAAATATACAAAATCTTAACAGATTAATAACAAATAATGTAAGAAGCAATAATTAACACTTGCAACTAGGACAAGCCCAGGACCAGATGGATTTATGGCTGAATTCTACCAGATCTTTAAAGAACTACCATCATGCTCCTCAAACTTTTCCATACAATAGAAAGGGAAGTTACCCTCCAAGATTGATTTTATGATGCCAGAACTACCCTGATACTGAAAGTGGGTAAGAATTCAACAAAAAAGGAAAACTACAGATCAATATCCTTGATGAACACAGATCCAAAACTCCTTAATAAGATCCTTGCTAACACAATGCAATACCACATTAAGAAAACCATTATCTTGACTAAGTTGGTTTTATCACGGGGATGCAAGGATGGTTTAACAAACATAAGTCAATAAATTTAATACACCACATAAATAGAATCAAAGACAAAAACTACATGATCATCTTAATAGATGCTGAAAAGGTCTCTGAAAAAAATCCAGCATCCTTTTATAATGAAATCCCTACTGAAATAACTATAGAGGAAACTTACTCCAAATTGATAAATACCATCTATGATAATCCTACAACCAACATCATATTAAATAGGGAAAAACCTAGAAGAATTCTATCTAAAATCTGGAACAAGACAAGGGTGCTCTCTCCTGTTCAATACAGTACTCAAAACTTTTTAACCAAAACAATCAGACAAGAGAAAGTAAAGGGAGTAGTCTGCTGATCTTTCTTCTTTGCTATCTAAATCAGTGATGATTTAATGTACTCTTTTTTATAACTGTTTCCTCAATACCAGTGTATATTATAAAATCTAATTAAAATATTATCAATTGAAGATAATGAAACTTCATTAGATTTCTTCCTTTTATTTCAAATTGGACATTATTTTCTCAAAGTTTCTCTCTAGTCTACCAGGAAAACTCTTAAGAAAGATATAATACCCATTAAAAGTTGAATCTAAAGCGCCTGCCTGGCAAGCGCAAGGTCGCGAGTTCGGTTCCCGGTACCGGAGAAAAACAAAACAAAAAAAAAAGTTGAATCTAAGGACTGGAGAAAATAAATGATTTGTTCAGAGTAAAATAATTTTTACAGCTTTCATGATTTCATGACCAACACCTTTGATCACTGATCCAATAACTAGTGTATGGCCATGAAAATATTAGTATACAACTAAGAACAAACTGATATGTATTCAACAATAAGTCCACACATAAATTGTATTACACTAATTTCTTCCTTTTCCATAAACAATTTAGTCTTTGCCATTGGATCAAGATAAAATCTCTGAATGAAAATAAAAATTATTTTATGTATTAATAGCATAATATATGTCCTGTCACAAAAAGATAATACAAGATGATACTGCAGCTAAAGCATACTCACACCAAATGAAATACTTATGTGGGACAGTAGAAATAGCATGGAGTTAGGAGCAGTGAAACAAAAGTTTCATTTCACATCTGCTAATATCTTGCTATATGACCATAAGCAAGTTACTTAACATTTCTATACCTCAATTTTTCTCATCATAAAATAAAAGATTACTCTTGCATATAAGGCATCATTTCCCAAACTGTTTCAGAGAACATTTTTTATGAGTGTCCATACACAGTTGGTGAGTAGAATGAAAAGTCTTCCATGGTCTGCTAAGTCTTGAACACAATGCATACTACCAAAAAGGTGATGTTAGCAACACAGAGTTATAGCTAAGTCAGCCAGTTTGGTTGGGAGCTTCTAAGGTATTTCTCAATGGTCCTCACCTTCTAACACTCATGTTCTGCTCTACTCTCCTCCTCTTGAGTATGTGGACTAGATTTATTGACTTGCCTGCAATAGACTATGGCAAGAGTAATGAGATGCTTTCTGGGATTAGGTCATAAACAGATCCTGGCTTCGATTTTGGGTGTTTGCATTCAGCTGCCATGGCAGCTCTATGGACAGGTATGCACAGTAAACCAGGAAGCAGAACTTCTCAGGCCCGTCAGTAGCCCTATACGAGGGAACCGAGAGATATTCCCTTGTAAAGCCTCACGTGAAAGCATAAGGCCTGGCTGGTACCTTGATTATAGTCTTGTGAAAGATCCTGATTCAGTACAACCCTAGCTAAATTGCTCCCAGATTATTGACTTAACAGAAATGGGAGATAACAAATGTTTTTGGCTGTTAAGTTTGAAGTTAGCAGTATATAACTAAAACACCAAATACCTGAACTTTTTTTTCCTGTTGTTCTCTTCAAATGTTTCTAAGAGTATTTAGAAATTAAGAGATGAATGAATAAGGAGCAGCAAAGAGCAAAGTACCAATGTAAGTCAATCCTTTAATATAACATCCAATATTTAGCTCCAGTAAAGCTTAATTAAGTTTAGTTTCAAGGCCAAAGAGAGCTTTTCATATTACAGCCATGCCAAAACCCAGTTCATAATGACAGATGGTACAGAATCCTATATTAGGAAGCTTAAGAAAGAGAAAGTTTAGCACTATGGTTAGTGCTGCTCAGAACTGAACATTTTCTGGTTTTACTTACAATATGTAGGTTACACATGACTATACAACCTTTTAACACTGTCTGCTAGTGAACACAGTCCAGTCAACACTCTAGGCCACAGCCAATCAGAATAATCATTTTCCCCTGAGATTACTAAAGGCAGAAAGGCAGATAGAAAGACTGAAATGTTCTTTTCTCTAGTCTACTGATTCACTTACAATGAACTTCCAACTCACCCAGCTGAGCAAGGGTCTCACGGTCACATCAGTTCTGGAAGAACTGCTTAATTTCTTATCCTCTTGAAGTTGTTCAATGCACAGTGTGTTAAAGGCTCTAAATTTTTTGGTAAAGAATTTGTTCATGTAGCATAGCATTTTTCTAACATTTGGCAACTGACTCCTTTTTTAAAGTAATACTTTAACAAATATCCCTTAAAATTTTCATAGGAAGTGCACTTTGGTGGCTCTCTGAAGCCTTTTCTGGTCCTAAATAAAAGGATGTATGATGGTTTTGTTTGCAAACTTAAAACAATTTACCTTGCCAAGCTGCTGAAGAAATTTTAAGTGTCTCTCTTCAAACTGTGTAGGGTCTCTGTCTTCAAAAGCAACAGAAAACCCCAAGGCACCTATCCTCATGTTTGGTAACATGTCATTTTCTGTTAATAGTTCATAATCTGTAGAAATAAAGAATATCACCAGGTTAAGATAGCAATCACATTCTTCAGGTTAAACTGATATACCTCAAGTTGACAAAACAATCAGGATGAATTAGAAATACATTTGATACAGGGAAACTCAAATGGTTTAAATTATACTAATGGAAATTAATTATTACCCACAGGCTTTTGAGAAAGACTTTGGAAAGAATAAAGGATTACTTTCTAAAACAGGTAGTGGTGTGACAGCACATTCCTGTAATCCCAGCCTTCGGGAGGCTGAGGCAGGAGGACTGCTGTGAGTTTGAGGCCAGCCTGGGCTACAAAGTGAGTGAAAGGCCAGCCTGAACTGCACAGGGAAACCCTGTCTTAAAAAGGAAAAAAAGAACAGGCAGTTTTAATACTCATGAAATAGGTCATATTCTGATTTTTGTAGTGAGAACGGTAACTAATACTAAGCAAGAGATACCTATGGGTCAACCACATGTATTTAGCTCAATATTTTAAAGGTCAGAACAAACAAAAGCAAATCTACCCCACGTTTAGAAAATGAATCAATTATAAATTATATGGCAACTACTTAAAAACCCAAAGAGTTATTATTAAAAGGTTGATGTAGCCAAATAAAGGTGCTTCTCATTAATTGGCAAACTAAATTAGGGAGAAGTCTAGTATTTCCATGCCATAGACATGTAATAAGTTTTGTATGTTCTTTTTGTTCTTCAAATAAATAAATAAAATTAGGCTATTGAGGGAGATAAAGGCCTTAAGACTTCTCAAAAAGGTTAGAATATGTATAAAGCATGAGAAATTATACATGAACATAAGACACTAAGAGATTGCAGGAACTTTTGGGAAGGGATTACAAAATTAGTAAAGATTCATTAAATACAACAAAGATAAATCGTGACCAACACGTACCTGGAGTAAATAAACTGTTAAGATCTCGTATGATGGCTCTAAAAGAAGGCCTAAAGTCTGGTTCGTAATCCATGCAGTTGTTGATAAGGTTTGCTAATTCTGTCCACTTTGGTGCAGGAAGCTGGTGCCTATCTTCATAAAACTGCAATTTCTATGGTTAGAGAATCAAAGGTTAGGAATAGGCTGTACAACACTGTACCCAACTTCTCTTTAAAATTAAGAGGTGCTAAGAGAGAGTGAATCTGTGACGGAAATACGATGGATTACACACAGAGTAATTCTAACGTTCGTCTATATTAACTTACTCTTTGAGAATCTAGAGCACTCAGAGGCTTATCTCCTCCACTGCAGATTTCCCACAAAGTGGTACCAAAACTCCACTTGTCTGTTGCCAAATTTAGATTTTTAGGATTTTCAATGCATTCTGGTGGTACCCATGGTATTCTCTCCTGAAGAACTTTTAAATGATAGGAACAAAGAACAGTTAAATAACCATTACAAATAAACAATTATTTTATATGCAAATATTTTTTAGATTTATTTGAATAATCTAATCTTTTTTGTTGGATGGAGCGTATTCATATGTATAAAGCTTAAGAGCTGAGGTAACATCTGAGATCATCCAATTCAGCACCTAAGCTTTAACAATAACAACGCTGAGATCCACGAAGATTAATTACAAAGTTGTTAGTATAAGGACAAGATCAGAATCCTGTACAGATATTCCTCCTTTAATGAACTACCGGTTTAACAACTGTTCAGACTTTTGACCCAGCCCTTGGATTTAAGACCCGTCTTTTTTCGTATAGTTCATCTTGTTCATACATTCTCAGTGTCTTTTTTGTATAGTATACCTTGTTTATACAGTTCTGTAATATTTGCTGATTTGTACTGTAGAGTAGTTTTATATTGTTACACATTACAGTACCACACATAAGAGTTACACAAATAAAAGCAAAATCATCAAATTGGAGTTTCCTTTGACCATTTCTTTGTTCTGAATATTGTAATGTACATACTATATACAATTCCTCATTTAGCAACCAATTCAGCTGACAACTCAGTTACAGGACATGAACTCAAGCATTAAATGAAGAATGTCTGTACAATGAATTCCAGATCAACTAAACTTCTTCCTTAGTGGAAGAAATATCTCAACTGATATCTCACTTTCTCTCCCTATTACTAGTTCTGCCTTTCAAAAAGTAAAAGATCTATAGTATTTGTCTTAAAATTGCTTCTCAATGTATTTTTTTATTTTTACAATGTTTAAACAGTAAAAGTAATGTTATAATATCGATGATGTTTTAATGATTTCAGAGTAGTGGCCATCCTGACCTGCCGACACATAAGGACCACCAGGCATTACAGCAGATGAAGGACTAAATTATATCGAGATAGTCTAAGCATGGAATTGATACACTTCTAGTATTTAGATCATAAAATTGCCCAAGTAAAGTTTCTGTGGAACATGACCTTGTTAGAAAGACGGTATTCTGACACAGGTAAATAAGAATGAAGGATAATTTGTTACATATATTGGTAAAGCAGTGAGTGTTTTTGCTTATAAGCAAGAGATGAAGAAGATATTGATTCCCTTCTCCTTTACCATATGAATACATTTTGCTCCATGTTTACCCCCCATCCAAAGGATACAATTTCCTGAGTACCAGAACTAATACCCTAGCAGATTTCCTGCTCCATACTACTATTCTAATATTATTGTCTTCACTACTGACTAGGCCATCAAATTCAATCATTTAATTTTTAATTTTTTATTATTATATGTTTTGTAACACATAGTAGATACATTCATTAGGGGAATTGGTGCATATATTTATCACAGCTTGATCCTTCTTAGTTCCCTTTCCATTCCCCTCCTTCCAGTCTCCCTGAATCCCCAGATTCTCCTTCCCATCTCCACAAAACTAACCTCCCTGTCTCCTATCACCTCTCTTACTTTGCTCTTTGGGTTTCTCATGTAAGAGATGCCATATGATAGTTACCCCTTTGTGTTTGATTTATTTCACTTAGCATTATGGTCTCAGGTGCATCCATTTTCCTACAAATGATTTAAATTTGTCCTTGTTTATGGCCGACTGTACTCCATTATGTAGATATACCACATCTTCTTTATTCATTGATCTAACAGTGGGCATTTAGGCTGCTTCCAAGATTTAGTTATTATGAGTTTTACAGCAATAAACATGGGTATGCATGTACTACTGTAGTATCACAAGGATACCCAGAGAAGGGGTAGCTGGGTCAAAAAGAATTTCTATTTTTAGTTTGTCAATGAATCTTTATACTGCTTTCCATAGTGGTTGTATAGTTTACATTTCCACCTACAATGCAGAACAGTTCCCCACACATTGCATTTGTTTTCTTGATTTTTGATCGTAGCCATTCTTTCCAGAGTAAGATAGAATCTCACTGCTACTTTGATTTGGATTTCTCTAATGGCCAAAGATATTGAATGTTTTTTCATGTACCTAGTGGCCATTTTACTTCTTTTAAGAAGTATGCATTCATTTCAGGCATCCACTTCTTAATTAGGTCCTTTATTTGGGAGGTCCAATTAGTCTTCTATCTGAAGGGTAGCCGGCAAATTTTTTCCCATTCTGTAGGCTGTCCTTTCACTCTGCTTTTTCCTTTGTTGTGCAGATACTCTTAAACTTGACATAAACTGTGTTGATTGTTGATGTTATTTCTTGTGCACCTGCTCAAGAGGTCTTTGCCTGTGCCTATGTCTTTAAGAGTTTTACTAATGTCATTTGGCAGATTCAGTGTTTCTATTTTTATCTAGGCCTTTGATCCATTTGATATGATTTTAGTATAGGGTGAGAGATATTCGTCTAGATTCATTCTTCTGCATATGGATAGCCAGTTTTCTCAGCATTTGTTAAAGGGGTTACCTTTTCTCTAGCATATTCCTGTAACAAAATTACATATTCTAAAAAGAAAGACTGAAGAGGACACTAGGAAATGGAATGACATCCCCTGTAATTAAAATGGCCATATCTCAAAAAAGATACATAAATTTAATGTAATACCAATCAAAATACCCACAACATTCTTCACAGAACTATAAAAACCAATCCTAAAATTTATATGGAAACAGAAGAAGCCCAGAATAGCCAAAGCAATCCTAAGTAGTAAGAGCAAAGCAGAGGCATCACAGTCCTGGATTTCAAGTTATACCACAAAGCTACGGTGACAAAAAAAAAATGGTGTTGACAAAAAATAAACACGCTGATTGATGGAACAGACTACAGAACTGAGGATGCAGAAACAACACCAGGTACATTCACCCATCTGATCTCTGATAAAGTCATCAAGTTTAAGTACTGGTGATTAAAATAGGATTCTACACATCAATCCACAAAAATTGATCAATTTAGATTTTAAATTTAGAATAAATATTCAACTAGTGAAATTAGCAAAGATAATGAAACATAATTATAACATTAGTTCAACCAAAAAATCTGCTCTCAACACAACTGAAATTTTTACTTTTAACTTACTGTATTAGGTAGAAAATTAAGACACAAGAGAAGTTTTAAAAAACTTAAAATGTCAGAGATAGCTGAATAAATAAGATCTCAAGCTAAATAATATGTTTTTAAGAAAATTTTAGTGACTGCAGAAAAATTATTTTAAAAATGTACCATGGTACAAAGAATAATAATATTAGAAAATTTCACATCAAAAATGAATAAAATCGTATCTACCATACAATTAGGAATTAAAACTATTTTTAAAATTCTTTAAAAGCAGGTCATGGTGACATGCTTCCAAGAAGAAATAGCGACCAGGATATAACTATAACAATTTAAATTGCAAAAAGTGATAGCTATGTGTTATTATTAATCAAGAACATTATCAGCAAATTGGAGTTCAAGGAAAATCAACATTTTTAATGGTATTATCCAAGTAATACTTAATAAAGTTAAATAAAATCCTTGTAGAACTTACTGTCCTTTGGTAAAACTGTAATACTAATGCCTGGATCACTAAGTTTGATGAAAGGAGGATTTCCTGTCTTCCTGTCTTCTTCTCTGATAAGTAGAATATTTTTAGCACACACATTTCCATGAATACGGTTTTTTTCTTCCTATTAAAATTAAATACACATACATTCAAACATCAGTCCACAAATATTTGAGTATTTAATATAATATGTTGAAGGCCCTAATGTAGATTAAAGAAAAAATGTAAGAAAACAATGTAAATATTAATTTGGAGGCATGCTGTAAGACAATAAAAGGAAGTTTTATAACAGCACTTTCTATTTTACACAATGATAGAACATTGTGTAAAACAGAAAGTGCTATACCTATGATGAAATGAATAAATTAAAACTACCCAGTATTACTCCACCTTCCAAACCTGAGATTCTAAATCATTTGTATTTCAAGACAGTAGAAAGTATTTTCAGTTCTACAGGACACAGGTACATTCTGAGGAGTATGGGCACTGGCTTCCCCTCTAGTACTCTGCTTCTCTCTCCATGCTTTTTTCTCACAGAATGCTAACGTCTAAATGCCCACAAATTCAGTAAGAATGTATTTTCTGTTGTCCATAACAGCACAACATGTTTCCGCATAAATTCTGGGTAATTTTTATAGCTCTAAGCGACACAAACTACGGACTATCAGTAGTTCTAAGAGACCGATAGTATTTTTTTTTTGAGACTGATAGTATTACAAAATTATTTCTTTCAAAACTGATTTTATATCAATGAATGTATGTCTAAAATAATCTCTTTCACCATGCAACCTATTCTGAATGACTCAGCATCCATTCACAGATTTCTTGTTGCCAAGTTAAGATAACTTCTAGATTGCTTCATAAGATGAAGCAATACATTTTCATAAGTAAGAACATACTAATTACTTACTAGAAAATGCATAGCCCATGCCAGCTGTTTAGCCACTTCAAGTTTCCATAATATATTTATAGAATTTTTATTCTTTTTCAGGTAGGTATCTAATGATCCAAATTTTACAAACTCCTGAACCAGAATATCTGCATTAAAATAGAGACAAGTATATATACAATTAAAATATATAATTTAGATATTTATAAATGTTTATATTTATATGTGGATATTTTCAGTAAAGAAATTAAGCAAATTTTATTAATTTAAAGAGAACAATGGTTATACAACATTGTGCTTTTCAGTTTTTAGTTTATAACAGCAAGATGTACTAACCTAAACAAATATATGACATATAATTACATGTAACATATAAGTATGACATAATATATATTATATAGAATACAAGATTATTCCATCCCACCTGGAAAATGTATCTAGTATCAATATCCATTTCTGTGAGTTCTATTAATAATTCAGTCTATCACTTATATGCTTTATCTTCATAATTCCAAATAATTCTCTACTGAATAGCCCAGTTCTTCCAGTGTTCTACTGAACTAGCCAGAACCTGTACTGCCATGATGACCACAAAAAGCTGTATTTGTTTACTATAATATGCTACTGTTTGAACATTGTACCATAAGTTATATTAGTCATCTTCTGCAATTCAACTTCATTTAATGATTTCCTTTTTCACAAGGCATAACTGAACAGTCCTATAATTTAGGTTTAGCAATATTTAATTCATATTGAATTATACTTTATACTGATATTTGTGATCTTGAAATTGAAATTTTATACACGCAACAATGGATTCATTGAGATAGGCACGATTTAACATAAGAAAGCCAGTGGTTTTACTTACTTTCCTCTCCACAGACACATACACCATAATTTAAAACCAAATGCTTGTGAGAAAGCTGACTCATCATGCTTGCTGCTTCAAAAAAAGACTACGGGAAAGAAAATAACAAATGCAAAAGTATTATTGTTTGGCTGGTTTTGCTTTGTTTTGTTTTTTGAGACAGGGATTTGCCATGTAGTTCAGGGTGATTTTGAACTCACTATGTATCCTAGCCTGGCCTCAGACTTGTAGTGATCCTCCTGCCTCAGCCTCCTGAGTGCTGGGATTACAGGCATGTGCCACCCGGCTCAGCTGTTTCACTGTTGTCTGTAAGTGTACATCATTCAGAAAGATACTCTCTGCCATAAAAGAAAGGTACTTTCTCTTACTCTTAGCAGTACTTCAGGTAAGTTTACAATGTGATCTGGTCCCTTCATAAGGGTTTGCAGCTGCCATCAACCTTGACATTAGGGTTCTTTTAGGAAACCCCTATGTAATAGTGCAACAGAGACATACCAATGAGAGAAAGCAATGGTGGTAGTGGGGTCCATGCAAAGTATGGTTTACAGCTCTACTCTTAGAGCTGTAAACCAAGAACACAGAATACAACGAGGGGCAGACACCAGACACAGTGATGTGGGACTGTGATAGCTGGAGGTGAGCTTTAAATAATGGTTCCTAAATAATTAAGAATAATTAATAATAATGGTCTCCATGCAGATAAATAGCAACATACCTATGTCAGGATACTGGCATGGTATTAACATCACTAACTCAACTAACCTTCGACAGGAACTTCTCGAATGCTTATTCAGAGGATCATGATCACCAACACTGTCCTGTTCTCAATTAGAACAACTCTTCGGTTTGTGTTTCACATTATCTTCCATTAACATCCCTTAAGACATTCTAAGTATCATAAATGTGTATTCCGTCATCCTTGGTGATGTCTTGCTATGTGTAGGACTCTGGCCTCTGACTGCTAGGTTTCTGCCAGTTAGCACCTCTGGATGATGACCAGCGGCATCAACATTTCACTCAGTGTTCCTTAGAACAGTGCCTTGCAAACTTCTCTTTTTAGTAGGTGAAATCGTGGAGGAACGTCTGCGGAACTCAAAGATCTGGAGTGCCAAGTTTAAAAGCCATATCCTCAGAGATATGTTATTATTGCGAAGATATAATAATACTCGTAACACAAAGCTAAAAGGAGTAAGTTTGGAAATAGACTATAAATCCTATAATTTTCTACAGCCTCATCAAAAAGCCTCCTCAAAAAGGTCCTTGATATACTTTTTAAAATTATAATTTTGGCCAGGAATGGTGGCACACACCTGAAATGCCAGCATTTGGGAGGCTGAGGCAGGAGGACTGCTGCCAGTTCAAGGCCAGCCTGAACTACAGAGCAAAACCCTATCTCAAAAAGACGAAAAAAATTTAAATAAAAAATAAAATTATAATTTCACATAGCTGCATGCATAAATGTTACATGCATATGAATGCACATACAGTATAAACTACATGGACTACCCAAGAACATACACACCTCTGAATAGTTTCTATGTGCTTTATCCAGAACTTTCAAAAGAACTTCTGTTTCATGAAGTTGACCATAGTCTCCTACTTCTCTTCTTACTCCTTTAAAAATTTTTGTGAAAGTCCCTTGGCCAAGGCTTTCGTTCTTTAAAAGAAAAAAGGGTAAGTGAGAAGAGAACTGAGCTAAGATGAGGAAAGATAGGGGAATTAGGATATACATTAAATGACCAAACTTTTTGTAAAAAGCCATGAGTAAGTATTTCCCTTACAAACTAAAACTAGATGTGAGATTCTCAAATTAATTATGTTCTTCTACTTTAAAAAGTAATTAAGGATTAATGAATAAAGTGTATTTTTGGTTCTACCCTATTTTTAAAGTTAGGCTATAATTACGACTTTTTAAACAGTCCCTGTTTATCTACATTTATTTACAAATGAGTTTCTTCCTTTGTTTGCCTTTTCTACTAGTATAAAAGAAAGGAAAAATAGTAGTCTGTTCCTTTTCATATACTAGGTGTTTAACTTTATAAAGGCTATTTAATCTATGCTACACTTATCTTAGTGTCTTTATCTGAAGAATGAGGAAAATAACAACTTTACCATAGAATTGTTTTGACCAATAAACATGAAAACACTATATAGTATAGCTCATGACGCATAGTAAATGCACATTAAGTGATAAGTTAATACTGATAGTATTAGCATTAGTGTTTCTTGTACATGCTTACAGAATAACTGTTGAAAGCCTGCACTCTCAAGTAGGGCTATGTTCAAACCCAAGCTCTAGTACTTACTATTTTTGTAACATTCCAGTTACTCACATTCACACTTCTGGATAATTCTGTCTACTTTCTCTTTATGAAATTCCAACACCAGTCTTTCACATCCTACCCTCTATGTACTTTAATTTCTCTTTTAGAACTTTTTTCTCCCTATCTGCTATATTTCTTCAGATCTGTATTTCAATTCACTAAGTCTCTGTTCAGTTATAAGTAATCAGCCTTGAAATCTTTTCATTGTTTAAATGTCAGCACACTTATTTTTCATTTCTATTCTTTTCTACCTCAAATTTTTGAGTTTGTTATTTGTTTGTTTATTTTGTTTTATCATTTTGAACCAGGGTTTTACTATGTATTTTAGGCTCGCCTGAACTCACTCTGTAGCTCAAACTGAATGTGCAGCAGCCCTCCTGCTTCAACCTCCCAAATTCTGGGATTACAGGTGTGTGCCACCACACCTAGCTCTCAAGTTTCTTTTACAACAATGTTTTGTTTTTTGTCTTTTTGAGACAGGGTCGTCCTGTGCAGTTCAGGCTGGCCTTGAGCTCACTTTGTAGCCCAGGCTGGTCTCAAACTTGCAACCATCCTCCTGTCTCAGTCTCCCAAGTGCTGCGATTCTGGCTTTATCTTTTCTTTTTAAATGTTTCCTTTTCTCATGTTTTCAATTCTCTTATTCCTTTAAGCATATATGTGCATTTTGCATTTGACAGTCTCTGTCTGAGTATTATATGAAGTTCTTAAAAGTATAATTTTGTTGTTTAATCTGCTGATTCTTGCTTAAGCCTACATTCTTTCCCTGTGCTTCTAAATTCAGATTAAAAACTCATGTTAGGAGCAGTTTTATCTATGAAAACCCTGGTTAGCCTAAATTAAGAGTATGTTCTCCCAAAAAGACTCTGTATTTGTTTTCCCTATGCATGACAGGATATCAGAGGAGTACCACTTTTAGTAGGCTGGCTGAGTGTTTCTCAGATCATACAAGTAGCATAAAGAAACCTGAGTTCAAAATATTTCCATTATAAATTCTTAGAAGAGGGGCTGGGGATTTAGCTCAGCGGCAAAAGCGCCTGCCTGGCAAGCGCAAGGTCATGAGTTCGGTTCCTGGTACCGGAGGGGGGGGGAAAAAAAATTCTTAGAAGAGACTCTCCACCTAAAAGACTCTTTTTTCCAATTTAAGATTCACAATCTCATATAACATTCTTTTCTTTTTTCCTTTCTCCATTCCTCTTTTTCTTTTCTTCTGCAAGTGGATAAATTTTTCACTTCATGTTTCACTGAGGATGTGTTACGGTTTATATCTAAATGTCCCCCCCAAAGTCTCCTGTGTTCACAGGTAGGGCTTCTGGAGGGTGACTGGATCACGAGATACTACACTCATGAGCAGATTAATCCACTGATGAGTTTATAGCCTACTGTGCTTTTAGAAGGCTGTGCCCAGTTGCAACAGGCAAATCACTGGCCGTGTGTCTTTGGAGGGTATTTACCTCTGCTTCTTGGCTGCCATGGAGCAGCTTTCCTCCATGGGGCTTTTCTGCCATGCCATTTCTACCTTACAGCCAGCCTACCATGGACTGCACCATTTGATAATATAACATGTATATTCACGAGGGTCCTGGCTTTATTCAGTAATAGTGTTGAACTTTTAACTTCTAGCTATTTACAGGCCAAGACCTAAACCTTTTCTTTGCACTGCTTTTAATTTTAACTCCTGTGATAAATGAGACTAATCTCCATTCAAAACCACCTGGTTAGGTAAATCATCACCTTATATACTATTTTATTTTCAGCTTCTTATTTATTTTCAATTTGTTGAATTTTCCTAACTTTCATGAGAACTTGAGAGTTAAGTTGTGGGTCTTTTCTAGATAATTTCTAATTTAAGATTTGTAAAGAAATATTTTTAAATCCTGAAAAGAATATAATTCCATTCTTAAAATAATTTTGCTAATTTCTTACAAAGGTTAGTATACTTTTCATAACAAATAAAAACATTTAGATAGCACCTAAATTTTTTGTACTACAGGTTATAACAAAATACTTCTATACCATACAGGAATATAATGTAGGGTAGGAAATCAAGAAAACAGATGTTTTTATAAAAGGACAAGAAAGACAGTAATCTGTATCTACACTTACAAATATCAAATCTTCATTTCTGATTTTGTGAAACACCATTTGGTTCACATTATTATGCCTGTGTAATGTTGGTGAAGTTGATACATCAGAAACACCATTGGTTCTAAAGACTAGAAGGTTTGATTTATCTGGAAAAAAAAATAGTAAAATACATATGTATGCGTATATACGTGTGTATCCATCTGCATCTCTTCAAAGCACATTGAAAATATGAATTTCCATAAAGAGGAATAAAATGTGTTCTACATGTATGAAATCCTTAAAAACTTATTATTCATCTTTTTCCTAGAAAATAATTTTTTGAGTTTACTTATTGAACTTTGATAGACTCCTATTATTATTCTTACATTCAAAATTATACCTACTTCTTTAACTAATACAATTTTACGAGGAGGTTTAATAATTTTTAATAATGAGCTTTATTCAAGGGATTTCTCACCTTACTATCTTCGTTTTTAAAATAAAGAAATTAAAATCCTAAAACCATATGCAAGTTTTTTTCTTAAAATACTGAAGAATTTGATAGTGAGATCTTCCAGTTCAGTAAGTTAGGGACTGATTTATACCAAATTATTATCTTTAAGTGTCACTTTAGACTAGAATAACAGAACTTAAAGTTGCTTACAAACAATTCACACCAAACTACAATCTTGTCTGATGATACTTGAACAAAAGAATAAGACAAAATTAATTCGCTGTTGGAGTTGCTTCTTTCATATTTCTTTTGAAATGAATGTACTGAAGATCCCTCCCACCACAGACAGTCTATGACAGTATTTTTAAAATAGCTAGAAAATTATTTTACCTTTTGGTTTTGGGGGACAGCATTTAGTAAACTGGAAAATTATACTGTCTGAGCGAACAGTTTCCATCTGGTAGCAATTCAAAAGGTCTTTAAGATTACTGAAGTTCTTCTTAGTCCCACTGAGGTTGTACTCTCTATTCTCATTTTTTGTAATCAAACAATGTTTATATTCAATGACATTTTCTCGCTATATAAGTTTAATTATAAAGAGAGGGAGGGAAAACCACAATAGATATCATAATGATTATTCTGCCCAAAGGAGTACCACAAAAACAACCAACAAAATATTCAGACATTAGAACTGTAAATCCTAATGCAGTGCCGTTATGGTGACAGAGGATCTTGGCTCTTCAAAAAGGCATCTAATTACAGATTTATATTCTATAAAAGTGGCTCAAGAGTTAATTTTATTAAAAAAGCAAGAAAGCAAGAATAATAATACCAACCTTAATGGTTTCCCATAATTAAAAGATATAGTCTACAGCTAGTGAAGTAAATGGGGCCTTCACGAGCTGTTTGTCCTGCCATCTCCAACTTAATTCCTGCTGCCTGTTACATAAACCTACATTCTAGCCATATTGTCTTACATCATTTCAAGCAACTGTCATACTGTTTCATGCCTTCATAACTGTACATTCTGTCTCTCTACTATGAATGGACACCTTCTCCTGAGCAGTGAACTTTCATTCATTCCTTAAAACGCACTTCAAGTACTGCTTCTTCTGTGAGGTCCTCTCTAACAATACTGCATTTCATAAGCAAAGGTGAATATCCACTCCATTTAATGATATCATAATGCTATTGTATTTGCATTATCTCTAATAAGACATTTTAAACATTTTGCAGTTTTAAAATATTCCTAATGCACTTTATTATGAACTCTTCCTTAATCTGAGTATTTTTGAGCTGCTTTTCACAAGCACATTCATCTTTTCACAAGCACTGTTTATGAACATCTACAATCTCTCAGGGTCAAGCTCAGTTCTTTCTTACTCCAGTACATCTTTGTCAGTAACTATGTTTTTTTCTGTTATTGTCTCTACTTGCCTATGGTAGATGATTATAATGCTCAATTTAGTATTTTTTGGTACACTTTTTTTGTTTTCCTAAAGTAATTTTCTTGAAGACAGGGTTATATCATATACTCTCTAGTATATATTATTGATATTAGGCTGGGTACATATAGTAAACATAAAATATATATTTTTGAGTTGATAATTGAATACAATAGACTGTGCATTGTGTTATTCTAAGATCTTCTGAAATTATCAGTTTTAGGCAATGGTTAAAGGGGTGGAGTAACTACCTTCTGTATTTATAGACAATCCTTTCTCTTTTTTTTTTTTCCCTTTTTGAGGCAGGGTCTCGCTATGCAGTTCAGGCTGGCCTTAAGCTCACTTTGTAGCCCAGGCTGGCCTCGAACTCACAATGATCCTCCTGCCTCAGCCTCCCGAGTGCTGGGATTACAGGCGTGCACCACCACACCCGGCTGACAATCCTTTCTCTACATGTGCTAAATACAAGATGATTGCTTTTAAAAAAAACACTCTAATAATAATACTGTTAGAGAGTAAAGAGGAAATTTATGACCACCAAACCAGCACTCCAAAATGTTCTGAAGAACATTCTAGAAAGATGTAACAAGGACTACAACTCCATCAACCCCAACAGAAGGAATCCGCCCAGCAAGGCAAACAATTAAACAGAGCCAGAGGGAAAAAAAGGGTGCAGGGAGCCAACAACAGGAAAACAACATGACAAAGGTGAGTCAGTACATATCAATTATAACCATCAGTGTTAATGGTTTCCATTTACCAAGCAAAAGACACAGACTGGCAGAATGGATTGAGAGTAAAATAAGTTTGCATGCTGCTGTAAAATTTCTCAGAGTTGTACCATGAAATTGACATATAAATGATAATAGCTTTTAAAATAATTTTGAATAGTAAATAATCTTAGATGAAATTGAAAGTGATCTGCACCAACAATGAAGTTTACTATAGTTTCTACTTAAAATATACCTTGTAGATCATAATTCTGGAAAATTACTAGCTGAAAATGTTATGATATTTCTATTTCTTTGTTATGGCCCTATTTTGCCCTAATTAATAACCACTGCTTAACAGAAAATTTGCTTCTGATTGTTTTTTTCCTATAAGATTTGCTACAGATTTCCATTTCTGTGAAAAAAAGAGACTTCCAGAGACTTGACAGAAAACCATTTGACACATCAGTAATACCCAAAGATAGACAGATACATAGACAGATGAAACGAATACCAAATAAAAAGACAGAAAGATAATATATATCATGTAATATTTTTAGATGAATGCTAGGAACTAGGTTTACTTTGTCCCTAATCCTTGAGACATATTAGACATGATTATTATGCCAGATATCATATTAAGAGCTATAGTTCTGAGTACTACAAAGGAAATAATGTATGATACATATACATGAGGTACAAAACACAAGCTAAATAGTGTTACTATTAATAAATGTAACATACTAACCTCAACAGCAAAAGTCAGAAAATATTTGTTAAAGTCCTTAGGACTGCATCGAAGTACATAAAGTCCAGTCTGATTACCTGCTTTCTTCAGTTTACTGATGGCAAAATCCATTCTACAGGAAAAGAAGAAATACTTTTAATGTTATCATAGCAAATACCATGACATTATGACCAGACTTCATAAAAACAATCAAAAGTCAAATCTAAAAATTCTCAATTTTTAGAAGACTCCCCTGTTTTATGTTCTCCAATTACTTTCAAGGGAAAAATAAAAGTGTCAAGCAATTTTGCAGTAAATTCAAACTAAGGGGCAACTATGTTTTTTTAAAAACACAAAAATTATGAGATAAAAATCACAAATAAAATTTCTTCCTCTGAATTTTCTGCTTTCTGATCACAAATTTAGTATTTTAAAAACTATACTGATGTTCATAAAACAATACTTCTCATGTCTCTTCCATCATAGCAGTTACCAGTACACAAAATTATGTGCATTACTTTAATATTTAGTGTAAGACCAAAGTGTAATAGAAAAGCGATGGTAACTGAAAAAGATTACTGAGTTTTAAAATTTGTGATACAGTTATGAAACTGCACATCTTTTTCTGTGTAGCTTTGTTGTTTTTGAGAATGGTCTCTAGACAGTTCAGGTTGGGCTCTCCTGGGACTCACAGTCCTGCCTAGGCCTCCTGAGTGCTGGGATTACAGGTATGCACCACCATGCCTGGTTTAAAAGTTCATATCTTGAAAGAAATGCGAATATGAAAGTAGGAATCATTTGTTTAACTTATCACTGTTTTTTCATATATGTACACCAGCATCTAGTAGGTACTCATCAGTATTCTATAGATAAATAAAAGAATACTTGAATGAATACATGGGTGAGTAGATG
Source organism: Chinchilla lanigera (assembly GCF_000276665.1). Classification (NCBI taxonomy): domain Eukaryota; kingdom Metazoa; phylum Chordata; class Mammalia; order Rodentia; family Chinchillidae; genus Chinchilla; species Chinchilla lanigera. Next base: position 9,304,912 of record NW_004955434.1, on the reverse strand, counting down.
AATGAATGTAAGGGGCCATGAAAAGTATTTAAAATATAAATTCCCTATATACTGTTCAAATAGTGCAATGTTTCATAACAACTAATAAATATGTGGACATGAATTATTGATGAAGCAAGTCTTAAATACTATATAACATGTAAAAATTTCCTCAAACATTTTGGGGTAGGTTAAATTTACAATCCAAGATTTTTATTCTGCTCAGATTCTTTAAATTTGGTTTCAATCACAAAGCAAAACTAGCTGAGAGAACTTAGCTTAAGCACCTGGCTAGAAATAGGAACATCGTAAATCCATTTGTGTTTAAAGCTTTATCAGAAGTTGTTAGATTATAAGAAATAGGGGCTGGGGATTTAGCTCAGGGGCAAAGCGCCTGCCTGGCAAGCGCAAGGTCGTGAGCTCGGTTCCTGGTACCGGAAAAAAAAAAAAAGAAATAATGTCAAATTTCAAATTTAATTCTATGGTTCTTCTGCAATTTTTCAAAATTAATGAAATACACATTGGAGGTATATTGTTTTGTGTTGTTAAGACTCAAACTTTTGGCTTCATGCATGCCAGAAAAGCATTCTACCACAGAGCAACAACCACAGCTTTCTGTTTTTGTTGTTTTGGAATACTCAAGAGTTATTAATACCCAAGAGTTAATTAAGCATGCATAAGCAACTAAGTGTTAAACCTGTACAAGTTATAAGTATTACAGACTGAGACACAGATAGTAAATTATGTCATAATAATTCTAATTATTAGCAAGAAAACTTGTTTAAAAAAACTTGAAACTACGATAATGTATTTTTCAAAACTCCTAAGCTTATATCGATTATATAAAATCTATAGTTGTCTCTTTGCATTCATGGCGGCTTGTTTCCAGAATCAAAATCTGCGGATGCTCAAATCTGTTATATAAAATGGCATAATTCTCATAAAACCCATACACATCCTCCTATAAACATTGGATCATCTCTAGATTACTGATCACAACTAAGACAACGTAAATGCTGTGTAAACAGTTGCTATTCTCTATTGTTTAGAAAATAAGAAGTCAGCACATGTTCAGTACAGATCAATTCATTATGTACTGAAAACATATACTAATAAAAAATTTTCAATGTATGGTTTAATCCATGAGTGTGGAACCCACAGGCATAGACAACTGACTGTAGAATATTTTCTTATATAAGAAAACTACAGTACTCACGAAATGGGGCCATGGCAGTTGCTCTGTATGTTCTCAAGCACCGCTGGAGGTGCCACCTCTTTACAGAGGTAATGGTGAGCATCTGCAGTCAGTCTGTAATATCCGTCAATCAACGACACAAAAGACAGAGCTTCCTGTAATGAACTCAGTTCAATTTCCTAAGCAGAGAAAAGAAAAAGAAATTCTATCACTTAACCATCAACTGAATGTTAAAGACTGAAAATTCTCTTTACCCCTCTCTCCTGCCTAGTTCTCTTTCCCATTTTCTTCCTATTTAAAAATATCTGTAATACATTTTGGTCCTTATTTACACTTAAGATTTCTCACACAAGAGAAACAATGCGGTATTTACACAAGTGTGTCCCATATATTTCACTTAAGAAAATGGGCTCAAGGTGCATCCATCTAGCTAAAAATATCACAAGCCTATCCTTCTTTATGGCAGAGCAGTACTCCATTTTATTAAAATAAACACTTCCTATTATTAGATTAATTATCCTAAATTAATTTTCTTCTAAGTTGCTCAAATGTTTTAACCATTCTCAATTATGCAATTTAAATTGATTTGTTTGATATTTAAGATCCTGCATATGGATGGGCTTATCCTGCTTCTCAATTATAATTCATTCTTAGCTATAATTTTACTAAATGTTTCAATTCCCCTAGCAAACTAATATGCCAGTTACAGAACCAGAAATCTGCTTAATCTGGCAAAAAGTTGGTATTAATGAGATATCATGAGCATTTATTTTTACATACCAACTGTACACTGCAGAGGATAAGGTTACTCATAAACTAAAATGTTATGGCATACAGCTATATTCTGGTTGTACCATCATACATATATATGTGAACATATAATCAACCTTAAATACACCATTTAACCTAACAGGAGAATATGCACATATATATATATATATATTTATATTTACTTATGTTAATAGTCATTTTGATTATATAATAAAAAAATAAAGCACCATTTATAAGAACAAGAACAGTGTAGTATCTAAGATTAAAATTAACAAAAAATGTGCAAAATGATTATCAGAAAAACTTGAAAATACTTGCAAAGTGAAACTTTTTATTTGAATATATATAAGATTAATTATGTTCTTCATAGGTAAAGTCAACATCATAAAAATGTAAAAATTCTTCTGAAATTAGTTTTCTAATACATCACAATCCCAGTAAGAATATCAACAGGTACTAGAAGCTATGCCTAGTAAAACAAGGTAAATGTTGGTTTCAGAAAACCAAGGATCTAAAAGTAAAAGAAGGTAATTCTCAAGATAACAAGACAAGGATGACCAAGGATTACAGCTGTGCATAAAAGCTATTTCCAGAGAACTTCCATTGTAGACTAGAAAGTAAATCCCAATGATCAAGGAGAAATTTCTCCAGGGAAAAGAAGAAATGATACATTTGGCAGGTCTGACTACATGAAATATTGTGTTTTAAAGTGAGCTACTTTACAAAATTCTTGCAGAGAATAGTAAGACAGTAATGGATACAAAGGAAAAAAATTAAGAAATAATTAACTGGAAAAACAAAGTTACAAAAGAATGGAAATGTGATCAAGCATACTTCTTTGCTCAGCAATGAACATTTAACCACAGCGAGAACAAAAAATGGGACTTTTACCAGAAAACATAAGGAGAGAACTGTGTGGTGTACTTGAACTGTAAAAGGGATTTACCTAACAAAATTAGACCATAAAAAGTTGCTATGAACGACACCACTGAAAAAAGTTAAAAGACTTGGAGGAAGCTTAGGCTATACAATGAGTTCAAAGACAGTCCAAACTGCATAGCAAGACCCTGTCTCAACAAACAAACACCATTTATTAAAGAGGCTATCTTTCTTCCAGTGAGTTTGTTTGGCCCCTTTGTCAAAGATTAGGTGGCTGAGTGTGTTTGTGGTTGTGGCTGTTTCTTCCAGTCTGTTCCATTGATCCTCAGGTCTGTTTT
>NW_004955434.1:9294206-9300170 GCF_000276665.1 Chinchilla lanigera | reverse complement strand
TGGAAAAATTTTAGCTGACTGTCCCTCAGACAAAGGGCTTCTATCTAGAACATATAAAGAATTAAAAGACATCAGCCCCACAAAGTTCAAAAACCCAATCCAAAAATGGGCAAAAACCCAATCCAAAAATGAGATGAACATACACTTCTCAGATAAAGAAATACAAATGGCAAATAAATACATGAGAAAATGTTCAACATCATTAATCATTCAAGAAATGCAAATTAAAACAACAGTGAGATTTCATCTCACCCCAGTGAGAATGGCTATCAGTAAGAAATTAACCAATAACAAATGCTGGTGAGGTTGTGGAGAAATAGGAACTCTTCTCCACTGCTGGTGGTAGTGCAGACTGATGAAACCACTGTGGAAATCAGTTTGGAGATTCCTCAACAAACTAGGTCTAAAGGTCCCATGCAACCCAGCTATTCCCCTTCTGGGTATTTTCCCAGAAGATCTGAAAATGTCATATCATACCGATATATGTGCACCCATGTTTACAGCAGTGCAATTTGTAATTGCTAAATTGTGGAAGCAACCCAAATGTCCATCCACTAAGGAATGGATAAAAAATTGTGTTATTTTTATATAATGGAATCTTACTCAGCTATAAAGAAAGATAAACTCGAGGCTTTCACAGGTAAATGGTCACAACTAGAGACCATACTCATAAGTGAAATAAACCAGACCTCCATGTGTAAGCAACATATTGTCTCACTAGTGTAAGAACCTGAAAGATAGAATAAAAATTAGGAGGTATGATAAACATTGTGAAATGAAAAGAAACTGCTCAACAGTAAAGAACAACTGATGAGGGAAAAGAGAAAAAAAGAAGGGGAAATTATGTATATATACAGATAGCTAACATAGTTGTTCGCTGAAAGGAACAATTAATGATTAATTATTTGATCACTCTTGCATATCTCTGTTTTCCTGAGAAACCACTTTAAAGATATCAATACATAATACAACAACCATTGTTAATTTCCTACGACTTTGTCTGTAATTCAGTATTGCTTGTATTGTTCTTACACTATTTTGTAAATGGATGTCTGTTTGTTAATGTTTTATTAAAATAAATTTTTAAAAATCAAACATACAAAATGTGACTGATTACATTATTCTGAAATGCAAAAGGGCAAGTTATAGACTGGGAGAAAATATATATAAGATACCACAAAAGATCAGTATCTAAGATTACTAATCAATAAAAAAGGGGAAAACACCAAATAGAAAATGATTATTATAAATATTATAATTAAGAAATTTATGGAAGAAGTAACTTAAATAGCATAAACCTATGAAAAAGATTCTCAAAGAAATAAAATAATGAAAAATAAGACTTGGAGAATCATAAAACTGTACAACAAAGGATAAACACACAATATGTATGGGGGTGCCCTATAACTCAACTAAAAAGAATCAAGGAAACTAGTCCAAGAATATAAAAAGCAACCCACAGAAGAAGAAATATAAAAAGGTAGGGTATACACTGGGAGAAACTACTCAGTATCATGTTCTAATTAAAGAAATACACTATAAGAAAAGGAAGGCAATTTTTTCATCAATTTGGCAGAAAAATAAAAACTGGTAACATCCAATGTTGGCAGGTGTATTGTTACATTAAAAACACTTTGAGGAGGCAATTTAACAGGCTCTATCGAAGTTGTAATTATTCATACCCTTTGAACGAAAGAATAAATTGAAATACAGTCAAACAATGCAATACTACCCAGCAATAAAAACAGAATGAACTAATGCAGTAAAAACATAAGTGAATCTTCAAATATTAAGTACAAGAATCTAGATTTTTAAAAATGCAAACAGCTGGGCATCATAACACATGTCTGTGTTTCCAGCTCTTTAAAAGGCTGAGGCCAGATGACTGCAAGTTTGAACCTAGCCTGGGCCACACAGTGGCTATCTCAATAAAAAGACAGAAAAGGGCTGGGGCAGGGCTCAGTGAGAAGGTCCTGGATTCAATCCCTACTACTGAAAAAAAAACAAGAATCATTTCATTTATAGTACATGATCTTCAACACTGTCGGGCATTACAGAAATGCAAATTAAAACTACTTCGTGATACCATCTTATCCCAGAAAGAACGGCTATTATGGCCACCCCATTTGTTGACCCCTCCTGGAAATCCAGGAGGTATTCTCCTCCTTATTTCCAATAAAAACTTTCCTAACCTAAAAAAAAAAAAAAAAAGGATGACTATCATCAGAAAATCTAATATTAACAAATGCTGGGGAGGATGTGGGAAGATGGCAAGAAACAAAATCTTCTACACTGTTGGTAGGAATGTAAACTAGCACAGCCACTAACAAAATCAGTGTAGACATTCCTCAAAAAATGAAAACATAAATTCCATTTGTTCCCCCTTCTAGGTTATCTTCCCAAAAGAGTTAAAATCATCATATTACAGGGATACACGCATACCTATGTTTAAAGCAGGACAATTTATAGTAGCTAGATATCAGAAACTGCATATGTACTCATCAACTGATAAACAGATAAGGAAAATGTGGTATTTATACACAATGGAGTTACCAGATTGGCATAAAGAAAGATAAATCTAAGGCATCTGCAGCTAAATGGATGCAACTTGAGAACATAATGTTAAGTGAAACAAGTCAAACACACAAGCTCAAATATCACAGGTTTTCTCTTATATGAGAAACACACACACACAAAAATAGAATGAAACATAAGAGAGATAAACAGTGAACTACAAATACTCCCCCAAATTACATATGCTGCTGTTTCAAAAATAATTCAATATATATGCTAATTTGTTTTGCTTATACTAATTTATCTAAGTTCATAGAAAAGAATGTTTTGTGCTGTTTCTTTTTTGTCAGAATCTTGCCGGTTTATGTCTTGTGAGTAACTACTTTGAAGATGATGCACGGTGTCTTAACCATTGTTATTCTTACTTTGTATTATTATTTTTTAAATAAAAAAGCAAATTAATTAAAAATACATTGAGCCATATACTTAACATCAGCACACTTTACTGTGTTTATAGTATATCTCATCAAAACAGTTAAAAAGGGGCCAGGATATAGATCAGAGGCACAGTGCCTGCCTGGCAAGTGCAAGGTCATGCATTCGATTCCCGGTACCAAAAAAACAAAAAACAGATTAAAAAAAAGAAAAAGAAACAAAAGTAAAACAGCTAAATTGAAATACTTCAAAATTTAAAACTTCTGAGCATCAAAGAACACAGACGGGCTGGGGATTTAGCTCAGCGGCAAAAGCGCCTGCCTGGCAAGCGCAAGGTCGTGAGTTCAGTTCCCGGTACTGGAGAAAAACCAAAATAAAAAAAAAAAAAAAAAAAAAAAAAAAAAAAAACGAACACAGACAACAGAGTAGGTAGGCAACCTACTGAAAGAAATTTTTTGCAAAACATACATCAAATAAAGAGTTAATATCCAGAATACATAAAGAACTCCTACAACTCAACCACAAACTCTTTTTTTCAACAGGCAAAAGATTTGAATAGTCATGTTTCCCAAAAAAGATATTCAAGTAGCCAGCAAGCATATGAAAAGCTGCCCCAAATCACTAACCACCAGAGAAATGCAAGTTAAAGCCACAATAAGGTAACACTTCACACCTTTGTATGGCCAACTATTCAGAAAATAAAATAAAAAGCTTTAGTGAGGATGTGGAAAAACTGGAACATTTGCTCACTGCTGGCAGAAATGCAAAATGGTGCACCCATGATAGAAAACAATACAGTAATTCTTCAAAAAATTATGAATAGAATCACTGTATGATCCAACAATTGTATTTCTGGGTATATATCCACAGGAAATGAAAGCAGGATCTTTGAAAAGTATCTGTACAACCATATTCACAGCAAAATCATCCACAAAAGTTAAAGCAAGTAGAAGCAACCCAAATGTTCATCAATGGATGAATGGATAAACAAATGTGGTATATACATATAATGGGATATGTGAATATATTAAAAAGAAAAAAATTCTGATACATGTTATAACATGGATAAACAGAGCGCACATGCTATGTGAAATGAACAAATGCAAAAAGACAGTTATATGATTTAAATTATATCTACTGTAATCAAATTAATAGGGTCAGAAAGTATAATGGTGGTTCCAAGAGCTAGGCAGAGGAAAAAATACTCAGTTGTTAATGAATACAGAGTTTCAGTGCTGTAAGATGAAAATTTGGAAATCAGATACACGGCAACATAAATACGTTTGAGACTATTGAACTATACACCTAAAAATGGTTGAGATGCTGAATTTTATTTTATATAGATTTTACCAAAATTTTAAAAAGCAAACTAAAATAGCATAAAGTATAAAGTGATAGTTTAAAACATATATCTAGCACATAAGGGCATGGGATAATGTAATAACAAGCAAAAATTAATAATGATCTGTTCGAAAAATACATTGAAAAAATTATTACTCCTAATAAATTTTTAAAATGTGATTAAAATATCAACAAGAAACATAAAAATTACCAAAAAACATAATACCTGGATCTAGAAAAAATATAACTATGCCTAAAATAGAATGTTACATGGAAAAAAAATGTCAATTCTTTCCAAATTAATCTGTAGAGTAATTCCAATGAAGTGATGATGTAGTATTTTCAAGGAGCTTTAAGAATATTCAAAAAGGGGGTAGTTTCACAGTTAAGAGCTTAGGTTTTCAAGTCATGGATTTGGATTTAAATAGCCCTATCACTTAACCAATATTATGACCTTGGAAAAAAATTAAACAAACAAGTCCAAATACCTTCCTAGAAGCGAGTTCTTTGGATTACTATAGGATGTTCCCATTAACATCAATATACTCTTTTGGAAATAACTACAGACCCAATTGGGATTGACAGTTACTAATCACCTTTTCATTCATTCATGAAATACTTATCCAATTCTTCCTAAACTAGGTCCTGGAACACCATGCAAGGTATACAAGGATACAAACACACGTGAAAATATGATTTGTACCTTCAAGAAGCTTACAGCCTACTAGGCAGTAGCTTTACACTATTTATCATACTTTTATCTAAGAACAGAAAAGTGTGCTAAATAAAGTGAGTTTCAAGTCAGGTATAATTTACATAATACAACCCTGAAAAGGCAAGGCAGATAAGCTATACAGATACTTAAAATAAATGAACAAATAACATTAACATTTAAGCCAGGAGTCAAGAAGCATCCAAATTTTAAAAAGAAAACAAAGCCACATGAATAAATTTAAGAGTGGAGTATTTTAAAGTTCATTTTGTCCCTTTCAATTAAAATTACTGGTATTTCTGGAGCTATTTAAAGAAAGAAAAGGATTACTCTTTTAGAATCAATCACATCTTAGAGGGTTGCGTAAAGATGACGTAGAATTGGCTTACATTTTGTCATTTAAATTCCATAGAGTATCACTTCATTTTTTCCTTTAATTAGGCAGTATGACTGCCATTATGTATATCTCTATTGATTTAACAACAACAACAACAACAACAAAAAACAGAAACATTTTACCAGGTTGAGCATTGTAACAGCAACTAACACCATCCAGAGCTGGGAGAAGTATCTTGCACCCCGTTAATCATAAAAGTAAGTGAACTCTAGGAGACTAAGGGAGAACTGGAAGTTGGATTACAGCACTGGGCAACTTAGCAAGATACTGTCTCAAAATAAAAATTAAAAAAGACTGAGGATGTAGTTCAGTATGAAGGCCTGCGGTTCAATCCCCAGTAACACACACACACACACACACACACACACACACACACACAGAGTGAAACTATAGTGATATACAAGAAAGTCATTGTGAGAGTTGGTCTTGATACAAAAGCCTAGATGTAATTTTAAAAAAACTTACTGAACTGATACTTATGTTTAGAGCTAAATTAATAATTTTAACCAAAATTTGTATAAGAAAATAACTTTGGTGTTAATATTCTTTTTTTTTTTTTTTTTTT
>NW_004955434.1:9292113-9293462 GCF_000276665.1 Chinchilla lanigera | reverse complement strand
GATGGCTTGGATCAGATTGAGGTAAAGACCATCTATTCCTATTTTCTGTAAGGTTTTTATCATGAATGTATGTTGGACTTTGTCAGAAGCTTTTTCTGCATCAATGGAGATGATCATGTGATTTTTTTCTCTGGCTCTATTGATATGGTGCATAACATTTATTGATTTGTGAATACTGAACCATCCCTGCATTCCTGGAGGTATGAATCCAACTTGGTCATGGTGTATAATTTTCTTGATGATTTGCTGCATTCTATTTGTTAATATTTTAATGTGTATCTTTGCATCTATGTTCATTAGGGAGATTGGTCTGTAGTTTTCTTTCTTGGTTGGGTCTTTCTCCGGTTTTGGTATGAGTCTAATACTTGCCTCCAAAAAGGAGTTAGGGAGAATTGCTTCCTTTTCAATTTCATTGAAGAGTTTGAGGGGTGCTGGTATTAAATGTTCTCTGAATTTCTTGTAAAATTCTGCTGTGAATCCATCAGGGCCTGGGTTTTTCTTTGTCAGTAAGTTTTTAATCACATTTTCAATCTCATTAATTGCTGTTCAGGATTTTTATATCTTCTTGATTCAACTTTGGTAATTCATACATATCTAAGAATCTGTCCATTTCTTCTGAGTTTTCTATCCTATCAAAGTAAAGATTTTCAAAATAGCTTTTGAATTTCTGTAGGATCTGTAGTGATTTCATCCTTTTCATTCCTTATTGCATGAATTTGCCAAAGACTGAAAACAGATGCAAGTATATCACCATGCACCAAATTCAAATCAAAATGGATCACAGATCTCAATATTAAAACAGAAACACTAAATCTATTGGAAGAGAAAGTAGGTAAAAATCTTGAAGACATAGGGGTAGGCAGACAGTTCATGAACAAGTACCAAACCGCACGGGAAATACTTCAAAGAATCAACAACTGAGATCTCATCCTACTGAAAAGTTTCTGCATATCTAAAGAAATCACCAGCAGAGTAAAAAGAAAACCCACAAACCTGGAAAAATTTTAGCTGACTGTCCCTCAGACAAAGGGCTTCTATCTAGAACATATAAAGAATTAAAAGACATCAGCCCCACAAAGTTCAAAAACCCAATCCAAAAATGGGCAAAAACCCAATCCAAAAATGAGATGAACATACACTTCTCAGATAAAGAAATACAAATGGCAAATAAATACATGAGAAAATGTTCAACATCATTAATCATTCAAGAAATGCAAATTAAAACAACAGTGAGATTTCATCTCACCCCAGTGAGAATGGCTATCAGTAAGAAATTAACCAATAACAAATGCTGGTGAGGTTGTGGAGAAATAGGAACTCTTCTCCACTGCTGGTGGTAGTGCAGACTG
>NW_004955434.1:9285180-9286615 GCF_000276665.1 Chinchilla lanigera | reverse complement strand
TGTAGCTTTTGCTGTTTTCTGCCGCCTTAGAGTGTTGCCTCTGTGCCATGCCACTCTGCCTTGGAGCCGGCTGATTATGGACTGAAATTTCCACAAACTGTGAGCTAAATAAACCTTTTCTTCTTTAATGCTGGGCATCAGGTATTTTGTCTCAGCAATGAGAGAGAAGTAACCAAGACACCATACTTCCACTCCGCTTCTCCCTTTTGAAACAGGGTCTTGCCAAATTGCCCATGCTGGCCTCAAACTTATGATCTCTTAACTCAGCCCCCTGAATAGCTGGAATTACAAGAATGCACCACCATACTCAGCAAATCTAAAACTTTTGTTGATCAAAGGACACAAGCAACAAAGTGAAAAGATAACCTAAAAGACAAAATAAAAAAAAAAATGTACAAATTATGTAACTGATGAGGGTTAATATCCAGAATATAGAAAGAACTCCTATGATTTAACAGCCAAATACCAAAAAACAAAACAAAACAAAAAACCATCTGATGAAAAGAATGGACAAAGGACCTGAATAGAAATTTGCAATGGTTAAGTTTAATTGTGAATTTCACTGGCTTGAGAGCTACCTAATGGGGTTAATAAAGTCTATTTCTGGGTATGACTGGGTGAGTCATGGAGGTATGACCCTGGAGTCTATTCTGTATCTGGTCTCTGATCCCTTCCTTTCTGGCAGTCTTCTAGTCCACTTCCCAGCTGCCATGAACTAAGCAACTCTGCTCTACCATGATCTTCAGCCAAGATGTTCAGCTGACAATGGACTAAGTTCTCTGAAATTGTAAACCAAATTAACCATTTCCTTCTTTAAATTATGGGTGTAAGGGATTTGATCCCACCAATGGTACAGCTAATATAGAAAGCTGATGCCAGAGAAATGTAATTATTGCTGTGATTTTACCTGACCATGAGGTACAGAAGCCTTGGGAACTGGTTTGTGAGAAGAGTTTGGAAAGGTTTGTAGATGCAGGATAAAAATGTCCTAAAATGCTATAAGCAGAGCCTAGTAATAGGTGCTCTGGGTCAGACCTCAGAAGGTCAAAATGCCAATAAGAACACACACAGTCAAGACTGATCTCAGGACATGTCAGTTCAGAACAAGTATGCTCTGCTGGCAGTTGGATTAGAGGCTATGTGTTACACTCTTGCAAAAAATTATTTTTGGTCTACATTCTGCCTGTTTCCTGAGACAGGGGGAGACTGGGATTAAAACAGATTTAAGGTGGACTAATTGATCTAGTAGAGGAAAGTTCAAGGCAGCCCAAAATTCAGGTTGTGGCATGAGTATTGCTGGATGCTTTTAGCCAGATTTATAGTGAGAATACAGACAAAAAGAAGAGCAGAAAAAATTAAACCTTTACCCTGAAAGAATGATGCATAAAGTTCTGGGCCCAAGTAGATGCTGTGGCTCAAGAGAACAGTGATATTT
>NW_004955434.1:9272880-9285080 GCF_000276665.1 Chinchilla lanigera | reverse complement strand
TTTTTTTTTCCTCCGGTACCGGGAACCGAACTCACGACCTTGCGCTTGCCAGGCAGGTGTTTTGCCACTGAGCTAAACCCCCAGCCCGTGGTGTTAAGATTCTGAAATATTTAATTCTGACAAATGTAAAATGTAACCACTATTTAGTCATAAAGACAACTTACCAAATTTTTACCATCTTGCTTATGGATAGTTACAATTCTACTTTCATTTGAACATTCCTGGTTTGCTTGCTTAATACTGACATCAATAATATCAGGAAAATCACAATACAACTGTAAATCCTGTAATTAAGGACATTTAAAATTAAAAACAGTTATGGAACCACTTTCAACAAGACTTATGGAGACAACATTAATTCCAAATTCTTTAAAATAAAAAGTATTAACTGATAACGAGATAAGCATTAAATGTGATTCCTTCTAAAAATCATCTTAAAAGTGTACCTTATCTTGCTTTGACTTTTTGACTTAAAAATGAGAGCATTAACGGATGCCATGAATCTAAAATGTGTTATAGCACATTCCAGACCAATTTTATACTAATAGGAACCACTGTCAGAAAATTGGAAATTTAGCTATCAAATAAGATTTTTAAAAACCATCCTTCTAAATCTCTAAAACAATCTAAGAACAACATAGATATAAACAAATTTGAAACTTGCAATGTAAACCTTCAAAAATTAAACTAAATTAACAGGTATATATTAACATTAAAGATCATTAAATTAACTTTTTCCATTAGTTTTATGATTGTGCCTCCTTATTACCAATAATAGTGAAAGAGAAAAGAAAGCAAAACTACCTTAAGTCATTTACAGAATTCAACTCTTTTCTGAAAATGTAAGAAAGTCATTACTACTTGCCCTTAAAAATTGCATAAAAAGCCACTTAAGAACATTGACAAAAGAACTATCAATAGACCCCTGATCGCTGCACACAATTATAAAATTCCACTTCTATCAGTGGGAAAAGAGAAGCGTAAGACAATGTTTCAAATGACTAAAGTTACTGTGCTTCTATTGCCATTCTACTTAAAATAATAAAGAATGAGAACATATCATTAAGGATTACCTGTTCTGTCAGTGTCTCACTTTCTTTATGTTTCCCTCTTGACCACTGAATTCCACCGTTTCCAGTTATTATAATGGTTGCAAAAATCTCCTCACCTGAAGGACCTCTTGCAGGTTCTTTTACTTCAAATTGTTCTGTGTAGAAGGCAGACTGAAGAGTCTCCAGATTTATAAGATACTTAAGTTTCAAGTTTCTGGCAGTGGCTTTGCATTGACTGAACTGCTGAATAAATCTGCGAAATCTGTACCTTATTCTCTTCCTTGTCAAAATATGATAGTCTTGGATCTTTGCTCGAACACATTTTGGTAAGAATGTCTTGTAGCTAGGAATAAAGAGCATACACACAAAAAAAAACAAAGATTAGAAGATAAATCTAGAACAAAGTTGAAAGAGAGGTCCCTATCTTTTTCCTTGATAGGTAGGTGATATAGCATAGTAGTCAATTGGAGTAAGTCAACATAAGCACCACCTGTGAAGTAGAAAACCTTAAGGTTTCACTCTCTGATTACCATAAAGTTTAGAATAGATGCTAATTTTCTCACCCTAATGACATGAACAGTCTAGTAACTAGTTAATAATGAAATGTCTAAAAATTAATTTTCTCTGATGATTTTATATCCCTGTGATGATAACTTCTAAAATATTTTTGGCATTTACTGCACTGTGTTGCAAATATTTCCTATACTGTCATACTCTAAAATTTAGCTGAATTCTGGAAATTTTGAATTTTGTTGGACGTTGTTGTTCATTATACATTCTTCTTTGTATACATTGCTTTGTTTGGCCAGCTACTTCAGTACTTTGATCTTTATGTACAATATCCTAAAGAAGGCAGACAATTCATTTATCTACTTCTGATTAACATCTTATTTCTGAAGAGCAACTACATAAAATATCCATAACTTTGTATATGCTGATCTATATTCCTACTTAACACTCATCTCCTATCTGCTTAGATCTTACTCATTCTACAAGTCTTAGCTCACGCATCATCAAATCCAGGAAATCTGTATGGGCCTTATCCTATGAATGAGTTAAATGTTTCTCCTTTTCTTCTTACAGGATTATGTAAGCATAATCCCATAATATCACTTAATGTCTTATCCTTTACCTGTTTAGTTACCACCAGCAGTATTCTGAAGCTGGTTCGTATTTTAAGGGTTTTTTTTGAGGACTGCTGAACAGTCATAATTAAAATCTATCATATTTTAAGGATTTTAGCTAATTGCTAAATTGTCATAATTAAAATTTGAATTATATAAGCTTCCATTTAAATGAAGTAAATATATAGGTAATAAATATTCAAAACTCATAACTTCTTAGTTATTTTACCTTTTATTTTTGTTTTCATTTTTACTACTATTTACGCCTTTGAGGTTGTTTATATCTACCATACATGAATAGTGAAAGGGTCTGCCATTGCTCTCAATTCTACATCCAGTGACATCAGGCCAGTTACCTTGAAATTGGTCACTGTGGAGTATTTATTTTATGGGTATCAACAAATATCGTAAGTAAATCAGAAAATATGTGTTGCTATTGTTTTCTTTTTGGAAAACTGGTTGTTACCAGCACAGGAAAGCTTATACCCTTCCCCACTCTACACAAAGCCCGTTGAGGGACTCTCAGTTTTTCACTCAAGCAGACAAAGGTGCTAGAGAAAGCCATTTTACTGGGTGGGTGGACTGTGTTATAAACACAATAACCAGTTTTGAACAGACTACATCACTGCCAGCACTTTAACAATGCTGTTAAACTATATCAGACTGTATCACTGCCAGCACTTTAGAAATGACAGTCCTCTATTCAACTAATTTTCCCAAGTTGCACAGCTATTTCAAACCCTTTCCAATTTCTTCAAACTTCCTACCTTCTTTCTGCTTCAAACCTTAGCAGCACTCATCACATTTTTTCCAGCAAATCAGTTTATCTCTTTCTTAGAAAAAACAAAACAAAACAAAACAAACAAACAAAAAAAACTATTCTCTAAGCAGGGCTTCTGCGATATTCTGCTAACAAACCTACCTACATCTGCATCATTTTCTTCTTCCTACACATTGCAATAGAGGAACTAGCTAATGCCTTCTTTTTAACATCTATTCACCTATTCCCTCTGTCTTCCTCTAATATGTATGTACCTTCTCAGGACATTTACCCTACACATTATTTCTCTTTTACCCACATGTTTTAAGAATATTAATGTCATTTCCATCTTAAATGTAAAAATTTCTATTCTATATTTCACTCCAGCTACAGGCTATTTGGCCCTTTTTTGATAGTTTACATATCTCTCTCCATTTTTCTTGCCTTTCATTTACTCCTCAATTCATTCCAATGTGACTTCTGTTCATTACAAAAGAAAATGCTCTTGCTAAAAACAAGAAGGAAGCAAGGCATGGCGGTGCACGCCTGTAAGCCCAGCACTTGGGAGGCTGAGGCAGGAGAATCACTGAGGGCTTGAGGCCAGGCTGGGTTATATAGTGAGTTCAAGGCCAGCCTAAACTATATGGCAAGACTCTGTCTCAAAAAACCAATAAATAAATAAATATATAAATAAAATCAAGAAAGACTTCTATGTTAGTAAACCCACATTTCCACATTCACTTTGCTTAGCACTTTTCAGCAGCACTCAATATTATTGATCATTCTCTCCCTGGAATTCTCTTTCCTTAGCTTTCCTGATTTTATTCACATTTCTTTGACTACTTCTCTATTTTCTTTGCAGATACATTGTTCTTTATCTGTGATTAAATGTAGCAACCCTCAATACTCAGTTATGGACCTTCTCCCTTCTTAGCTATATTCTTTGCTCTCTATATGTAAATAACTCTATATGTAAATAACTCTCTTATTCTGTCTCTATCCCTGACTGCTAAGCTGCAAACCCATGTATCTTATGGTCAAGTCATTCTGCTCATTTAATCTGGATGTTTCAAAAGCTCCTCAAACAATGTATTAAACAAAAATCATTACCCCTTCACAACCGGAAAGATCCTCCTGCAGCATTCTCTGAGTAAAGAACACTACCATTCATCTTCCTCTGCAAGCTCCAGAAACCCAGAAGTTATCTTTTGTATCAATTTTTCCTTCAACCCTACTATCAAAAATCTATCACTACCACCTTTTAAATATTTCTCTTATTTGCCTATTTTTCTCATTATTAACCCAAGCAATAAGATCCTCTGGAGGAACTACTGCAATGGCCTACTTTGTAATCAATTTACATTTCCATTTGCTTTTACCATCTCTGGTTTTCTACAACAAAGTAATATTGTTAAAAACATGCACTTCACCGTAGCTTAATACTCTGCATGGTTTCTTCATGTTCTCAACCTTCTTAACATGATCCTAAGGCTCTATGTTTTCTGGCCTGTGCCTCATCTCCTACTCTCTGAGCTCTTCACGTATCAAACTGTTCCTATCTTCCCTTTTGCCACAAAGCCTTTTCCATAAATCTCCACTCTCCCCTGCTGACCTCTCTCTACCTATTAAATTGGATCATTTTTCAGATCTCAAAAGTCACACTATTTTTTTTGAAGTAGGTTATATTCCCAATTTATAGTCTTTCCTAAAGTATACTTTTCATGGCAATTATATATTTGTAAATATATATTTAATAAAAGCCTTGACTCCTCTATATTTTGGTGAAGGGTTGCACATGAATGGTTCCCAGGATTTGTCAATGTCAGGTGACATTTGATGTCACTACTGTAGCTGAATTTACAACTATAGACAAGGTAACAGAGTAGTGGCTGCCAACGGATTTTCCCTCTATGCCAATACCTGGATTGCTGGGGGGGGGTGTCTTAATACTGTGTCTCACCCCTAAAGAACAGGGCATAGGACCAAAGAATTTTCAAACCTCACCCCAAAAAACAAACAAAAACACAGAAACATGAAAAGACAAGGCAACAAAATGCTTCCAAAAACTCCCAACTCCCCCAAAATCAGCACAGGAGGCAATCAGAGGGAGGAAATCATAAGCTACACAGAAGATAGGTCTGAAAGGGTACCAATGGAGCTAAACAGTTCTATAAGATGCCTGGTGAATTTAAAGGTATAACTAACCAAATAATGACCATAATAAAACTTTTGATCAGCATGTTCAGAAAGACACTAATAAACATTTAGTGGTGTTAAAGAAAGAGAAGCAAAACCTGAGTTTCCAGCACAGAAAAGAGTGGGAGTTTATATGAAAGTTCCAAACAGAAATCCAGATTGAAAACATGCTCGAAAGTATGGGTAGGAGCAGCGACCAATGCCAAGACAGTGCAGACCTGCAGGGCAAGGCTGTGGTCAATGAGAAATTAATGAGAGACACCTTAAAAATGACAAAGAAACATGAAAAAAGGATCCACCAGCTCCTAGCTGATTCAAAGAGGTCTAATTCAAGAGTAACTGGAATTAGCAAAAACTCAGAAAACAGCATAAAAGGCCTAAAAATGTCTGTTTACACAGTGAATAGCAGAAAACTTTCCAAACATGGAAAAAGAACTTAACATACAGATAAGTGGTACACAGAGAACCCTGAATAGCCATCAGCAGACCAAAAAAAAAAAAAAACAAACAAACAAACAAAAAAAAGCTCCACACCACATAATAATTAATTAATGTACCAGAAATACAACACAAGAACAGAATCTTAAAAGCTGCTAGACAAAAGCAAGGAATCAACTATTTTTTTAAAAACTTGTCAGAATTACAACAGATTTCACAATATAAACCTTAAAAGTAGGAATAGTATGGAATTGTAGGATGATGCTGGCCAAAGGAGTAATTGAACCTGAGCAGTAAGGAAGGGACCTTGGAGAACAACAGTTCCTATCCTCTTGGAATGCGTGGTTGAAGTTTAGAGCAGAACTGCAGGATAGTACTCAGCAAAATTAAGAGAAAGTTACTGTCAGAGATGTTCGCTTTGGCCAATATATTCACTCTGCCACCATAAGATTGTTTAAACTAGGTCACATGTATCCCGTAACAAACCATCCCATTCCTGCCCTGTGCCATGACAAAAACTCCTATATAATATGTTGCAAAATATTTTTCCTCTAAGTATTTGTTCTCATGTCATTGAGTTACGAATAAATAACCATGGAGGTCTCAGTTGTTGTTTCCCAGAGACTCTCTTATGCCCAATTAGGCTCTCTTATACCCTCTGTTTCTTGGTGACTGAATTGAATCTTGTCTCCAAGAAATCTTCACTGGGGCTGGGGATTTAGCTCAGCAGCACAGCGCCTGCCTGGCACGTGCAAGGTCATGAGTTCAATTCCTAGTACCAGAAGAAAAACAAAAACAAAACAAAACAAAAAAACCCCAAGTAATCTTCATCCTCTGCACATTCACAGTCACACACTGTGAAAGGGAATGAAGCGTTTCAAGCTCTTAAAGAAAAGAACTTCTGACCTACACTGTTATATCCTGCAAAATTATCTCTCAAATTTGATGGAAAACTAAGATAGGTCCATGACAAAGAAGACTTAAATTCATGACCACTAAACCAACACTCAAAAAAATTCTCAAGGATATTCTAGAAGAAGACAATGAAGCTAATAATGCCAAAAGGTCCAATAAAATAATACTGGGGATGGATAGTAATTAAGTAGAAGTGAAAGAAAGCAAAATAGCAACAGGAAATTATACAGTGACAGGAATAAGTCAATACCTATCAATTATAACTATCAATGTAAATGGATTTAACTTGCCGATCAAAAAACACAGATTAGCAAAATGGATCAAGAAACAAAATCCAACATTATGCTGTACACAAGAAACACATTTAACACAAAAAGAGTATTATAAATTAAAATTCAAAGAATGGAAACAATATTCCATGCAATAAGAACCCAACTTTGTAAAACAAACCCTAATGAAAAATCAGATAAACATCAATACAATGATAGTAAGGGACCTATATGGTACAGACACACATAAAATAATGGCATGTGGATCAACAGGACAGAACAGAGTAAGAAGAAATAACCTCAGGCACATTCAGCTTTGGTCTTTGGTAAAAGAGCCAAAGACACACAGCATCTTTAGAAATCTGGGTGGATGCCTCCTTAACCACACAACTCTCCTACCCAGTAAAACCAGTATCACATGGATAACACAAGGTCTGCTGTCAGTCAGAGCAGTAGCCAGCCCACCTTGGACTATGGCCTCTGAGCCCTTGGATGACTGGGCATGGTAGGGGGAACCCTAGGGAAGCTGCTCCCTAGGGGGCCCTTTTTGAGCAGGGTTCTAGGAACTCTATTCTTAAATGAAAACTTGATACCTCTGCACCCTTGAGCCAAAAATGAGTGGGGTCTGACTGATTCTTGAGATGCCCTGAAGGCACCTTTCTTCTTGTGCCCCATACAAAGCTTATTTTTGTTGTTTTGTTTTTGTTTTTGTTTTTGAGACAGGCTCTCACTATGCAGTGCAGACTGGCCATGAATTTGCTTATATAGCCCAGGCTTGTCTCAAACTCATAGTGATCCTCCTGCCTCAGCCTCCCAAATGCTAGAGCATTCTGCTCTTTTTTTAAAACTTTTTTTTGTTAATACATATTTATCATACATACTGATCACACTCATCATAGGCAATTTGTACCATACATAATATATCTTAATTCTTTTTTTCCCATTCCCTTCCTTTTCCTTCCCTTTAACCTTTTTTCCCCTTCCCATTTACACAAGCTTTGTTTCTGTTTATTTCTTTCCATTCTCTTTTCTTCCTTCTCCCTCCCTTCCCTTCTCCCTCTCTTCTCTAGCCTGCATCTCCAAACCTTTCCAAAGTCTTCCTTCAAATCAGTTCCAAATGCTTATGAGCCACATGGTCAAATATAGTCACAGCAACAACTCCATTTCTCTGGTAACAGTTTTTCTGTATAACTCCACTTTCTTGTCACTAAGACATAAAATTCAACATGTACAACCTAAAGGATGAGGTTTAATTTGCTTATGGTTATAGTCAATGATCAGTTGGCTTTGAGGCCGAGACATCATGGCGGAAAGGTGTGGCAGAGCAGGAAGCAGAGCAACGGAGAGTGCTGGAGGTGAAGGATAAGGAACCGCACATAGGGCTCAAGGCCATGCCTCCATGACCCAGCCAGACACACCTAGAAGCGTGTTCCGCCAATCCCTGGGGCAGATCCCAAAGCCAATCAAGCTGGAACTCCACCCTAGCCGCCACAACATTCACAACAGTCACAAAGTAGAAAGACACCAAATTTTCATCAATTGATGAAAAGGTAAGCAAAATGTGATATAGTGATACAGGAAGCTATGCTTTACCAATAAAAAGAAATGGTGATATACGCTGCAACATGGACAGACTCTGGAAACATTATGCCAGATGAAATAAGACAGAAAATGCCATCACATGCATGTATGCTGCCATTATAGGAACTATCCAGAATAGGCAAATCCACTGAGACAAAAGGTAGACTAGTGGTTGCCATATGCTGGGGAAGAGCATGGGGACTGAATGCAAATAAGTATGAGATTTCTTTTAAGGATAAAAATGTCCTAAAATTAGGTTGTGGTAATCTTTATACAACCCTGTGAATATCCTAGGAAACACTGTAATGAATTGTATATGGTATTTAGATTAAATTTAATCAGCTATTTTTTAGTACATGGCATCTTATACTGAATGTCTAATATTCACATAATTTAAAACGTAAAGCAAATAAAAAGAATTATGAAAAGTTTGCAGATATATTTACATCCTGGTTCAGAGTACATCCCAGATATATTTATACCCTGGGTTATAAGAATCACAGAAATACAATTACTAAATATCCACTGGGTTTAGAATATTGAAGGATGTAGGAAGAAGGATAATAGATAACTTGATTCCTGACCTCCAAAACCCACAATCTACATAAAGGATTGTGTTAAGACCTTGGATAAGATTGTGGCCTCAAAAGCAGAAGTGTCTACTCATATAGTATAACCTACATGTGACTGACTTCACGTGTATAATGCTCGTCTTCAGGAGCTTAACGCTTTTGTTCAACTGTGTTCCCTTCAACTCCTTCAGTTTCTAACAACTTTTAAAATACTCTTCCTCCAACTTTGTTTTTTTATAGCCTGACATGTATCAAATATCCAAAAATAGCTGCTGAATGAATAAGTAAGCTAATATCTAATTATTAGCTGTACTTTAATAAAGATCACAGCCTTAGTGAAAAATGATAGTGCTCTTGTTTTCTTTTAGACTTAATCTTTAGATTCCTGAAATCTTGAAATCAATCTTACAGTCTCCTTCCTCAAATTAAGACATCACAGACATTTGAAAATGAAAAAAGAATACTTAAAACCAAAGAGAAAAACACAGAAACTGATCCTCTACAAACAGGATATGGAACTGTTTTGCAGCTACTCAGCAAAGAAGTTACTAAAGACGTTTATTGGAAGAAAATATTTGAGAAAGAAAGTGAGTTTTAACCATAGTAACATCCTCAAACTTTTTTTGTGCATGTGAAGTCAGGGCCTGATACACGCTAGACAGGTGCTCTAGCACTGAGATATAGCATGGCCCTTTTGAAATTTTATTTTCAGACAGGGTCTCAACATGTTGCCTAGTCTGGTCCAAACTTGTGAAGCTCCTGCCTCAGCCTCCCTAGAACGAAGATTACATACATGTGTCACCGTACCCAGCTACACCATTGAGCTTTTAATCTGGTAAATATTTAGTGTAAAATATATATTTAGCCTTCAAACTTCAAAAAAAAAACTCAAAGCACTCTCATACAGCAATACAGTAAGTCCCAAACCTACACACACTCAAGTTGCAAGCTTTCCTAAATACAAGTGTACCTCCTATTAGGAATATTCATTGGCGTGAACAAACCACAGAAGTAGCTCACAAGTCTGCCAAACACTGTCACAGTTGTGCTGCAATGTGCCTAATACACAGTGCAATAGCATGTATTATTGTGAGTGTTTGTTTTTTTTTTAATGCTTTACATTATCTATTTGTGTCAAAGCTGTGTAAGACTCACTCTGTCAGACTTGTGAACCAGTTGCATTTACAAACAAATCTGACAAATGTTCTCCTGAAACGGCACTCATTCATAAGTCAGGGACTTACTACATATACCTTTTTTTAAAGTAGAAATTTTGCAGACATTAAAACAGGGCTATTGGCCTGGTATTTCAAAAATCTGTTAGTCACAATTGCCAAAATCTAGTATGCAGAAGAATCATTTGGAGAATGCTGACTTGAATCATCAGCATGAAGATGCTGTATAAGCATCTTCTGAAGCACCTGTAAAATTTTATAATTATGGGCTTCAATTTAGAATTACTGAACCCAAATTCCTTGGATTATGGGCCAGTAATCTTCAATTTTAACAAATACCTCAGACGATTCTAATGCAAGTAAAATACAAACCACAACTCAAGAAACACTGATTTACATCATTTATAATCTGAGGATCTACTGTCAAAAATTCTCTCTCCAGGTATTCTTTCCATTCCTATGAGATTATTTAGTCTTTTAATAATAATAATAAAATAATAAATAGATATTTACGATATTTTCTGTGGTACTAACTCGATAACTTCATCTCATAAACTGTTATATAAATGAAGAAAGTTACCAATTCTTTATTATTATAAAATCAAAAAGTATAGACAAATAGAAAATACAAGTAAATTATAGAAACTCTATTTACACTTATGTATACGGATATGCAGAAGGAAATTACCTGACTGAATTATAGACGGCTAATGGAGTCTGATCTTTCTCTTTGGCTATTCTCATCATATCTAACACCGCCATTCCAAGACATTCTTCCTGTGTTTCATGAGTCACAGGTACTTTTATCCACCCATGCACAAAATCATGCCGCCACTGAAAGAAACAGAAATACAGAAGGAAATATTAGATTCAAGATTACATTTTAATTTACTATTGCACTTTAATCTATAACAGAGATAAGTTAACAGTAACATTTTAGAAGTTTCAATGATAACAAACAGCTGTAGCACACGTGCCATAGGTTTGCCATCACTAACCTGTAACACAATTTCCAGAACATATGCCTTTAAAAGGCACAAATCAATGCTTCCTTTGATTGTCAATCATTTCACCATCAAATTCTAGTAAAAGTCCATTTGCAAATGGAAACTGATTTACATTGAGTCCACAGATGGAATACATATTATATCAACCTATTTCATTGCATCTATTTTCAAAGTAGGTCATAACAATTTCAAAGTAGTACATAAAAATTACCTAAGACAGATAATTAAATATTTATGGAGTTTCATTTATGCCAAAAGCATACACTACATTGTGTAGGATACAAAGAGACACAAGATGTGCTGTCAGCCATTAAAAGAACTAAAATCTAGTTAGAAGCTACTTGTGGGTGTTGGATATTTTGTCTCAGCAATTAGAAAAGTAACTAAGACAAGTACCTAGAGATGAAGGGAGGAAAGAGGGAGAAGAGGGAAATGGGAATAAAAAGAATCAAGGTATGTTAAGTAATGTACCTGTACTCCCTAAGATGAGCGTAAACTTCATATAGAACTAACATGCACTAATAAGTTTAAATTCACAAAACTTGACTATAGTTTATAGAAAATTATAAAAAGTACACTGGTAAATAATTTTCAATATAGATGTGAAGTCCATTCAACGGAGAAAGGGCAGTTTTTCAACAAAGAGATTAGGAAAACTGAATATACACACAAAATAATAGAGTTGGACCATTAACACAACATATACAAGAATTAACTCAAAATGGGTCAAAGGCCTAACTGTTAAGTGCTAAAACTATAACATTCTTAGAAGAAAACATTGAGGGGGGGGGCCTCACGACACTGGCTTTGGGAATGTACATACTGGCTTTGGCTTTTGGCAAAAGCACAGGTAACAAAAAGAAGTAATAAATAAAAAAAAAATACATCAAAATTTAAAACTTTTCTTGCAATACTGAAAATGGAACCTAGGGCCTCTCACATGCTGCATTCTACCACTAAGCCGTATGTAATGGTTGATACACTGTGTCAACTGGAGTTTAGACATTTAACTAAGAGACTCCACAGGGAGCCAGGGTCCTTAATTTGTAAACATCCTCATCCTGTGCAAGAGGAGGGCATGGAGATTGTGTGAGTGCTACACCCACCCTGG
>NW_004955434.1:9227594-9271300 GCF_000276665.1 Chinchilla lanigera | reverse complement strand
CCCCGAGAACAGTGATATTTAAAAGAAACCAAATACTTTGTGTGAGAACAAGAAAAAAGATGCCTTTGGAGCATCTCAGGAATCAGGAAGACCGTATCCATTGTGACAAAGGGGAGTAAAAGTACCACCTTTTCACTGAAGAACACAGTTCCTGGAACCCACTCTAAAGAAGGGCTTCAGAGGGAGTACGTTCTCTGGGATTTATTTCACCACGCTCTGTCATCTGGTAACTCAGAGGCCAGTGCAGACATGGCCCAACTGCTGTTCCCACTGACAAGGGACCTTGGTGTCACTCACGTGATGCCACTCTTTCCTGGATGTAAGAGTTGTGTGGTCAGGAAGGCATCCTCCCAGATTTTAAAGGAAGCCCTGGAAGGTCAAGCAAGCAGCCCCTGAAAGGGCAGTACAGAAAGCTGTGAGAATGAATTCAAAGATACAGTGGAAACCGTAGGAAGTTGGATTTACCAAGACCATAGAATGTCTGCTGAGGAAAGCTGCAAGGCATGACTAAGGCTAGCCCAAGAGGGAGGCCAAGTGGGCTGCAACCAGCAAGGCCATGGGGGTGGGGCTCCCAAGACCCCTAGAACTGACATCCCACCAGCATGTGCCCTCAATGCCAGATAGGGAGCCACAGGATTTAATCCCTGTCTTGCTGGTTTTCAGTCTGCCTATTCTTTTCAAGTCTCCTATTTCTCCTTTTGGGGATGGGAATATTTACCCTGTGCTGTTATACCTTGGGATTACGTGGCTTATTTTTTACTTTTACAGTGCTTTAGAGCTGCCTGCCTTGAATCTCAGAGGAGACTTCTTGCACTTTTGGGCAATGTTAGAATTGTTGAGATTTTGGATAAGGGAGTGTTGTGTATCTGGTTCTCAATGTAATAACTGTACTATGTCAGGCAGAATTATGAACTGTTATTGTGTTTATGTGGAGATTAGGTATGGTTTAAGGAGATGTATTTGGGTGCCAAAACAGGTGGGATGAAAACAGGTGGGGTGTGATGGTTAAGCTCAGCTGTCAACTTGACTGGCTTGGGAGCTGTCTTAGGAGATTAGTAAAGCACATTTCTAGGTGTGCCTAGTTGGGTCATTTAGGCATGATCTCGGGTCTACGTCTGACACTTTTCACCTACTCTGCTGCCCAGCCACCATGAACTAAGAAGCTTTGCTCCATCATGCCCTTGTGTCATGTTTTTGCCTTGGAGCCAGCTGATTGTGAACTCAATTATCTGAAATGATGAGCCATTTCCGCCTTTAAGCTGTGGGTGTTAGGCATGTCTCCAAAAAGGATACACAAATGGCCAGCAAACATATGAAAATATGGCTAATATCATTATCCACTAGGGAAATACAAATCAAAACAAGAATGAAATATCATTTCATACCTATCAGGACAGCTATTATTTTAAAAAGTTGTCAAGAGTGTAAAGAAATTGAAACACTGGTATACTCTTTATAGAAATACAAAATGGTATAGGCATGACGAAAAACAATATAGCAGCTCCTCAACAATTACAAACAGAATTACCATCTGTAATTTTGCAGTTCCACTTCTGTATTTATTTCCAAAAGAACTGAAAGCAAAGACTCAAAGAAATATTTGTGTAACCATGTTCATAGAAGCATTATTTACAAATAGGCAAAAGCAGAAGCAACCCAAGGGTCCATCAACACATGAGTGAATACAAAAAATGAGTATATGCATACAATGGAATAGTATTCAGCTTTAAAAAGGAAAGAAATCTGAACACATGCTACAACACAGATGAACCCTTAAGACATGCTAAGTAAAACCCAGCTGGTAACAAAAAGACAAATATTGTATAATTTCATTTGTATGAGGTATATAAAATCGGCAAATTTATAGAGACAGAAAGTAGAATGTGCTAGGCATGGTAACACACACCTATAATCCCAGTACTCGGGAAGCTGAGACAGGACAATCAGTACGTAAGTTTGAGGCCAGCCTGGGCTACATAGTGAGTCCAGTGCCAGCCTGAACCACATAGTGAGACCTTATGTCAAAGAACCAAAAGAAAAAAAAAAGAAAGAAAGAAAAGGGGAGGGGAGAGAGGAGAGGGGAAAAAGGAGAATGGTGAGTTTTTCAAGGACCAGGAGATAAAGGAAATAGAGTTACTATCTAATGCATATGAAGTTTCACTTTGAAAAAACTTTTTAAAATATTTTAAAGATGGATAATAGTGACGGTTGTAAAATAATGTACTTAATGTAACTGAACTATACACTTAACAGTGGCTAAAATGGTCAATTTTATTTTGTATTTTTACTACAATAAAAAGTTGGTTGGTCTCACACCCTAATAGAGAAGCATTTTTTATTTATTTATTTATTTTTTAGTACTGGGAATCACACTCAGGGCCTCGCACTTGCCTGGCCTGAGAAGTATTTTGACTTATTAGAAATGTGAGCAATGATAATGTGCAGGGTTATTTCCTACGATATTAGTAAATCTGAATTAGAACTCTTTAATCTGATACTTTAGAAATATTTTTACCCAGAAGCACAAATTGCCTTTTCTTTCTTCAGTTTCTATTCATACTACTCCAGCAGCACATAAAAACAAAAGTTATTTATTGTCAGAATATTTTAATTACTGTTTAAATCAAGTAATAGAGAAAAAAGTATTATAAAATGATCCAACACAATACAAAACTAAATATAATATGAATGACCAAGTAGGTCAAACAGCTAAGTACCAATATCTTTTTATCCTTCCATGGGGAGCTACAAAAACAGTAATAACTCATATTTATGTTAGTTTCTTCACATTTTATTACCCACTATTTAAGTTTGAAATTATCCAGAAATTTTTAAAAAACACTCCACAGAAAGTTTACTGTTCAGTATTTCAACCACTTATATTCACATAAATCATGTTATAAAACTCAGTTCCCACTTTGTGAAATTCTTAAAATTGTTGAAGGCCCTAAAATGAAAGAAAATGTAAAATGACCAATTCTATAAATCTTCATGAAACTAATTTTCTTATTCATTAATCATGGGATTAGAAATTAGTGTTAAAGACTTTTTAACCTGTCTATATACCTGCTGCACAAAACAAAACTGCAATTTTCCAAGTAAGTATATCCTGATTAGGAGATGTACTACACAGGAAGATATTTATCATTTAATATGCATACCGTAATAGTCATACCTGAGCAAAAAGGTAAGACATGACAAAATCATCAAGAAGAGGAGCTTCAGCACCTCGAGCTATTCCATGCCGATACGTTCTGTTGTTTCCGCTGCAATACCAGTGAGGAAAGTAAAATCTATAAGACAATTGAAACATTCCATAAGCCTCCAAAAAGTTTAAATATAAACAAATTTTTATATGTATATCCGCTTTCATCCTACTCAAAGGTATCGGAAAACACAGCTAACAGTGTTAAATATAAGTCAGGGACAAAAGGATATCTAGAGAAGACCATGGTAATAATGTAGATAGAAAATACAAAAAACACAGTAAAATACTGTATACTTTGGTGCAATATATAATGTAGAATACAGAAACAATCATAGGAAATTGGGAAATACAGAAATAATGTAATAATAAAGTACAAATAAAAAAATAAAAACGTCCTTCCTGCTGAAGTATTCAAATTAGGAAGGAAGGGTGTATGATAGAAACTTATGCCAATCAAAGTTCTTCTCCGGTCTCCTTAGGCTGTGTGTTTGCTGGACAGAGGAGGCAGGGGTTATTTAGCCCTCAGGTCTTCATGTTGTGGTGCCCTCCAGGTGAGGAGCGGGAATGATTTGTGCCTGGAGATAGTTGGGATCCCTCAGCTGCTTTGCACCTAGAAAGAGCTAGCACAGAATGCGCTCAGCGGGTAACGATTCTCTCAGTAGCCTTTTAGGCTGTGTACTCCGAGGGCCCAGCAAACACTGGATCTGCAAGGTGTCACCAGATATTCACACAGGTAGAGAGAAGCAATGGAGCTGTAAGGATATGCGCTTGGGTGAGGTGGGACAACACGTTTATACAACCCCACTGCCAACAATTCTGTTGCCCCTAGACCTGGTTCCACCTAGTCACACTCGGACTTTGGCGATACTTCACTTTAAAGAATAGAGGACACAGAATACCCAGCCAACCGCCTCTCCCCAAATGAGCACAGGTAGGGGGCTCTGATCCTCTGCTCCTGGACAGTCAACCTACAGCAACAGCAGAAAGAAGTAACACAACTGTTCTGGACACCACACATCCTAGTGCCCGCCATTTCCACACCCTATTATATTGCACACAACTGACAAGTGGATATGAGTGCCACAAAGAAGGAGCTAGGATCCTGGCCTACCCATGTGAAACGTCAAGAACTGCACTAGTGTCTAAACAACAGATAAAAGCTTCAGGCCTTTCATCACGTTTGGGACAGCTAGTATACCTGTGAACCAAACAACATACCTAGTATCACCAGTGCTCATGGAAATCCTCCCCACCTGATGGTGTCCGAGTCTTCCACATGAGCCAAACTGACTCATGAAACGCCCATCCATTAAGCTCGTGCAGTGAAACTACGATGGGGTCCAGGATCCCAGAGTCATGAAAATGCAGGGACCTCTGATCTTTAGAGCCATAAGGTCAAACAACAGAAGCTTTCTCAGAATGGCTCCCAATCACAGCTCGGTAAAAACGTACTAGGAAGTGCAGACAACTTCTCAAAAGCCAGTGTGCAACACAGTTCCTAGATCTCTCATCTGTTTAGACCTTTTGTCTGTGAGGTACTGAATTCTGCCCTACTGGAGCTGGCTGTGATTCTCCTTGTTTCACCTGTACACCGGCAGGGGGAACACCTCCTTCATTCTCCCATGCCGCGACCTTCCATGCTCCCCACAGTGCCGGGGCGCTCTGTGTCTCCTGCTAGCCCATTACCTACAATCTGTTTCTTCAGTCTCCTATTATTAAACTCCAATTTTCATAGCCTCTCACCTCAACAAACAGCTATATACCTTTCATTGTGGTTCTGTCTCATCGATAAGCACGTGAGTTCTGGGTGCCTCTAATCTATCACCTTGGATTCCTCTCATTTTCTGGTATATAGCTTTTTAAATTCTTTATTTTTAACACACGTGTATCTTTAAATATAAAGCATGACTCTTACAGACAGCATGTATTTGAATGTCTTTATCCATTTCTTCTGTCTTTTGTGTTTGTTTGTTTATCATAAGGTCTTGCTATGTGGTTGAGGCTAGCCTTGAATTAGCTGTTACTCAGTCTGTTTTCAAACTTGTAGTGATCCTCCTGGCTCAGCCTCTCAAGTGCTGGGATTATAGGCACGCGTCACCATGCCTGCCCAGCGTTCCTTCTGCCCTCCAAGTGTTTAAGCCATTTGCACTTAAGGAAATTACTGCTAAGGTGGGTTTATGTCTTTTACTTCTTTTCTACACGGCTTCTTTTTGTTATTGTTCATCTAGTCTTCCATTAGTGCTTTCTTTTGTGTTAAAGGTATTTTCTGGTCTGTCATTCTAAGTCCTTTGCTGTTTCTTTCACTATACATTTTTGAGTTATCAGAAGTTGCCCTAGGGATTACAATTAACAACTTAAAATGATCTAGTTTTATTAATGCCACATTAATTACATCAATATACAAAAACTCTGCTCCATTCTCTTCGTACCATTATTATATAAACTATATCTTCCTACACCACAAACCTTATTATGTTTTATTAGTACAGTTTAGTATGACATAACAGTGGGGTTTGCTCTGGGAAGTCGGTGCACACAGTTAACACACCTTAGTCAGTTTTAATCCCAGCGTTCCCCTGTCATCCCCTTCTTCTTCTCCAAAAGTCTGTCTCCTGGTCTCCTGTTATCTCTCCTTCATGCTATTTACTTATTAACCTACAGATTTTTATATTTCTCATAAAAAGGAGAGACAACGTGATATTTAACTTTTTCTGAGGATGGCTAATTTCACTTAAGATGATGGTTCCTAGTTCCATCCATTTTCCTAAAAATTACATAATTTTATTTCTCTTTATGGCTCAGTAATTCCACTGTGTGTATATATACCATATTTTCTTTATCCATTCATCAATCTTCAACAGTTTTAAACTACTTCTCGTTCATGTTGCTTTTTTTTGAGACAGGGTTTCACTGTGTAATTCAGGCTGGCCTTGAACTCACTTTGTAGCCCTGGCTTGCCTCAAACTTGTGACAAACTTCCTGCCTCAGTCACCCCACGTGCTTACTGCAGGCATGTGCCACCACACCCAGCCATGTTGCTTTGATAAACTCCTACATATGTAACAAAGGAAGTGAAGAATAACCTGTAAACAACAAGTACATGAGTTTTCTTTTTAAGTTATAAAATCCTCTTTTGGATAGTTTCTGGATAGACTTTTCATGGAACCTCTGTTAATAGGTAACTATTGATGTACGACTCCTTAATTTTAGAATAGAAAGAATTCCTTTCTACTCCAATTTGGTATGAGAATTCATTTCTAATTCTTAAGAAGAAATTAGCAAACCGGCTCACAGGTCTAATCTGGCCCACTGTCAGTTTTTGTAGATAAAATTTCACTGGGATACAGCCATGCCCACTCAATTTACATATGGTCTGTGGCTTCTTTCACAGCACCATAACAGAACTGAATAGTTACAATAGGAGCGGTACAGAAAAAAAAACAAAAACCTAAAATACTTACTATCTGTCCCATGAAAAAAAGTACTGACCTTGGAACATGCATTTTTAGATATATTTGTTGATTCCATAAGATATAGTAAACACGGAAAATGGTAAGGAAAATACTCTTAATACTGTATAGCTATCAATCCCACATCACATACTAACAAGCTTCTTTAAATAATACAAATACGTAGTCTCAAAATCTGAAGAGGGTTAGGAATGTGGCTCAGTGGTAGAGTGTTTGCCTTGCACATAACAAGCCCTAGGTTCAGCCCCAAAACTGCACCAATTTCTTAAAAAAAAATTGTATGAAAGTCTTAATTTTGGATAGTTTTAACTCTAGATACTTTTTTGTTATTACTCTGTATTTTAAATGGCCTCTTTTTTGTGTGTGGCTGCAAATAGAAACAGTGATATTTTAAGATACTGACAGCAGAGATCTAGCACCCTGCTGATTTTGTTCATATTTTCTACATTATATCTGTTCTTTGTTCTCAGCCCTCAAATATTGTACTTCTCCTTCTTGTCTTGCTATACTGGCTAGGATCCCACTAAAATGCTGAAGTTCCGTCGTGACAGTGGGCACCCGTCTGCATCTCACTCTTTTTTCCTCTCATGAGCTATATTCCCAGCCTCCCTTCCTTTTCATTTGTTGTTGTTTGCTGTTGTTTTGAGACAGGGTCTCGCTAAATCTTTAAATTCCCTGGGCCAGGGTCAAATTTCCTATCCTCCTGCCTCAGCCTCTTGGAGTGCTGGTGGGACTACAGGTGTGACCCATCGCACCCAGCTTTGTGGTTTTTCATTTTTAAAGAGACTGCTTCTAGCATTTCACAAGGAAAAATAGTATGTGGCATTGACAGATATTCTCTATCATTTCAAAGATGTCTCTTTTCAATCTTTACTAATGTTTCCTTAAGCCAGGCATGGTGGTGCACGCCTGTAATCCCAGCACTCGGGAGGCTGAGGCAGGAGGATCATTGCGAGTTCAAAACCAGCCTGGGCTACAAAGTGAGCTCCAGGCCAGCCTGAGCTGCACAGTGAGACCCTGTCTCAAAAAGACAAAACAAACAAATAAACAAACAAACAAACAAAAAAACCCAATGTTTCCTTTTTTTTATAGTCCTCAATTATTTATATTTTTTTTACTATCTATGCAAGGAACAGACATCTATTTCCTAAGAGCCACCTACAATTTAAAAATCACCAGAAAATCATGAGGAAAAGCATGTGACGGAAGAATTGGAAATACTGTAAAATTACTTTTCACAGAGATTGCACATCATTAGATTTTCAAAAGCTTATTAAGCATGAGATGTTGTGGG
This sequence comes from Chinchilla lanigera, assembly GCF_000276665.1. Taxonomy (NCBI): domain Eukaryota; kingdom Metazoa; phylum Chordata; class Mammalia; order Rodentia; family Chinchillidae; genus Chinchilla; species Chinchilla lanigera. Next base: position 9,263,328 of record NW_004955434.1, on the reverse strand, counting down.
CTCCACAGTTACAAGTAAGTATTCATTGTTCTCATAACTAGTGAAACTAAGCTTTTGTTTTTCCCAAAGACCCTTAACTCTTTATTCCTTTGTGAAATAACTCTTCACATACTTTAATTAATTAATTATGGACATAATATTTTTAATTTTAGATTTGTAAGAGTACTAAACCTTTTATTTGAATCACTACAACTATCTTTAAAGTTTGCCTTTTAATTTCAAGAATTTATTTTAACCCTCAGAAGTTAAACCTTTTGATAATAGGCAGCAATCAAACCTACATGACTTCTGCTGTTCTGACACTGATTTCTGTTTGAAATCAGAAAGTTTAAACACAGCTAAGGGCATATTTTTATACAGAATAGGGAGGAAGGAAAGAAGCAATGCAACACTAAACTTTACTAAGAGCCCACATCAAGTAATAGACACAATGCTAAATACTATATATACATTATCTCTTTAATGAGGTACCCATAAGGTGATTAAGAAACAGTCTTACGACGCAAACTAGGTCTGAGTTTGAATTCTGTCATCTCTTAGCTTGAAGACCATAAGTAAACATGAGTAATATATCAAAGTATCAGATTCTTTAACGTGGCACTTGAAGTTTTTTGTTAGTATATGTTCATAATACATAATACTGTAGATACATTCATCCTGGGGAATTTGTACATACACATATCTCTTCTTGAATTTGTATAAAAAATTATTTATACATATATAAATAAAAAATTTAGAAAATAATAGTTATTTGTGAAATACAAATTAAGCTTATTTCTTTGTTTTCTCCTTTTGAGAATAAAATTACTTTTGAATTTCTCTAAATAGGCATTATAAATTAATTAAAAATCTATTTTAAATTTTAAGGCTGCAAGGAAACATTGCTAAAAGGCTTACCTTTTGTTTCAACTTTTTATATATGAAGAGATGTGAGACTGCATTTCATTGTACAAAATATCAAATTTCCTGGGATAGCAGCAATATTGCAAACATTTTTACTAATTGATAGATAGCTATACATTTTACTAATAAAGGTCATTCTCACATTCCCCACCTTTAAATGTTTTTAAATATAATTACAAGTGGTAAAGTAACATCCCACCAGAACAAAACACTGTAATTATCAAAGTATATCATTTATAATTTCTCCTACTTTGCCCCTTTTCTAATAAGTAAGTCACTTCATGTAAGAAAGTACCTTATTCTGTAGAGTACATTATGCCTGGATGACTCATCTATACGGAAGACATGATTGGGTGGATACCATATCCTTTCTGTTTCACTCATCAAAGCAAACATATTATGATACACAGGTGTGACACCTACAAAGAAAGCAGGAAAGGAAATGATTCTAACAGTTAACTGAATATTTATGTAGCATCTATAATTTGTAATGAACCGAAGTTAAATATGGAAAAAATGCAGTAGCAACAGAAGCCTTTTAGTATAACACCGTCTAAAACTGAGTTTTTAACCAAATACTTTTTTCTGTATGTTTTAAAAGCATGGTGGGGGATCCTTTCATGCATATTTAAAATAAAAAAGTTTATCCAGCATTTTAACTGTTCTCTGAAGAAAGGTAGATTAAAACTTTCAAGCTTTTCTTAACTGAATATTTGCAAGTTCTGGGGTGTGTGTGTGTGTGTGTGTGTGTATATAATTAATATGAGGTTATAAAATTATTAAAATATTTACAAGTCTGGATATTTTTAAAGAACAACGAAGCAGTTTCATTTTAAAATAAAAAATTTTATATAATTCTATCTTTTACACTACTTAAACTTACAAAGAAAAAATTTTAAATATCAAAATGTGCAAGGGTATGATGTTTTTCAGGTACTTCAGAAGGCACATAAACCAAAGGCTGAAGGACATTGAACAAAACATTCACATACTCACACACATACACACAAATGCACATAATAATTCTCTAGAATACAAAACGCCTTTACAAATGCCAAAATATAATCATACATGGCATATTTTCTAGCCATACTTCAATTAAATCAGACACAAATATGTAAAAAATTAATCCTGTATATTTGAAACATAAACTTCAAATTTTTATCCTAATAATTTTTTCATACTTTTCCATTTTATATAGAAATGACAAAAACTCCATACTGACAACACAGATTTAAATACTGAATTTAAACTATTAACAACTGTCTATATGTAATAATTTCAGCAAGTTATACATAAAAACATTTTTCTTACATTCATTCTTTTATTTATAAATAGTTCTAAATATTTCACAAGGTCAAGAAAAAAAATGTAAAAAAACTAATGCACATTTACAATGAATGATTCTCAAATATCAAGTATTAAAAATTAGCAATGGAGTTTTTCTTTCCAACTGAAACCTCTTGAGCCTGATCATTACCAGCTACATTTCTCTCAACCATATGGTCTGAGATCCAACCAGAATCTCACATCAGGCTCTCCTCCCAGCATTCTAGGGCTCTTTCTCCAGCCAGCATCTCCAAATCTTTCCTAATTTCTCCCTTGAGCCAGTTCCAAAGACTTCTGGACCTATAATCAGGTAGTCACAGCAAAAACCTCAATCTTAGTATTAAAGTTTTAGTTACTTTCTTGTTCCTGAGACACAATACTTAACACCCACAACTTAAAGGAGGAAAGGTTTATTACGGCTCACATGAGGAACAGTGAAATTGATGCATTCATTTTGTGAGATCATGATATCAAAACCAGAGACACCATAAAAGGGTAATCCTGTTTATCAAAATAGATAAAGAATCCTAACCTAAGTAATGGGAAATTGAATCCACTAATGTTTCTCTTAAAAATGATGACAAAGTTTATTTATTTATGCTAAGATTGCAGAGACAAATAACTTAGAAAAACCTATTAATGTAATTAATCATGATAATATATTAAGGAAATATGTGAAGTAAAATGGCAAAAAAAATACAACTGAAGAGTTGAGTTTTCAGTACAATGGTATGTCCTTTATTTTTATATAAAATATTACTTGAAACATTTTATAATTAAAAACTAGGATGAGAGAGTAAAAATGGCAAACGTGAAAGTAAGTTATTTATAGTAAAACAAATCCACATTTCTAATGACCATTCAAAAAGATAGTAATACTTAGGATAAAAGGAAATGCAAAAGAAAACTATGTGATAGCACTTTATACCCATTCATCAAGCAAAAGTAGTAAGAGGAATCACATCTACTACTGAACTATGTGGAAATATTGCTATGCTACAGTACTGCTAGAAATATAAAGTGGTTTGACTTCTGAGAAAGAAATATAACTTTTGAGAAACCATTGTCTATTAAAATTTAAAGTAAACTTTTAACCTAGAAATCTGTCCTATGTATTCCTCAAGGGGCACTCCTGTGGTAAGAAAATAGAAACAAAACAAAATATAAATTTAAGAGCAGAAGATATAAAAAAGTGTTGGTAGTATAATCTATCCTTTGAAGTGTTTTAAACTTCAACACAAACAATAACCTAGAGCAAAAGCAGTTGGCTTAAATAGATTTTTCATAATATATTTTTTCATAAGAAAAGAAGCTATACACCAGAATATGGTTTTATTTTGTAACATAATGACCTTAAAATCCTAAGGGAGGGTTATGGGACAGAACTGTCTGTCCAAAACTACAATAACTACATGGTAATAGGAAAAATTATAACCATTCATAAGAGATTATTGCCCTATTTACCAAGACAGAACTAAGGTAAAAAGAAGGTAAAATTATACTGGAGAAGAAACTTCTTTTTTAAAAAAGGATTCATTAAATATAAATGACAAAGCCTGAAGTAAAAAATTAAAGGAGGAAAAAAAAAAAAAGGAGAATAGAAAAAATAACAAGAGAAAAAAAGGAAAATCATTACCAAGATGAGAAGGGTTTACTCTATAAATCACCTTCAAAATATAAAGAATAATGATTTATATAAGCTTTTAAATAAACAAAGAAATAATGGCAATTATTTTGTCAAATAATTTGACAAAATACTATTTTATCTAAATATCATTTTTACTAGGCTAATTCTATATTGAAAAAATGTTTTAAAGTTAGAAAATTATCATCTAATCAGTTAAGTACTTAGCATTAGAATCGCATATCTCTATGCCTTACACATACTACTTTTTAAATCTAGACAATACTACTTCTCCTCTACCAATAAAATGTTTTGCCCACTCGCTGTTCTAGGTACACAAGACACACTGTAGGAGATGAAACTTCTCAAAAAGGTACCATGAAAGATCTGACATAGACTGTTAGAAAAACAGTACATACGCCAGGTGTGGTGGTACATGCCTGAAATCCTAGCACTCAGGAGGCTGAGGCAGAAAGATCCCTGAAGTCTGAGGTCAGCCTGGGCTACACAGTGAGTTCAAAACCAGCCTGAATTGCACAGTAATTACCTTGTTTAAAACAAACAAACAAACAACACTAAAGACCTTTAATTTAAAAATTAGCATGCAATATAAATATGAAAATTTAAACAAAATTTTAATCACTATTCCTAGCATATAATTCTAGGGATTTTTTAGGGGGGACAAGAGAATGTTATGAATTTTCAAACAAAAGAGCACATACACAAAGCATGAAAAGTGAATCCATATTTGTATATTAGGACTTATTAGATGATGAATAATGGTTTCTCAATATAAGTAAGGCTGAACTCTAGTTATAGGTATCTAAGTTTTTACATGAATATATATACACATAATTTTGCATGAAAGCATCAACAAAGGGGACATACGCCAAAAGAAAAAATATGTAGGTCATCCCTGCAAACAAGTAACAAAAAACAGCACTTGTAAGTCATGTTTAGTCACTGATTTCTTATTCCAAAATTGCAATTATTTATTATACTCCTTCCATTTTTTCTCAGTAGTGAACATTAATTGTATAGTCCCAGAATGAGAGAAAAAGTAGTGCTGGTGTATTTGAGATATACTTTCTAATGAAAAGACAGCCTGAAGAACCCCAGGGTCATTTTAAACTCCTTTTCTTTCTCAAAATACTAACTCCAAATTCTTTTCACTCTTATCTATTAATATCACTTTGAGTGAGTCTTTCTCTCCTAAGTCATTACCAGGACTGCCATTCACTTCCATATTCTAGAGCAAGACTAGTCATCAATCCACTAATGTAAAAGAGTCCTTATTTGTAAGAGGCATAAAGCAGATACTGAAATACAAAAATGATAAAGAATGCCTAACTTAAAGTAAATGACACAAAGAAGACAGGGGAAAATTACAATTCAAAACAGTACAATGACAAGCAAGATCACAGGAAAACAGAGAAGTATAGAAGAGAAATAATAGAAAGTGTCAAGAGACACAGTAAAGTAAAAACTTCAATAAAAGATTCTGAAAAAGTACTATTAAGCAGAATGCACTTTAGGATTTAGGTACTCTAGGTAACTTCAGGCAAAAGCCATAAAATGTATACAGATACGGGGGTGGGAATGCATTTACCACAAATGCTTTTGGAGCTGAAATATACAAAAAAGTTCTATAACACATAGTAGTTACAGATAAAATACATATAAAAGCCAGCTGGACCAAGACAGGTTGGGTTTAAGTCTATTGCTCCGGAATAATCACTTATAGCATACTTTTTTATGCTGAATCAAGAAAACAACTTACAAAGAGTAAACAACTTAAAAATAGTTAAGTTGAAGCTGATGTGAAGCTCAAGGGTAGAACATGTTCCTAGCATATATGAGGCCCTAGGTTCAGATCCTAGCACCACAAAAACAAATAAAGCAAAACAAAATGGCAGGAAAGTTTTGTAGCATTTTTACTTTACCTTGTCCCTCCAATTTTCCATACAAATGCTACTCCCAGAGTAGAATTCTGCTCCCTGGCTCTGGAATGATGATGATGACCCAGTCTTTGCCTTTGTGAAATGTTAGTTTCCCTCAACTTGAGGGGACTGACTAAGGAATTGATGTGAGGGGCTAATCCACATCCACTCAATTCAGAAATTTCTCAAAGCAGAAAAGCAATCCAGGTGTGGTGGCACACGCCTGTGATCCCAGCACTCGGTAGGCTAAGGCAGGAGGATCATTCCAAGTTTGAGACCAGCCTAGGCTACAATGTGAGCTCAAAGCCAGCCTGAACTGCATAGCAAGATCCTGTCTCAAACACACACACACACACACACACAAAACTAATAAAATAGAGGATTCCATAGTGAAATGAATGAAAAACAATTAAAAAAAAAAAAAAAAAAGAAAGAAAAGCAGCTACAAAGAGGATACATTTTTGAAACACTGTAAGGTAACTGAACAACCAACTGCCACCTGGGAAAAGTTCTTAGAGCTAAGGCAAACAAGAGGCATGCTGAAAGTCAAAAAGAAAATTCAGAGACAAAGAGTTTCTTTAGGAAACCACATCCATGTCAATGGAAGAGCACTTAAAGAAGACTCAACCTTCACCTAAGACTAAATTTTAGGCCCAATATAAGTAGGAAAGGAAGGCTAAAGGCAGAGTTAAAACTAGACTAAATAAGTATTGAAGTGCCCCAATCATAAGTTAAACTGCAAAAACTGGGTTTTTCATTCTTTTTTTCTGTCACAAGAAATTTTAGGAAATCCATGTCAAAAAGGAAACTGATTATGAGCTAAATGAACAGAGAATTTACAGACAAAATACAACAAAGAAAATAAATTGTATAATCACAAAAGTCACTAAACAAACAACTAACCAAAGCACACAAAACACAGAGATGAAACAAGAATAAGATTTCCAGAATTAACACACACTATAACAGGTGAAATACCCATTTACATCTTCAACAAAATAAAATAATAAAGCAAAGAAATAAGAAAGTACACTCATTCACAGGAGAAATTAAAGAAAACTGTCCCTGGGGAATATAGGTTTTGGATTTAAAAGACAAACGAAATCAACTAACAGCTATGTTCAAAGACAAAGAAGTCACAACCAAGAGCTAAATGAAGCTAAGAGACGAATTTATCAACAAACAGAAAATATTAATAAAGAGACAGTATAAAAAAAGAAGTTAATAGCCACTAGAGAATGTCAAAAGCAGATTTAAACTGATACAAGAAAGAATTAGCTAACTTGAAGATATATCAATTGAAATTATCCAGGCTGAGGAGCATCAAAAAAGAAGGAAAAATGAACAAATGAAACATCTCAAGCATACCAACTCTGGGGTGGGGGGTGTAGGCGGAAATGGCAGAAAATAGAAGAGTATTTGAAAAATAACAGAATTCCCTAAATTTGGTCAAAAACATGATTACAAATCCAAGACACCAAACCTAAGAAAGACAGATAAATGTAGAATTATGTATATCAATATATATTAAAATCAAACTGTTGAAAGCCAAAGATAGAAATAATTTTGAAAACAAGAGAAAAATGACATTACTAACAAGAAATTCTCTATAAAGCTAGTAGCCAATTTCCCATAAAAACCTATAATGCTCATAAGATAGTGGGGTGACATATTTATAGTGCTCCAAGAAAAAAAAATGTCAAACAAGAATGCTATATTTGACAAAATGACTGTTTGAAAAACTGAAGGAGAAAAGTGGACATTCCTAGATAAACAAAAGCTGAGGGAGTTTGTTGCTAGCATACTTGCCTTATAAGTAATGTTGAAGGGTGCCTTTCAGATGGAAATTGCAACATATTGGAAAGTAACTCAAAAGTATGTGAAGAAATAAAGAAATCTGATAAAAGTAACTACAAAGATAAATACCATGTCCAGTATTATTGTATTTTCATTGTAATTCCTATTTTCCCCTTTAAGATTGAAAAGATATATGAATAAGCTAATAGTTATAAATACATATTAATGGACACACAATATAAAGATATGACCGTAAAACAACATTAAGTGTGGAGAAGCAGAAAGACTATTAAAAACTGACTCAGGAAGAAATAGAAAATTTAAGCCAACCAACAAGAAATAAAAAAGATTAACTCTTGTTTAAAAAGACAGGGAACGCCCAGGACCAGATGGCTTCACTGGTGATTTCTATCAGTCATTTAAATAAACTACAACAATCTGCTTCACAATCTTCCAAAAATTACAAGAGGGAACATTTCCTTAACTATTCCATAAGATCAATATTACTTTATTGCCAAAGCAATAAAGTACAAGAACATCATGCACACACAAGAACATCATGAGAAAAACTATAAACCAATATCCTTGATGAATATAGACACAAATTTCCTCAACAAAATAGTAGCAAAGTACTTCCAGCAACATATGGAATATGACCCAACATAAAGACACGACCCAGTGGAATTTTTCCAGGAACACAGCAGTGAGTCAACATATAAAAATAATGTAAGAAAGACTTCTGGGAAGATGGTAGCGTAATAACCATCAGGGAAAGAGCCTCTCTGAGATGTTCTGTCCAGACACTGGAATATACCAACACGAGGAAGAGAAGGAGTGAAGTAGCTCCCCTGGACCCAGGAAGGATCTGAAGCTAGAATGAAGCCCACAGGGAGAGCAAAGAAAGAAACTTTAACAAAAAAGGTGGGGGGAGTGAGAAGCACCTTCTCCCTAAGCTGGGACTGTGTGGGAGGAGCAGTTCAAACCTGTGGATGCACAGTGACTACTGGCAACCCCAGAGACTTCCATGGAGATACACACCAGTGCAATGGAAGAGTGGATGCCAGGGACTGCACCGGCAGATGAGTGGACCAGATTTGGTCATCCTGCAGGAGAGGGCAACTGGCTGGGAGTCATCTTTGAGAAGCATCAACTGAGCTCAAAATTCAGAATAAATGCTGGCTCCCTCTAGTGGCTCCCAGCTGAGTTCTAGCCCACAGGAGTGCTGACAGCTGCAGGCTGAATGGGTCTGGATCCGAACTCATGGCCAGAAACCAGACTGAACTTCAGGGGAAATAAAGGTGCAGGCTTGCTGAGGTTATCCACCACCTGCCACCATAAAGCTACTGGTGACTTGCTGGGATAAATAAACACAGATTTGGACTCTATTTCCAGATGTTGTCTACCACTGACAGCAGAGACAAACCTTGAGGTGTATGTTTTTTCCTTGTCTCTCTCTTTTCTTGTTTTTTTTTTTCCCTCTTCATTGTTTGAGTTTGTTTTCATGAGTGTGAATGTGGTTTCTAGTTTGGTTTCTTGTTTGTGGTTGTTGTTCTGTTCAATTCTTCCTTTTACTTTTTTCCTTCTCTCTTTCCCTCCTGTCTTTGCCCCAGTTTCCCACAGTTTGCATAATCCTCCTTTGCCCTCCAGCTTTGTTTCTAATCTCTTCCTCTTTTTCTATTTCTCTATCCTCTACAACAGCCTCTTTTAAATTTTCTCCCCTAAGGGTAAAATTGGCATATTGAGGACTTATTTACTACATATAATATTCTAGTTTTTTTGATTTAGATTTTGTTATATAACCACAAATCTAGTTCCTATGGTTGAAGGTGGCAAATTAATCATTACCTCCGTTTATCATTTTCTAGGCTGTGTTTTATGCTATTGTTATTACTGATTGTACAACTTTAGCCAAAGTGACATAACTGTGCTATACCAGCTATTCTTCCTGGTATACCAAGACTCAGATTGCCTAATGATCACAGAAGAGTCTGTGGGCCAGTGCCAAAGAACCAGAGACTGATCCAAACAGGCAGCAACTTTTCATCCCCAATAAATTGAAGAGAAAAATCCTCTTACAGACTTGAAACACAAAAACCAGCTATACCTGGAAGAAATCTCTGAGAAGTAGTCATTTCTTAGGGGTTCTTAATACTAGCAATAAAGCTACTCCACATGGGCAATTTACATGCATCAACCCAGCAATTAAACTAAACAAAGGAAGAAGGAAGAAGGAAGAAGGAAGAAGGAAGAAGGAAGGAGGGAAGGAAACAAGGGAGGGAGGGAGAAAGGAAAGAAAGAACATAAGAAGACACTTAAACAAGATGCAACCCCAGACATCTAGTTCACCAAAGGCAAACTCAGGGGGCAATGATGTGGGACAATCTGAAAGCCACTTACAGGGCCTCTCTCAAGTGGTAACAGCAAGGCAAATGAATGAGGCTCTAGAAAAAAGCAAATCAGAAATAATTTCTCAAGTAACTACAGAGATGGTGACCACAATGAAAAATATGCTTAGGAAAATGATGGAAACCATGAAAGCACAACATAGGAAAGAAATGGAATCCATAAAACAGATTTAGCAGATGTGCAGGAGACTAAAAATTCCACTGAAAGCATCCAGAGCAGAATAAACCAATGTGAGGCCAGAATCTCAGACACAGAAGATAGGCTTGAGGTTAGTGATCATGAAAACAAAGGTATCTTAAAAATAGCAGTGGACCATGATAAATCAATCCGGCAGCTGCTAGATGATGCAAAGAAGAGTAACAAAAGATTGACTGGAATCAATAAACAAGCAGAATATATCACAAATGATATTTAAAAATAAAAAAAAACTGTTCACAGATGTCATAGTAGAAAACTTCCCTGGCAGGGAAATAGAATTTGACATACACAAAAGAGAGGCATATAGGACTCCAATTAGCCATATCAAAAACAAATCTATAACAAAGAATACAATAATCAAGATTCTGGAAATTCAACACAAGAAGAGAATGTTAAAAACTATTAGAGAAAATAAACAAATGACCTATAAGGGAAACCCCATCAGAATCACAGCTGACTTCTCAAAAGAAACCCTTAAGTCAGGGACAGTATGGAGTGAAGTATTTCAAGCCCTAAAAGAAAACATCCAACCCAGATTGATGTACCCCAAAACTATCTTTGAAAATTGATGGAGAACTAAGATACTTCCATGACAAATAACACCTGAGAAAATTCATGAACACCAAACTATCACTCCAAAATGTATTCAAGGACATTCCAGAAAGAGATAAAAAGGATTACAACTCCATGAACCCCAACAGAATGAATTCAAGGCAAATAATTACACAGAGGGGCAAAATAAGGGAGCCAATAACAGGAAAATAACATGACAAGGATAAGTCAATACATATCACTTATAACCATCAATGTTAATGTATTAATTCACCAGTCAAAAGAAAAGACTGGCAGAATGGATCAAGAAGCAAGATTCAACAATATGCTGCATACAAGAAACACATTTAATTCAAAAAGAAATTCATAGACAAAAGGTCAAAAGATAGAAAACAATACTCCGCTGGGTGTGGTGGTGCACACCTGTAATGCCAGCACTTGGGAAGCTGAGGCAGGAGGATCATTGTGAGTTTGAGACCAGCCTGGGCTATAAAGTGAGCTCAAGGCCAGCCTGAACCACATAGCAAGTCCTTGTCTCAAAAAGACAAAGAAAAAGAAAACAATACCCTATGCAACAGGAACCCAGAAAAAAACAGGGGTAACTATTCTACTTGTAGACAAAGTGGATTTCAAGTCAAGACTGATTAAGAGAGACAAAGAAGGTTACTACATCCTTGAAAATGAAACAATTCAAAATGAAGAAACAACAAGTATAAATATAAACATGCACCAAATACCAGCACACTCAACTATATAAAACAAATATTAACAGGCATGAAAAATCAAGTAAGTATTAATACAGTTGTAACACGGGACCTCAATACACCACTATCACAAATAGATCAACCAAACACAAAATCAACAGTGAAATATTAGAATGGAACCAAACTTTTGAACAAATAAACTCAGTAGATGTGTACAGAGTGTTCCACCCCACAACATCACATTCTTCTCAGCTGCACATGGGACATTCTTCAAAATAGACCACATAGGTGCACATATATTGCTGTGATATAGTGTTTTGAGATCTGGGAAAATACCCAGCAGGGGGATAGCTGGGTTGAATGGGACAGCCCAATTTGTAGTTGCTAAATTGTGGAAGCAACCCAAATGTCCATTCACCGAGGATTGGATAAGAAAGTTGTGGTATTTTTATATAATGGAATATTACACAGCTATAAAGAAAGATAAACTGGAGGCTTTTATAGGTAAATGGTCACAACTAGAGACCATACTCGTAAGTGAAATAAATCAGACCTGCATGTGCAAGCACCGCATTGTTTCACTAGTGTAAAACCTGAAAGAGTTCATTTAAACTAGGAGGTATGACAGACATTGTGAAATGATAGGAAAACACTCAAGGGTAAAGGGCAACCGGGATGTGGGAAAAGAGAAGGGAAAGAAGGAGAAATTTTGTATGTATGTATATACAGGATAGTTAACATAGTTGTTCTACTGTCTTCTATTTCTTTGCAGAAAGAAACTATCAGTGAGTCCTTGATCGATCAATATTGCATGTCTCTATGTGTTTCCATGAGAAACCACTTTGAAGATACCAATATTTAATACAACAGGCATTGTTAATTTCCTACCACTTTGTTTGTAACTCTGTACTGTCTATACTGTTCTGTTGCTATTTTGTAAAAGGTTGTCTGTCTGTTAATGTTTTCCTCCTTTTATTTTTAAAAGTAAATAAAAAAAATGTATCCACAAAATTCAATAAAGCTGTTCATCAAAAAAAACCCAAAAAAACAAAACAGACCACATACTATCTCATAGAACACGCTTAACTGCATGCAAAGGAAATGAAATTATCCCATGAATATTATCAGAGCACAGCGAAATGCAATTGAAAATCAATGGCAAAAGAAACCACAAGAAATTCATAAACACATGGAAATTAAATAACAGCCTCCTAAACAACCAATGGGTCATAGATTAAATTTAAAACGAAATTAGATATGTTCTACAATTAAATAATAATGCCAATACAACATACCAGAATTTATGGGACACAATAAAAACAGTCCTATGAGGGAAATTTACAGCAGTGAATATCCGTATCAGAAAAACAAAGCAAGCTCAAATAAATAACCTAATCTTCAACCTCAAGCTTCCAGAAAAAGAAAAGTAGGCCAAGTCCAAATCTACAAGGGAAGAAATTGTAATGATCAGAGCAGAAATTAATGTAATGGAGACTAAAAAAATAACACAAAGACTCAATGAATCAAAGATATGGTTCTTTGAAAGATTAAATAAAAACAATAAACCCTTAGCCAACGTTTTCAAAAAAAGGAAAAAAGAGACTCAAATCAATGCAATTAGGAATGAAAAGGGTAAAATCACAACAGACCCTGCAGAAATCCAGTAGATAATCTATACCTACTTGAGAACTTATATTCTAATACAATGCATAGACAGAACAAATAGATAGATTCCTAGATACATATGAATTACCAAAGCTGAATCAGGAGGAAATAAAAATCCTAAATAAACCAATATCAATGAAATTGAATATACAGTTAAAGACCTACCAACTGACAGATTCACTGCTGAATTCTATAAGCAATTCAGACAAGACCTAATACCGCTACTTCTCAAACTCTTTAATGAAATTGAAAAGGAAGCAATACTCTCAAAGTCATTCCTGGAAGCAAGCATTACCTTGATACCAAAACCAGAAAAGGTCTGAACTAAGAATGAGAACTACAGGTCACTTGCCCTAATGAACACAGATGCAAAAATTCTCAGTAAGATACTGGCAAACAGAATGCAGCAAATCATCAAGAAGATTATACACTAAGAAGATTATACATCAAGAAGATTATACATGAAGCAATATTCATCACAGAGATGCAGGGATGTTCAACATACAGAGTTAATGACAAAACCATATAATATTCTCAACAGATGCAGAAAAACCTTTTCACAAAGTCCAGCACCCATTCATGATTCAAAAAAAAAAAATCCTTCAGAAAATGGGAACAGATGCTCTTTATCTCAATCTTATAAAAGTCATCTATGACAAACCAACAGTCAAAATCATTTTGAACAGTCAAAAAATGACTATTCTAAAATCAGGAACAAGACAAGAATGCCCACTGTCACCTCTCTTCTTCAATATATTTCTGGAAACCTTAGCCAGAGCAATTAGACAAGAGAAAGAAATAAAAGGAATAATGATAGGAAAGGGAGAAGCTAAATTACCATAATTCACAGATGAAATGATACTCTACATAAAACACCACAAAAATACCACCAAAAAACTTCAAGATTTAATAACCAAAATTCAGTAGGATAGTTGGATACAAAGACAACACTTAAACATTAATAGTATTCCTATACATGAATAAAAAACTCAGAGAAAGAAATTACAGAAACAATACCTTTCACATTAACATCCAAAAATATTTGAAATACAGTGCTCTGAAAAAGGAGATTTTAGAGGATATCAGAAAATGGAAAGATATCCCTTGCTCTTGGGTAGGAAGAACCAATATAGTGAAAATGGCCACACTTCCCAAATTGTTATACAGATTTAATATAATACCAATCAATATTCCAACAGCATATCTCACAGAATTATAGAAAAAAATTCTAAAATTCATTTGGAACCAGAAGAGACCTAGAATACCAAAGGCAATTCTGGGCAACAAAGGCAAGGCTGAGGGCATTATAATCCCTGACTTGAAATTATACTACAAAGCTACCCTGATAAAAACAGTGTGGTACTGGCAAAAAACAAGACCCAATGATTAAAGGAACAGGTTAGAAGATGCAGAAACAACTGCAGACATACTCCACCACTTTATCTTTGACAAAGGTGCCAAACACATTCACTGGAGGAAAGACAGCCTCTTTAATAAATGGCGCTAGAAAAACTGGCTTTGCCCTTGCCAAAGATTAAAATTAGACCGGTATCTTTCACCAGTACTAAATTAGAATCAAAATAAATCAAAGGTCTAAATATTAAAACAGTGTTATGGTTGATACATTGTGTCAACTTGGGGAGTCTAGAGGTTTCCTTAAGTGACTCAGCAGGAAGCCAGAATGCTTACTTTGTATACATCCTGAGCCTGTGAAAGAGGAGGGCATGGAGATTATGTGAGAGCTACACGCCCCTTAGGTGGGGGTAGTCTGTTTACAAAGTAAGGCAAGAAAGAAGCTGCTTGCCACCATTCCTCCCGTTTGCTCTGGCTGTTTGCTGTTCGGCTGCCATTCCCCCTTTGCTCTTGTTGCTTTGCTATCTTCTGCCTCCGAGCCAGCCAAGTATGGACTGAAGCCTCCACAAACTGTAAGCTAAATAAACCTTTCCTTCCTTCATCTTGGGCGTTGGGTATTTTGTCCCAGCAACAAGAGAAAAGTAACCAAGACAAACAGAAACATTAAATCTGCTGGAAGACAGAATAGGTAAAATTCTTGAAGACACTGGTGTAGGCAAAGACTCTATGAATAAAACCTGGATCACACAGAACTATCACAAAGAATCAACAACTGGGATCTCATCTAATCAAAAAGCTTTTCCACAGCAAAAGAAACTACCAACAGAGTGAAGAGAGAACCCAGCATTCGAAAAATCTTTTGCCAGCTGTTCCTTACACAAAGGACTATTATTTAGATTATATAAAGAACTCAAAAAAAGCAGACCCCCCCCCAAATTTAAAGACCCAATCCAAAAATGGGCATCTGAGATGAATACACACTTCTCAGATTAAGAAGTACAAATAGCAAATAAATTTATTTTAAAATGTTCAATGTTACTGGTCATTCAAGATAAGCAAATTAAAACAACATTGAGATTCCATCTCATCCCAGAAAGAATGGCTATTATCAAGAAATCAATCAATAACAAACGCTGGCAGGGTGTGGGGAGAAAGGAACCCTTCTCCACTTTTGGTGGGAGTGTAGAACGGTACAACCACTGTGGAAATCAGTGTGGAGATTCCTCCAAATCTAAACAAGTGGTTCCATTTGACCGAACTATTCCCCTTCTTGGTATCTTCCCTGAAAGAATTAAAAACATCATACCACAATGATACATATGCATACCTATGTTTATAGCAGCAGTTTGTAATAGCCAAATCTTGGAAACAGCCCAAATGCCCATCAATTTGTGAATGGATAAAGAAGGCTTTTTTTTTTTTTTTCTATACAATGGAGTGCTACTATTCCATAAAGAAAGATAAGCTCAAGACATTTCTAGGTACATGGATGCACCTCAAGACCATACTCTTAAGTGAGATAATTTAGACATAAATACCTCATTTTTTCTCTAGTGTGAGAAACCAAAAGTGTAAATATCATGGGTACTGTGAAACAGGAAGAAAAAGTTCAAATGAAGAGGGGAACAAGGGTGGGGGAGAAGGGAAAAGTAAAAAAAAAAAAAAAAAAGGAAAAATGGAAACAAAGTTTTTGTAAATAGGGAGGGGACAAGGGGTTGATGGTAGGGTGGGGGAATGGGGAAAAAAAGAAACAAGTTATATCATTTACAGGTACAAATTCTCTATGATAAATGTAATCATTATGTATATCTACAATGTACCAATAAAATTTGATTAGAGAAAAAAAGGAAAAAATATGTACCATCTGTGTGTGTGTGTGTGTGTGTGTGTGTGTGTGTGTAGATAGACAGATAGACAGACAGAGGTATATGAAGTAGCTGAGATTATCCGTTACCCTTTTATGATTAAAACAACACTTACACCAGGAATAGGAGAAACCCTCCTGTAAGTCCCCAACCTGGCCTGCCTCTTCCGGCCCACAGCCTGCTTGCAAGCAGAAGCACTGCTCTGTGCAGCAAAATGAGCTCAGCACTGAAGCTGTAACTGGCAAACAGAGGGAAGGAAAAGAGACAGGACAAGAAAGTCTGCAGGTCCTGGAGACATGTGGGACTCCCAAGAACTTACAAGAGACACTTCAAAGGACTCTACCCACTGAGATACAAGACTGCCAAAAAACTTTAATCTCAGATGTTCACTGTGATCTGCCTAATGTCCCTGACTTCTCTCTATCACTTAAAAAGGGACACATTTCTCTATGTTCAGGGCACAAGGTGTTATTGCTCTCTGCCTGAATCCAGGCACAATAAAGTCTATGCCATGCTGCCTTTACACAAACCTGGTCACCTCTGGAGCTTATTTATGTTACAGTTTGGTGCCGAGACCTGGGGAAAGGAGACCAGCTCTCTTTGGAAGGATTTAAGCTCTCTTGAACATCTACCCCCAGCTAAGGCCACCATCCTCAGACCATGGTCCCTACATCTCCTGCCACTTCTGCCATGCCAGATCTCGCTGAGCATTTCAGATCAGGTAAGCCACCCCCAATCTCTTTCTCTCTCTCTCCCTTTTTTTTTCCCTAACCCTGCCTCCAAGACCATCTAAAGCCAGGCAGCTCCTCAGTTCCCACCACACTGACTGCATCAGATTGGGTAAGCTTGCTCCCTTTCTCGACTGCCAACACTCTCTGAGCCTTTAAGGACCTCCCACCCCATCCCATCCCTGTTGCACAGTTAGCTGCTTTCAGTTCCCAAAGCCAGGGCTTTTGGTTCCGAAGGCTTTTCACTCTGAAACTTAAACCCCTTTCTGGTAAACCTCCTTTCTCTCTACAGTCGACTGCTTCTCAGTTTTACTGTGTTCTCTCATCCTTTGGGACAGAAAAAGGCCCATTCCTCCTTCTGTATGGTAAACCTAGCGCTAGTCAGGGACACTCCACGGGGAGACTGGCTCTGCTCGGGGACTGACCAATTGCAGGGACAACTGCCCTAGGCTCTCACCCATATTCCCTCATAGCCTTGGCTTAAACCTAAGACGCTCAGTAGAGGCCCTGCTGCTGCTTATTTTACTACACCAGGTGTAGGTGTGGCAATTACCTTTCTCTGCTCCCAATGGGAAACTCTCTTTCCTCCTTCTCTCACACCTCTCTCTGTACTCAAATTAAAAAAAAAAAACAACAAAAAACTATCCATCTCTCCTGCCTCTGCTAGTCTGTCTTCTATAGAATCTCAAACTTCACCTCTCTCCCAATCTGAAGCCCAAATGCCTCTTGATGACCAGAACCCAATAATTAACAGGACATAAGAGCTTACTTTTATTTCTTAATTGCTAAATAGGTAATCACAACCACTGCACCATTTATACCTCACTTTATGATGTTTCTTTTTTTGTTTGTTTGTTTTTGTTTTTGTTTTTGTTTTTGTTTTTCTCCAGTACCGGGAACCGAACTCACGACCTTGCGCTTGCCAGGCAGGCGCTTTTGCCGCTGAGCTAAATCCCCAGCCCCCTATGATGTTTCTTTAAAGGGATGTTTTGCTCTTGTGGACAAGGTCTTATATTTCCGTTTTATATATGCTCCATTTAGACTTGCTTAAAGTGTTTGACTTATAACTGCTGTGGGTTGTAATCTTATCTTAGACAACAAAAACACCACCACCACCAATAACAACAAAATATATATAATGTATGTATGTGTATGTATATATATATTAGTAAACCACAAGCCGGAAATATAGCTCAGCAGCACAGCGCCTGCCTGGCAAGTGAGGTCCTGAGTTCAATTCCCAGTTTCAAAATAAAACGAAACAAAAATAAATAAGTAAACCACGGGAGTCCTTTAACCAGGTAAATGATGCTAGGTCAGCGGCTGTTCTTAACACTCGGAGGACAGGTTTCCCTGAAACAAACCGGCCTGATCCTCCTCTACAATCTAGAAGAAACGTCAAGCCTGTTCTGCCTCAGTTTCCTTTCTGGTCTGCTCTCATTTCTAATCTTTTCCTGACACTTTATACTTTCCCTATTTAGAGGCACGTAAGATAGACTGCTGATAAGTTTTGGACTTTAAAACCTTTACAGGAAACATAAACTATTACGCAATAATTTTGCTGTGAACTCTTCCCTGACTTTTCCCTTGCCAACGCCCGCCGGCCACCCACCACTGCTGTTTGTCATCTGCCCTGAGACACACCTCCGGGGACCCTGCCAGGAGCTGTCCCCACCAACCGCCTCGTCTGTGCACCAGTCCAACCAGGGGTCCCAGGCTGCACGACCCCAGTGCCAAACACCCATGCCTGACATGCCCTGCCTGCCCTGCCCACAGCCTGCATGCCACCCTCATAGCCCTGGTGCCACCACAAAAGCTAAGATCCAACACAGCGGGACCACAGCACATGTACACACAGCCCTGGTAAGGAAAAACAAGAGCCTGTATAACGTGCCCTTACCCCATCCCACAGCAGGGCCCCAGCAGTGCTTGCCACGGCGTCCCATGGTGCCCCTCGCCTCCCTGCTGCTGCCACTACGGCTCCACGAGCAAACTGATCCATGTGCAGCCCACCTACCCAGAGCCATCTTCCAAAGCCCCACCACCGCCACAAAGCTCAAGACACCTACTATTCATCTAGCTTTCGGTCATTCACTCTCCCAGCTCCCACTGGCTCTCCCAACTCCCACTGGCCACTCTGCTACGCAACCAGTCTTAAAATTACTTAAAATTAGCTAACATGATAGGTTAGTAATCTCAGTGGTCCAGTAAAATGTTTCAGTTCTAGAAAGACTTCTACGGTCCATAGTTTTGGATGGGCTATGAAGAGAAAAATCAGGTCTTAAGAGTAAAAACAATTTAAAATAAACTAAAGAAAGAAGAAAAATGTATATATGATAACTGACTGATAGAAATCCTTAGAAGCTAACCAGAAAAAAATGATTTGTCAAACATAGCTATAAAATATTTAATCAAGATTGTAAATCAAATACATAATCCAACACTTTGTTTCCATGCTGTATTCAGAGTGTAGCTTGATGGTTAACTTAGGAAGCACCCCATGATAGAATTTGTTAGTCACCTTATATGGTCTTATAAAGAGTTTTCAGTGAATACTTGTTAGTTTCAGTTTATCTTGACATCCAGCCCAAGGCAGAGTCATCTTAACTTTTTCTACTGTAGTGTTGTCATTTTTTACGCATGTGAAAATACATCTGAAGGTAATAATAATACATTATATATGTACATGATACTAGAGTAGCATAATCAAATGATGTATTAATAAAGAAGAAAAGTACAAATTTTTATTACTTACCACAGGCTTTAGAAGCAGCAACACAAATTTCTTCTGCAACATACTCTCCGGCTGGAAACTTCAGATAATCTCCCTCAGCTTTCCCAAGGGAATGGTAAAGATACACCTGAAGGACTGGATCTATTTGCTTTACAGAACTGGCATTTCCAGTAATATCACCATTCTGATGTATTGGAGATGTGGATGTTGCTTCCATTTCTGTCATCATAAGGCAAGCCATTCCCATTCAGTCTTTTTCAGAACATTTGCCTGCAAAAGAAAACAATGAAGTTACTAACTGATAAGGTATCCCAAATATTCAAAGAAATTTTGACGGGAGTAATTCTGTCAAAGCCATTAACTAAATAAATATTGTGTACTACTTTGTACAGAACACATGCAAAAAATCAGATTATAAACTTCCAGCGGACAATCATAAGACTCCATCTAGCTAACAACCAAAATGAGAAATCGTAATATAAATATGTAATATCAAACAAACATTAAAACCTGTTACAGAAAACAGAATAAGAAATCTCATGAAGAAACATGATTACTCAACAAATGAATTACTCTAACAACTGCTTAGTGGTATCTAGAGGGGGAAAAATAATATTTCAAATTGGAATGCTCTAGTGAGCTTTGTCAAAAAAGGTTAAATTTAAAACTGATCTTGAAAACTGGATTGGATTTAAATGAATAGAAAAGGATGGATATTTCAAGAGAGGGAACGGTGCTGAAGATTAGAAGGGTATAATAAATGTTCAATAATTTATTGGGCTGAATTAAAGTATATGAGAAATTATACCATTAAGAAAAAATTTAAAAATATAATGGATATTTTAGGCAAGACTGCTACCTACCTAGCCAATATGCATTTTCTCCTTCTGAATACAGAAGCCCAGTTTTCTTAAACACCGCTAAGTACCTGGCAAAACACTATACTTTGCCCCCAGTTGGACAGCTATATGAACCAGTTTCAGCAAATGAGACTTAAGTGCAAGTTTTGAGTGATTCCTTGAGGACCACCTTTAAAAGGAGACTAAGCTAACTGGCATGTTTTTGTTGTCTTTCTCCATCTTCTTTCTGCCTGAATCTAAGCATGAATGTAGGATAAGGCAGTCATTTCAAAACTATGAAGCATGGTGGCACATGCCTGTAACCCTTCAGGAGGATGAGGCAGGAGGATCACTGCAAGTTCAACACCAGTCTGAACTACATAGTGAGACCCTATCTCAAAAACAAAACAAAACAATACCATGAAGCAACCATAAAGGAAAGGCCAAGAGAATACACACCTGGCATGCTTAGGTAGGTGAATCAATGTCAGGATCACCTGTCTACCACCAGACATCTTATTACCTACAAATGAATGCAATCCTAGCTGATATAGTAGAAAAGGAAGGAAATGAAGGCTTAAATATCAGACCAAAGAATATAAATTTCATCCCACAGGCAACGAATTAGGAATTAGAAGGGTGGAAGTGGTGAACAGTTATGAGAGAACCCTCATGCAGCAGTCCCGGCACTAGAAAGATGCTGAACTGCGACATCTGGATGATGAAAGGAAATATAAGAGCAAGACTTAATGCTACCTGGTAACTACTGAGTCTGGAAGAAGCCAAAGGAGTGAAGGACAGTGTGCAGAGTTCAAAATAAGGCTATCTGTAAAATAACAGAAATAAGGAAGTGAGAAGAAAACTGCCCCTTCACAATCTGGAAGGTGAAAAGAATAAGGAGTACATATTTTGCACATTTTCATGTAGAAATATAGCTGGGCAATTACTGACATCTAGCTGGTAACCAAAACATGAGATTTAATTTAGAAGAGTTCATGACTAGAGATGTAAATCTGACAACCCTCCACGTGTATGTAATCACTGGCAGACAGTAAGGCAATGAAAATGATAGCAAACTAAACTCATAAAGCATTTTCTATCTGTCAAGCACTGTTTCAAATACTGCAGATATAAAGGAAAGAAAAACAAGCAAATTACAACTTGAAACTTAATTCTGTATTCAACTACTGAGATTTTATTATAGAAAATAGCAAGTTAATCTTTAGTTATTCAAATAATATCTTTGAAACTTCTAGTACGAAAAATAAAACAAATAAAAACCCAGCAATTGTTGGATGAGATACAAAACTACAAATTTTTGAAGTTCACCTCCAAGTAAATATGCAAAACTCTTTTCTTTTTTTTTTTTGGTGGTACTGGGAATCGAACTCATGACCTCACACTTGCAAGGCAGGCACTGTGCCACTGAGCTATATTCCCGGCCCAGAATATGCAAAATTATAAAGAATTTTAAAGTATATAATTGTAAAAATATGTCCTCTAATTTATTATACTCTTTAATTGTAGAAAGTCAATTAAATATAGCAAAAGTAATTCTATAAAACTACTAGATTTCTGAAGTTCATCTTCAAATGAATATGCAGAACTTTTTTTAAAAGTTTAAAATACGTAATTTTAAACATGTCTTATAATTTACTACACTGTCTCTTTAATTGTAGAAAGTCAATTAAATACAGCAAAAGCAATTCTGGGAGGGAACTTTATGACATTAACACATGAAAAAGGAAGAAAGATGTCAAGCAACCTAGTATTACAAATAGAGGAGCCAGCAAAATAAATGAAGCCCAGAATTACAAGGAACAAAGTAATAAAGACCAGAGCAAACATAATGAAGAGAGAAACGAGAAAAACAATGAGACAAGTCAATGCAACTAAGAGTTCGTTTCTTGAAAAGATAAAAAGTCAATTAAAATAAACTCTTTGTATTAAAGAGTAAATTTCCTAAAATTACATCATTTTGTACCCTTCATTGTTTTGCAATCCTATGCCTTCCTTCTGGATTCATTTCTTCCTGCTGAAATATACCTTTTAGTGGATCTTCTAGTTACAACTTTGAAAAAGTATTTTGTCCTCCCTCTCAAAATTCTTCCTACAGTTCGAATTCTTTTATTTTGCAATTTCTTTGTAATCATCTTGATGTAGGTTTACTGTATTTAGCTTGATTGAAATCCATAATATGCTTTTAATCCAAAGCTTTGAGTCTTTATGTTTCACTAGAAACAAAGCGGTTGCGCCAGTCTACACTACCACCAACAGTGGAGAAGGTTCCTTCTTCCCCAAAACCCATCAGCATTTGTTATTGGTTGATTTCTTGATGGCAGCCATTCTTTCTGGAGTAAGATGGAATCTCAGTCTTGTTTTAATTTGCATTTCTCAAATGAGCAATGATGTTGAACATTTCTTCATATATTTATTTGCTGTTTGTACTTCTTCATCTGATAAGTGTGTGTTCATCCCAGATGCCCATTTTTGGATTAGGTCTTTAAATTCAGGAAGTCTGATTTTTTGTTCTTTATATGTTTTCAATAGTAATACCCGAGGAACAGCTGGCAAACATTTTTTCCCAAATTTTGGGCTGTCTCTTCACTCCGCTGGTGGTTTCTTTTGCTGTGCAAAAGCCTTTTAATAGGATAAAAACCCAGTTGTTGATTCCTTGTGATAGTTCCTGTGCAGTCAGGGTTTATTCAAGAAGTCTTTGCCTATACCAGTGTCTTCAAGAGTTTTATCTATTCTATCTTCCAGCAGATTTAATGTTTCTATTTTAATATTTAGATATTTAATCCATTTCAACTTTAGTACACAGTGAAAGATATGGGTTTAATTTTAATCTTTGGCATGGGCAAAGCCAGTTTTTCCAGCACCATTTATTAAGGAGCCTATTTTTCCTCTGGTGAATGTATTTGGCACCTCTGTCAAAGATAATATGCTGAGTATGTCTGGGAGTTGTTTCTGCATCTTCTAATCTGTCCCATTAATATTTGGGTCTTTTTTTTTTTTTTTTTTTGGCAGTACCAACCACACTGTTTTTATCACAGTAGCTTTATAGTGTAACTTGAGGCTGGGGATTGTGATGCCCTCTGCCTTGCCTTTGTTGCCCAGAATTGCTTTTGCTATTCTAGGTCTCTTCTGGTTCCAAATGAATTTTGGGATTCTTTTCTCTAAATCTGTGAGATATGCTATTAGAATTGCATTAAACCTGTATAACAATTTGGGAAGTATGGCCATTTTCACTATATTGGTTTTTCCTACCCAAGAGTAAGGGATATCTTTCCATTTTCCGATATCCTCTTCAACCTCCTTTTTCAGAGTACTGTAGTTTTCAATGTAGAGGTCTTTTACATCCTTCATTTGATTAATTCACAGATATTTCATTTTTTGGGATGTTATTGTGAAAGGTGTTGTTTCCCTAATTTCTTTCAGTGAGTTTTTTATTCATATACAGGAAAGCTATTGATATCTAGCTACTCTACTGAATTTGCTCATTAAATGTAGCAATCTTTCAGTGGGGTTTTTGTGGTCTACTATGTAGAATATCATGTCATCCATAAATAATGATAATTTAACTTCTTCATCTCCTATCATTATTTCTTTTATTTCTTTCTCTTGTTTAATTGCTCTGGCTAAAGTTTTCAGTACTATGCTGAGTAAGAGTATAGACAATGGACACCCTTGTTTTGTTCTTGATTTTAGGGTGAAAGCTTTCGGTTTTTGCCCTTTCAGTATGATGTTGGCTGTTGGTCTGTCATAAATGGCTTTTATCAGATTGATATAAAGACCATGTATTCCAATTTTCTCTATGGTTTTATCATGAATGGGTGCTAGACTTTGTCAAAAGCTTTTTCTGCATCTGTTGAGATGATCACATGGTTTTTGTCCTTAGCTCTGTTAATATGGTATATTACATTTATTGATGTACATATGTTGAACCATCTCTGCATCCCTGGGATGAACCCTACATTGTCATGGTGTATAATCTCCTTGATGATTTGCTGCATTCTGTTAGCCAGTATCTTACTGAAAATTTTTACATCTATGTTCATTACGGAAAGTGACCTGAAGTCCTCATTCTTAGTTTGGGCCTTCTGGTTTTGGTATCAGGATAATGCTTGCTTCCAGGAATGACTTTCAGAGTACTGCTTCCCTTTCAGTTTCATTAAAGAGTTTGAGAAGTAGTGGTATTAAGTCTTCTCTAAATTCCCTGTAGAATTCAGCAGTGAATCCATCAGTGCCTGGGATTTTCTTTGTTGGCAGGTTTTTAATTATATCTTTGATTTCACTGACTGATATTGGTTTATTTAGGATTTTAATATCTTCTTGATTCAGCTTTAGTAATTCATATGTATCTAGGAATCTGTCCATTTGTTTTGTATTGTCCATCTTACTAGAATACAAGTTCTCAAAGTAGGTATAGATGATCTTCTGGATTTCTGCAGGGTCTGCTATGATTTTACCCTTTTCATTCCTAATTGTGTGGATTTGAGTCTTTTCTTTTTGATAAAGTTCTCTAAGGGTTTATCAATTTTACTTAATCTTTCCAACTCTTTGATTCATTGTTCTGTTATTGTTTTCTTAGTTTCCATTGCATTAATTTCTGCTCTGATCTTTATAATTTCCTCCTTCGTAGGAGCTTTGGGCTTGGCCTGCTCTTCTTTTTCTAGAAGTTTGAGGTTCAACATACTCACTGCTATAAATTTCCTTCTTAAGATTGCTTTCATTGTGCCACATAAGTTCCAGTATATTGTACTGTTATCATTAAGCTAAAATCATTTAGCAAGTAATAATAAATTCCCCAATTCCCAAGGACTAACAACAAAAAGGCAAGCAGAAAAAGATCCTTGGGATGATCAAAATAAGCATTAGAGCAAAACAGCTTATAGACAGACATTTCCAAAGTAGTTCACTTCTTGTAGTTACACTATACCAGCTTCAAAATACATAATTCTTCAATATGTCCTTTCTAATCCTCCCAACCTGATCACTCTTTAATTATTACACCCTTAGTTTTTTATGTTATCCAGCAAGAATTCTGTTTCCCTTTAGAAACTAATACTTTAAGCTGAGCATGGTGGCGCACACCTGTAATTCCAGCACTTGAGAGGCTTAGGTAGGAGGAACATTGCAAGTTTAAGAGCAGCCTGGGCCACAAAGTGAACTCAAGGCCAGCCTGAACTGTATAGAGAGACCCTGTCTCAAAAAGACATACACACACACAAAAAAAAAACCTAGTATTTTATGTTTTACTCAGATTTCACCATTACGATAGCACAGCTGAAATTCTGATCATTAGTCTCAGTAATGGACAGCTTTGGATAGAAGTCTCCACTGATCCCCAATTGTCAAATTCAACGTTCTTTAGTTAAACTAGGAAGAACAAAATATTATCAGTTGTTATTTCTGCACAAAAAACTATAAGCAATTTTTTCTGCTTGTCTATATTTCATATTTAAAAATACTAATACATTTTAGACATTTTTTCAGCTCTTTTCATTAATCATTTCTTGGAAGTAATCAACAATGATCAACATTTTGATCCTTCTCACTTTTACCAACCAACTTGCTTGCTTCTCTGCTTTTATAATGCTTGCCTCTCTACTGCTTTGCCTTCTTTATCATTTCTTGTACTCACCCTTTAATTGTGGGCAATTCCCAAGGTTTAATCTCAGGTCCACACTAATATGAGTGCCACAGTGTCAGCCTTAACTTCTCTATAATGATAGTTATAGGTCTCACTCTCTAGCTATAAATTTCACTTGCCTATTCTACCATCACCTCAAACTCAACATATCAAAAACATAGGTCAACTATCTATGTCCCCTCAACCAGTTACTATATACATATTTTTGTCAGTATTCCTATGAACCAAATTCTAGTTCTTTGTCACTAATTAGCTGAGTAACACTCAGCACATATTTTAAACCTCTCTGGGTCTCAAGATTCCTAATGCACAAAAATATATGGATTAGTCCAGATGTTCTGCAATGTCTTATAGTCTCAAAACCCTTTGACTTCCTGTCACTGAGGATCAAAACATCAAAATCATCTTAAATTACTCCTCTCCTCCCAACCTCTCTTCTTATGCAGCCCATGATAAAGTCTTTTTTATGTTAGAGATTAAAACCTCTATTGAAAGTATATGCAACAGATTGAATGAAGGAGAGGATACAAGTTCAGATCTTGAAGACAGAATTGCAACTAATGATCATGAAAAGAAAAATACCTGAAAAATAGCAGGAGACCATGAAAAATTGATCCAACAGCTACAAGATGACACAATCAAGAATCATGTAACATTGACTGGGGTCAATGAGAATGCTGGAGATAGCACAGATGACTTAAAAAAAACTCTTCACAGAAATAATGGCAGAAAACTTCCTAAGCATGGATAAAGAATTTGACATACAAGTAAATAAAACATACAGAACTCCAAACATTCATGACCAAAATAAAACTACATCAAGACATATAATAATCAAGATTCCAGAAATGCTACACAAGAACAGAATATGAAAAGCTATTAGAGAAAAGAAACAGATCACCTATAAAGGAGAACCCACCATAATCACAGCAGACTTCTCAACACAAATCCTTAAGTCAAGAAGATCTTGGAATGAAGTATTTCAAGTCCTGAAAAAAAAACAACTTCCAATGCAGATCAATGCAACCTGAAAAACTCTCTCTCAAAATTAATGGAGAAATAAGACACTTCCATGACAAAGAACAACTGAAGAACTTCATGACCACCAAATGAACCCTACAAAGAGTATTGAAAGATATTCTAGACACAAATAAAAATGAACACAATTCTAAGAACAACAACAGAAAGAAACCAGCAGGTAGGGTAAGCAATTAAACAGGGGAAAAGCAGGAAACCAACAGCAAGAAAATATCATGACAAAGACAAGCTAATACATATTACTTATAAGCATCAATGTAAACGGCCTCAATTCACCAATCAAAAGAAAGAGTCTGGCAGAATGGGCAAAGAAACAAGATCCAAGAATGGGTAAAGAAACAAGATGCTGTACACAAGAAACATATTTAACTCAAAACGAAATTCATAGACTAAAAAAACCTAAGGCTGGGAAACAATCTTCTATGCAACAGGAACCCAGAAAAAAGCAAGTATAGCTATTCTGTTTGCAGACAATGTGAATTTCAAACCAAGAATGATCAAAAGAGATAAAGAAGGTTACTACATACTCGTTAGAGGAAAGCTTCAAAAGGAAGAGATAAATATGTATGCACCAAATACAGGAGCACCCAACCATATAAGACAATTATTAGCAGACATGAAAAATCAAGTAAGCAATATAACACAATTGTAATGGAAGATCTTAGTACGCCACTGTCACAAAGCAATAGATCAACTAAGCAAAAAATCAGCAAAGAAATATCAGAACTGAACCAAACCTGTGAACAAATAGTCTTGGTAGATGTTTTCAGAGTATTCCATCCAACATCAGAATACACATTCTTCTCAGTTGCACGTGGGATGTTCTCTAAAACAGACCATATACTAGCCCACAGAACATGCTTAAGTAAATACAAAGGAATTGAAATTCCATGCATACTATCTGACTGTACTGCAATGAAATTGGAAATTCATGGCAAAAGAAACCACAAAAACTCCACAAATACACGTAAATTAAATAATACCCTCCTGAACAACCAATAGGTCACAGATGAAATTGAAGAAAAAATTACACAATATATACAAATAAAAATTAAAATTAAAAAAAATATACAAATAAATGAGAAAGCAGATACAACAAACTAGAACTTATGTAATGCAATGAAAACAGTCCTCAGAGGGAAATTTATAGTGGCAAATTCTCACATGAGGAAAACAGAACAAGCACAAATAAACAACCTAATGCCGCACCTCAGTGTTCTAGAAAAAGAAGAGTAAGACAAGCCCAAACCCCATTCAAGGGAGGAAATTATAAAGATGACAGCAGAAATTAATGCAATGGGAACTAAGAAAACAATACAAAGAATTAATGAATCAAAGAGTTGGTTCTTTGAAAGAATGAACAAAACTGATAAACCGTTAGCCAACCTTATCAAAAAAAAGGAAAGACTCAAATTCATACACTGAGGAATTAAAAGGGTCAAGTCACTACAGATCCTGTGGAAATTCAAATCATCAATACCTACTTCAAAAATCTTTACTGTTATAGGATGGAAAACACAGAAGAAATGGACAGATTCCTAGATACATATGAATCACCAAAGTGAATCAAGAAGATATAAAAATTCTAAATAATTCAGTATCAGTTAACGAGATTGAAAATGTAATTAAAAACTTATGAACAAAGAAAAGTCCAGGTCCTGATGGATTCACTGCTGAATTTCTCTAAAGAAATTTAGGGAAGCACTTGCCTGGCAAGCGCAAGGTCGTGAGTTCGGTTCCCGGTACCGGAGAAAAAGCAAAAAAAATAAAAAATAAAAAAAGAAATTTAGGGAAGATTTAATGCCAATACTCCCCAAACTCTTTAATGAAATTGAAAGGGAAGCAATACTCCCTAACTCATTTTTGAAGGCAAGTACTACCCTCAAACCAATACCAGAGAAAGACCCAACCAAAAAAGAGAACTCCATGCCAATCTCCCTAATGAACATAGATGCAAAAATCCTCAGTAAGATACCAGCAAACAGAATTCAGCAAATAATCAAGAAAATTATACACCATGATCAAGTGGGATTTATCCCAGGAATTCTGGGATGGTTCAACATAAGCAAATCACTAAATGTAATACAACATATCAAGAGAATCAAAGACAAAAATCACATGATCATCTCAATAGATGCAGAAAAAGCTTCTGACAAAGTTTAACACTCATTCATGATAAAACTCTATAGAAAAGTAGAATCAACGGGTTTTACCTCAATCTGATAAAAGCCAGCTATGACAAACCAAGAGCTAATATCACATTAAATGGTTAGAAACAGAAAGCTTTCACTATAAAATCAGGAACAAGACAAGGATGTCCACTATTCACCACTCTTATACAATACAGTCCTGGAAACATTAGCCAGAGCAACTAGACAAGAGAGAAAAATAAAAGTAATAAGGACAGGAAAGGAAGAAGTAAAATTATCCTTATTCACAGATGACAAGATACTTTACATAGAAGACCCCAAAAACCCCACCAAAAGACTTCTAGATTTAATAACCAAATGCAGTAGCATAGCTGGATACTCAGAAATCATTAGCATTCCTATACACAAACAACAAACTCACCAAGAGAGAAATTAGGCAAACCATACTCTTTACAATAACATCCAAAAAAACGAAATACTTAGAAATCAATCTAACAAAGGAAGTAAAAGATCTACACATTGAAAATTAAAGTATTCTGAAAAAGGAGACTGAAGAGGATATCAGAAAACAGAAAGCTATCCTTTGCTCATGGATAGGAAGAACTAATATAGTGAAAACGGCCACACTCCCCCAAAATAGGGTTCAGAATATAGCTCAGTAGCACAGTGCATGCCTTGCAAGCTCAAAATCCTGAGTTCAATTCCTAGTACAAAAAAAAAATACATATACATGTATATATACATACATATATATATGTATGTATATATATGAACAGAAACGCTAAATGTAGTGGAAAAGAAAATAGGTAGAAATCTCGAAAACATAGGTGTAAGCAGAAACTTCATGAACAAAACCCAAACTGCATGGAAAATACTCCAAAGAATGAACAATTGGAATCTCATCTTATTAAAAACCTTTTGCACATCAAAAGAAATCACCAACAGAGTGAAAAGACAACCCATAGAGTAGGAAAAAATTTTAGCCAATTGTCCCTCAGAGAAAGGACTTACATGCAGAACTATAAAGAATTTAAAAAATTCAGACCCCTCAAATTTAAAGACCTAATCAAAAAATGGGCATCTGAGATGAATACATATTTCTCAGATGAAGAAATACAGATAGCAAATAGATATATGAAAAAATGTTCAACATCATTGGTCATTACAGAAATGCAAATTAAAACAACACTGGGATTCCATCTCACCTCAGAAAAAACGCTGCCATCAGTAAATTAACCTATAACAAATGCTGGAGTGTCTGTGGGGAAAAAGGAACTCTTCTCCACTGTTGGTGGGAGTGTAGACTGGTGCAATCACTGTGGAAATCAGTGTGGAGATTCCTCAAAAAACTACGATTAGAGATCCCACTCAACCCAGCTATTCTTCTGGGTATTTTCCCAGAAGAATTAAAAACATCATTCCACAGCAATATATGTCCACCCACGTTTATAGCAGCATAATTTGTAATAGCTAAATCTTGGAAACAAATGCCCATCAACCAAGGAATGGAGAAAAAAAGATGTGGTATTTTTATACAATGGAGTACCACTGAGCTATAAAGAAGGATAAACTTGAAACTTTTAAAGGTAAATGGACACAACTTGAGAACATACTCATAAGTGAATAAATCAGTCTTGCATGTGTAAAACATTGTGTTTTCCCTCTAATATAAGAAGCTGCAAGAGTAAATAAGAGTTAAAATGTACAATAGATATTAGGAAACAGATGAAACTGTTCAAAAGGAAAGAGAAACTAGGATTGGGACAGTAGAGAAGAATGAAGGAAAGAGGAAAAGTAAATCTATGTATTTATACTCGTAAGTTTATATATAAAAGTAAACATACATATACAAGATAGTTAAGATAGCTATACTACTAATTTCTATTAGTTCATTGAAAAGAAAGGTTGTGCTTATATTATTTGATCAATTTTTCATGTCTATAACTTGTAATCTGAGCAACTACTTTGAAGATAGCAATAAGCAATGTACTAACCATTGTTACTCTCCTTCTATCTTTGTTTGAAATTTTATATCACTGTTTTTAGTGTTTTTTCTCTTTAAAATAAAAAAAAAAAGATATGGCTAACACTAGGAAAATAACTATCGAACAACCAAAGCACAGCATACAAACTGTGAAGGTGTAAAAAGCTATAGAAATAAAGGAAAAAAAAGAAAAATATAGTGAGAAACAGTTTCACAAAGGAGGTAGAATTTTAACTCAAGTATTTATAGTAGCAATAACAGTAGTAGTGATAAGTAATTGTAATATAGTAGCTAAGGTTTTAAGGAGATCTTACTGTGCCAGGCTTGAAAACTTTTAATGTATTAATTCCTTTTTAATTCTCACTACAACCTTATGGAGAAAGTAGTACAATTCTTATCATTGTCCTGAATCAGGACAGTGCGACGCTACTCAGTTGTTTCATACCTAGTGAGCAGTGAAATAAGGTGTACAAGTGGACTGGGTAGAAGGAAGATGGGGAACACGAGTGAATGTTAAAGGATAAGATGAGCATATCTTGCTATTTGAAAGTATAGAAACCAAGTTGCAATTCCACAACAGAAAATACTTGCTAAGGGTCCTCAGACAAAAGACTGAATAGGGCAGACATTGATAAGAGTATCTTGGCTTTCAATATTTTAGGCTCAAGAAATAAATCCTGGGATTCAACCAGTAAAGGGGAAAAGACAAAACTACGAGGAACAAAAACAAATTTTGGACAAGTTGGGTGGGTTAATATAAAATGTAAATGAAAGAGGAGGTTTAAAGACAATGTTTAAACTGGGTGTAGTGGTGCATACCTATAATCCCAGAACTTGGGAGGTTAAGGCAGGAAGATCTCCCAAAATTAAGGCCAGCCTGGGCTACAACAGTGAGTTCAAGGCCAGACTAAACTACACAGTGAGATCCTATCTCAAAACAAACAAAATAAAGACAATGCTTAAGACATGACCAACTAGAAATAGACATGACCAACTAGAAAAGTAAGGATTGCAGGCCAGGAGTGGTGACGCACACCTGTAATCCTAGCACTTGGGAGGCTGAGGCAGGAGGATCATTGCAAGTTTGAGACCAGCATGGGCTACAAGTGAGCTCAAGGCCTCCCTGAACTGCATAGGGAGACCCTGTCTCAAAAAGAAAAAAAAAAAAAAAAAAAAAGGATTGCATTAGTCAGCTTTCTGTTACCATGACAAAATACCTGACATAATTTAAAACGAGGAAGTTTATTTTGCCTCAAGGCAGAGATTTCAACCCATGGTTGTTTGGCCCTGTTGCTTTCGGCCTGTGGTAACACAGTATGTGGTGGATGGGAGCATGTACTTTAGAAAGCCTGTTCACCTTTACAGCAGCCAGGAAACAAAGACAGGAGGGGCCAGGTCCCAATATCCCCTTTGAAGGCATGCCCCCAATAACCTAACTCCTTTTCACTAGGCCCTACCTTCTAAAGTTTCCAGTCTCCCAATCATGCCACAGCCTTGGTGGTCAACTCTTTAATACACTGATCTCTGAGGAACATTCAAGATCCAATCTATGGAGGCTTATATAATAATGATTTCCTCTGAGGGCCCACTGAGCTTAAGTAAGTTGATCAGAAATAGTGGCAGAAAACCAGCACCAAAAAAATAGGAAATGACTGCAATAATAGGATTCGTTTTAAAGTAAAAGAACTGAGCATAAGTTATAACAATATTAATAAAAGAGGAAATATATTATGGCATGATCAACTGGCACTAGCTCTGTATTAGTAATTTTACAGAAAAATCAATAAGACACTGGCACAGAAGTTCCCAAACTACCTTCATTCATGAAGTTCTTAGAGTCTTAGTAATTTTTTCCTGGCATATGTAGGTCAAAAAAATAAGTAAGGAAGGAAGGAAGCAGGTTCAAACAATTTAATAAGTATTAATATCCTTAAAATTTAGTGTCTGTTGGGTACTCTACAACTTCTCAAACTTTGCAATCATATTAGACACTACCATACCATCATTTCCTGTTCCATACTGATCTTCAAGTAGCAAACAATCGGTTTTTAGCAGAATGACCTCTGAATATATAGCTTGACAAAGATATGATACTGTAGAAAGAGATGTAGGTATCTAAGATTGAAACCATGGACTACCTAAAACTAATAGTTCCAGTGCAAGTTCACTGCTTCTCTGAGCACCTTGGGATATCTTTCATTTCTTTGGGAATAAAAGAATGAGTTAAAAGAGAAAAACAATATAATGAGGAAGCAGCACAGAAAGTTCCCAGGACAGCCAACCACAAGAGGGCAGCAAAACAGTTGAAAGGGCAGTGCAACTTGGCTCAGAGATAATTAAGAGTCAAGCTTTACCATACAGAGGCTATAATACCTCTCAGCTAGTTCAAGAACTGAAAGTCCTTTTCCTTCTTATCCTAAAGAGGAAGAACTATCGGTCACTGGCAGATCACTTTATGCACAGTCATTCTACCTTTCTCTGAATCTCCTTTGCCTTCCCACCTATGACAGTACCCAAGACTTTTTGTTTTTTTTAAGTCAGGATCTCACTATGTTGCCCAAGCTGGTCTTGAATTTGTAGGCTCAAGTGATTATCCCTCCTCAGCCTCTTAGGTAGCATGACACACCACACCCGGCTTAGCCAAAACTTCTATAGTAGCTGAGAAATTTACTATTCTACATGTATCTTATTCAATCCTCACAACAATTTTAGAAGAAAAGTGAAGCTCAAATAAATTGTAATAACACAACTTTTTTGTACCGGGAATTGAACTCAGGACCTTGTGCTTGCCAGACAGGCCCCAATACAACTTTCAAGGGGCAAGAACATCACAATTCAAACCCAGATCTAACTCCAAAGACAAAGCATTTTGCTATCTTGCTTCAAAAGCGTCCCATCTTTCCAGAATAGCCAGGTGAAGTAGGGAAAAGAAATAAACTGCTTCCCATACCTGAGACACCTTTCTTAAATCACTAAGGTAAAAGCACCGAAAGAAAATACAGTATTTCTTAACCAGTTTCTGAAACATGCCATAAGCTCCAAACGAAAGACATTTAGTAAGAGCAAAAATTAGCATTTCTATCTGGCAGGTACTGCACCTTTCCGGTACAGGCGAATACATGTATTATTATGACACATCCAATTTCCCAAAATGTTACACTCCAACAGATAAATGCACCTATAAGCAAGAGTTTTCACACTTGAGGTGGTAAAAGATGAGGCAGATGGGGGAAGAGGGGTCAGAAGTTGCGTATTCATTTTCAAATTTGCCGGGTATTCTATCAGAATATTTGCAGCAGCCCAACAAGGCACTTGTACAAACGTATTATGAAATCAAAAATAATCATCACCTTCCTTATTTTCACTTCTGTTTTTGATCACCGTATTTCTCCTCCCTCTCTGACATACTCAGCTGCTCCTATCCTTTCATTCAGAGAAAAGGAGTTTCCCTGACAGATTAATAACCGCTGTAAAGCAAACTGGGAAAATGAAACGGACACAGCGAGCTCAGGCAGATAAAACCATTCAGGAAGCATTTGATGTGGCAAAAGAAACCCAGGCACGAACAGCTCAATAGGTAATTTTTTATTACTTAGAAATACCCCTCTTTGAAAGATGAAAGATCTCTGGCTGCTTGAGGAAGAGGTAGGGAAAACGTGTGCAAGGCCGTGCTGTTTGTAAAACCAACAGGAAATGCTCCTTAAAGGATCCAAGGGCAATAGTAAAGACCCAGAATTACGGTCCCCGAGCAACTTTAAAAGTTCAGCAGTGCCATTTTCAGAGTAAGCAACAGAGAACCCTGCCCGCGCACACACCCATCCAACCTCCCCGCACGCACGCACCACAGCTCCTGCCACCCTCGCCGCAGCCGGATCGCGCACCC
This sequence comes from Chinchilla lanigera, assembly GCF_000276665.1. Lineage (NCBI taxonomy): Eukaryota > Metazoa > Chordata > Mammalia > Rodentia > Chinchillidae > Chinchilla > Chinchilla lanigera. The sequence goes on along the minus strand of NW_004955434.1, from coordinate 9,227,980 downwards.
ACCGAAGAGGAGCTGCAGGAAGGGCCTCTTCTTCTGCAGAAGAGAAACAGTTCACATCTTGTTCCCGCTGCCTGCTTCTGAAACCTAAAAATAGAAGCAGTTACCACCTCAGAAATCCAGGGGCAAGAGATGCTCTCTGCTAAGCTGTTGCACGTCTAAAAGATCTGAAAGCCGGGCACGCTGGGGCGAGGGAAGGAATTACAAGGGGGGCGTGGATGCAAAGATCCACAGCAAGACGCTCCGTTCTGCGTCCCGTCTTCCAGAGGACGCTTTCCGGGCTGAGAGGCTCGCGGCACGCGGGGGACGGCGGGGGTCGGCGGTGGGAGGGCGCTGGAGACCCAGCCGCCGCCCTCCATCCAGAGGCCGGGCGGCGACGGCACCTACCG
>NW_004955434.1:9106834-9226979 GCF_000276665.1 Chinchilla lanigera | reverse complement strand
CCCCGGGGCCCGGCAGGGGCTCGGAGTGCGCGCTGGTTTGGCACAGCTGGGCGTGCGCGGCCGCCGCCCGCCGTGGAGGCGGCTGGGAATGAGTCAGCCGGGCCGGGAAGGCCCCGCAGTACGAGCCGGCTGCGGAGAAGGCCGGCTGCCTCCGCGCGGAGACTTTCCCTCCCTCTGCACGCTGTCCCCTTTCTGGTTTCGCTTCCACTTTCGGGTACAGCGGACCTGCCCTTCCCCGGCCTGGGGCTGGAGACGGGGGCAAAGCGGCGCTGTGGCGTGGGCAACGTGCTCACATGCGCAGTCCGGAGCGCCTGACTCAGACCGGCCAGCTTGGCTGGAGGGCGGAGGGTGAGGGCGGCCTCCGGAGAAGGAAGAAAAACTGCTTGCGCCATCCCAAAGAGCCTCCTTTATTCATTCACGTATCTGCTGATCAGCTACTGGTTTCCAGGCTGTAATCTCGCAAGGGTACTAGCGGGACGACAACCCACATTCTCATTGCCCTCCTGGAGTTTGGGTTCTCCTAGAAGGGGTAAAACATGCCTTAAAATGAGTAATGCGCTGAATGTGTGATGGCCACCACAAAAAATAATGCAAAGTAAAAGAGTAAAAGGTGAGTGGAGGTGTTATTTTAGGGTAGCCAAGAACAACTTCCTAGAGGGACATTTCTGCCGAGATCTGAAGGATAAGAATGAACCAGTCCTGTGACCCTCAGGGAAGAGTTACAGATGGACTGATGATACAAAGTCCCGGAGAAGGAAATGTATTTGGCAAGTTCAAGGGCCAGGAAAGAAGCCACTGTGGCTGGAGGACAGTAAAGGAGGGGGCAGTGGTAAGAGGTGAACCCAAAACGTTCCCTGGGACCGGACTCAATTTTAACAACCTGAATGAGGTGATGCATTTATGGGTCCTGTTTACCACAAAAGATGCTCGTATTCAGATCAGTCCGGTATTTAACGGTTTCTTTAAATGAGATTCACCAAAGCAGTTCCTTCATTTCTTTTTCTTACATAAGAGCCAGTGCAAAGGCTCTTTGATCAAAGGATAGCAGGCTAGAAAATGACCGAAATACACACTGACTCATTTAAAGTAATGTCATGGTTAAAATCAAAAACATCAAAACTGTGGAAATGGAAACATTATCTGTTCTGAAGGGGAAAAGTGAGTTTTAGAGCTCTGAAACAATTGTATTTTGCAATGATGTGTTTATTCAGCTAAGTATATCTATTACTGTCCACAGCCTGTTTACAGACACGAGTCATTTGGAACCAGTGGAACTAATGAATATTGAGGACTTCTTGTGGGCGAAGGTGTCACTGTTTATATTTGGATCACCCCCCCAACACCTCAGGCATAGGTGGGGGTTTGGGGAGGTGACTGGATCATGGATGCACAACAGATACTCATTAGTGGTCGGGTCCACTGACGACTTCACAGCTAAATGTGTTGGCAGGTAGAGCTTGGTGGGAGGAGGTGGGCCGCTGGGGGCGTGGCCTGGAAGGGTGTATCTCCCTCGCTCCTCTCATGATACCTCTCTCTCTGCTTCTCTGCCAAGCCCCTCTGCCGTGTCATCCTACCCTGTAGCCAGCCTACTACAGACGGAAACCTCTGCAAATTGGGAACCAGAATAAACCTCTCCTCCTTCAATTTTCAGGAGTTAGGTATTTTGTCCCAGCAAGGAGGCAAGTGACTAACACAGAAAGGATTGTTTTTTTTATACTGGAGATTTGGGTACAGAAGACAAGGTGAGCAGGGGAATATATTATTCATAAGCTTAACTGAAAAGTCCTCCAGCCACACAGAAAAATTAACTTGCTTAGTGTCATTCACAGAGTGGAAGCCTTCCTCCTAAGATGATTTTAAGCCAATGCTACCTTAGGAATGCTGGGTTCTTTTCACTGTAAATCGGAGAACTTTGAAGCTGTTTATGTGATTCCCACTGGTGGCATAGCTAGAAATTTGCTCTCCAGGGCAAACATTTCAGCAAGTTCCCCTATTTGATGAAAAAGGAAATGTACTGGCCAGCTTTTCCTTTGCTGGGACAAAATACCTGACACAACTAAAAGGAACACACGTTTATTTGGACTCATTATTTTAGAAGTTTCCCTCCATGGTTGACCGGCCCCAAGGCAGAAACATGGTGAAGGGCATGGCAGAGAAGGCCGATCAGCTCCTGGTTTCTGAGAAGCAGAGAGCGGAGGACAAGCCCAGAGAGTGGCCAGGGCCCAGCTGTAGTCCCCGAGGCTATGCTTCCATGACTCCCCCAGTCACACCCAGAAGTGTGCTTTACTAATTTCCCAAGCCAATCAAATTGACAATTAAGCTTAAGTAAGTACCACAAAAGGATTCCAAGGAATCTGACCAAGTCGTTCAACATATGCACATAATCTAGAGAAAGAAGAAATGTTAGCTAGATAATAACACATTTAGATTCTAAGTAGTATGGCCAGGTCCAAAGATAAAAATTAACAATTGCCAACTGTGATGCTATGTATAGAGTGATGTGGCAAGATTTTGTCCTTCTTCTACGGTACGGCATGGCAGCAGAGGTCTACACTCCAAACCCACACCTGTAACAAGACTTCGACTCAGTTAAGTGTAAAGTGAGCCCTTGGCTTCCATATCTTTTTAAAGTTCTGAGATAGTTTTAATATAAACATAAAGTTTTAATATAAAGTTCTCAGGTAGTTTTTAATGTAATAGTTTAAGGTAAAGCAAGGTTGAAAATTCATGCCCAAGAGTTTAAGAAGCCAGGAATGATGGGGTGCAGCTCTAATCCCAGTACTTGGGAGGCTGAGGTAGGAGAGGCCAGCCTGAACTACATAGCAAAACCCTATTTCAAAAAAACGAAAATCAAAACAACAAAAGAACTTATGCTTGATCATCCAGATAACCCGTGTTCCAATCACAGCTTCCTTCAAGGAAGCCACTTAAATTTCCTACCCCTCTGTTTTCCCGTAAATATAATGATAATGACATCTTTCTTAAAGAGATACTTTGCAGATTAGATGAAAAAGGATTTTAAAACCTTTAAGCTTAGCTATTAAATGCCTGTGTTGGCCGTGATAGAGCCAATTTACAGATATCACCAAGCTGAGAGGTATAAAGAATATGTTGGACTTTTTTTATTAGTACATGTTTGCAATTTTATTAGTAATCCTGAAGCGTATCTATTGTACAGCATAGAGCTGTGCAGGCTGGACCAATGAGAGCTAACTTGCAGTGGAGATAAATGCAAAGATCTGCAGATAGATTTTTAACAGTTCTATTATTAAATGAGATAAAACAATATTCTTAAGGGTAGCACAAAGAAAGATGCAGAAAAGTCCTTGGAAGGCAAATAGGCTCAAATGAAGGTCTGGGGATAGACCCAATAATTAGTTTGCTTCTTTCCAAAATAGGGAAGATATACTTTACTGAAGGCAAAACAGAAGTAGTAACTATGGGAAGAGGCTGATTTATTTCAGGTCTGGGATATAAACTAAAGGGTAGGGAATTTGAATCAAGTAGACACACAAGCAAGCAATGGTTTTAGTTAGTTTTTTTACTTTAATCATTCAGCTATTTTAGGACTATTCATTTTAAAATTTTATTGACCATAGCAAAGAAATTTTCCAAAACTTCCTCTGCACTTCAATATATCGTTGCCTTTAAATCAGTCCTCTCCTCATTTACCATCACAAAGATGTTCCTGGTTAACAGTGATACGAGGGAAATAAATGTAACTCCCAACCTGCCGGATGTCAGATATGCCGAGTTCCTGTTTCCCAAAATGGAAGAATGAATCTAAGGAACAATGGTTGTTAAGTATAGGGAAAATTTATTGAGAGATATAGCCCAAAAGGCAGGTAGGGACCAAAAGGGGGTTGCTAATGAGCCCACTTCTCAAAGGAAGTTTTATAGAGCAAAATCACAAGGTGGGTACAATGTGGGTGGGTCGAAACTATGATCAACCAATAAGATTATAAATATAGCCAGTTAGATAATATTGATCCAGTGGGGAAGCAGGTCACGTAACAAATGTACATGGAAAGACCTTTTTAGGAAGGGATGGGTTAGGAGGTCCTTGTCAGCCACTCGGGTAACTGATGTGTATCTAGACTTTATTGGCCATGGAGATACCAATTATCTTCTTCTCTGGGGAGGCATGTTGGCTTGGTCATTCCGTCTTTATCTTGAGACCTGGCCTCCAACAGATGGCCTTCTGGCCGCAGTGGTAATGTTTTCTTCCTCTGCAGTCTGACTGCCTATGATATTTCTAGCTAACTTAGTTTTCTATAATAACAGAACCCACTTTCCCTTGAGATACTTTGGTAAGTTAAACACTGATGCATGAAAACGAAAGCAATTTTCACCTCTGTAAGCCAGAAATTAAAAACTTCTTTCAGGTGAAGATAACTATGTGGCAAAACATCAATTATAACTACGCTTCATTTTCAATCAAATATATTTACTTTAAAACCATAAGAGTTGCCTGCTCACTAAAAATATTTTTCTTAATGAAAGTATTCATACTGAGAGCCACTTGTAAAAACAGACATTCTCCTCATGTACAGTAATTGTTCCTTTGACCAGGGATGGTGGCACATACTTGTAATCCCCACACTCTGGAGGCTGAGACAGGAGGATTTCAGGGAGTTCAAGGCCAACCTGGGGTACATAGGTGAGTTCAAGACCAACCTGAATTACATCGTGAGACCCTGTCTCAAACAAAACAAAACAAAACTTTTTACTATAAAGAACATTAATTCCCAAGACCTAATTTAGTTTAGGAATTCTGCCCTCTCTCTTTTGTGAATTATTTTGGCTGTCATTGTAGTTATTGCTATGGTCACTCCCTTCTAATCACACTACTGACCAAAGGGAAATTTGATTTGATACTGAAGTTTCATTCAGGTATATTCGGATAATGTGCATTTCAGCATCACCTACAAATACATAACTGGACCAGAAAGTGTTGCATGAAACAGTTCTTAATTTTAACTTATACTTTTACTTGTACTCCCAAAGTCCATACTTTCTCCTTACTTAACCTTCTTACCCTTTACCATTCTTGACCCTTTCTGAAGCTGTGAGGCTGCACCTTTACATCTGTTTAAAGGGAAAGCAGCTAGTTTGAGGGAGGGTCCTTTTTAAGCTGTCCTACTTTATATACATATCTTTCCTCTCCAGTGTCTCCCAGACATGATATCTACCACAGTAGCCTATGCCTGAATTTGTTTTCCTGAAATTTATTTTCTTAAAATAAAATAACTAAATAAACTTTAGTTCATCTATTATGGGCTGAATCTCCCCCAAAACAAAGTCCTAATCACTAGTACCTGTGAAAGTGATCCTATTTGGAAATGGAATCTTTGCAGATGCAATCAAGTTAAAATTAGATCAAGGTAGACTCTAATCCAGTGTGACTGGTGTCATTAAGAGAACAAAGCCAGAGACACACAAAGAGAAAATAGCCGTGCAAAATGGAGACTGGCCTTAAAGTGATGCATCAATAGTTTACAGATCCATGGGGGTAGTAGAAGTGGAAAAAGGCAATGAAAAAACCCCCCGCTAGAGGTTGCAAAGGTAGCCAACACCTTGATTTAGTAAGCCTAGCCTCTAGAACTGTGAAGGAATAATTTCTATTGACTGAAGTCACTCAATTTATGGTATGTCTTGGTTACTTTTCTCTCACTACTGACACAAAATACCCAATGTCCAAAATTAAGGAAGGAGAGGTTTGTTTTGCTCACAGTTTGGGGAGGTTTCAGTCTATAGGCTGGCTCCAAGGAAGAGTGGCAGGGAAAAGGGCAATAGTTCAAAGCAGCAGAAAACAGCAAAAACAGCAAGGGTAAAAGGGGAGAAGCAGAGAGAGAGCAAGCCTCCTTCCCTCTCTTGCACTGTGTGCAGGCCACCTGCCCCAGAGCAGGTGTAGCACTCACACCTGTAATCCAAGCATTGGACCGTGAAATAATCACACACTACAAGCCCACCCCATGACTGCATGCAGCTTTGTGGGGACATCTAGTCACAAATCATAGCATGGTACTTTGCTACAGCAGTCTTGTAAACTAATGTGCCATCCTACATTCCTCAAACAGATGAGCCTTGAGAATAGCTTTCTGTTCTGCCAGCCACACCTGATACCGTCTCCCACCAAAGATTAATATAAATGGCTACTTGGAGGAGGAAAAACCCCACCATTTCTTAGCTTCCTCTTTTGTGTAATGGTGCTTCTGTTTGTTTGTCTGTCTGTCTGTGCACTATCGCATTACATTCACTTGTTACAAAGCAAACACATATTGATATAATAAATAGTAGTAAGTCAAATTATGTCAGTTGAATAATGCTACAAGAATTGTAGTATTGTGTATTTTTCACTCAGATGCCAATTCAGCTCTTTCACTTCTCACAGGAAATGTGCTGGGAATCAACATCATTACAAGTAATAAAATTGTTAGTAGGAATGATGACTTTGGAAATTTTTTAAAACAACTGTTAGTTACTGGAATAGACATGTTTTAAGGGTCATGAAAACTTACTATTATACATCTTAGCATCTGTTATCCACATTAAAGGGTTTTTAAGTGTACTTTTTAATCCTGTCTTCCCTTTTTCACAAGTAAACATTAATATACACTAATTGTAGAAAATCCAAACAATTTATGTACAAAGTAGAAATTCTGTTTGATCTTCTTTTTCTAACCCTCTTAACTTTCCACTTCAACCATTGTTAATTCTGGATTAAACTTTTCCAACACATTCTTCTATGTATTTCCTACAGATATACTTTCAAGCTTTGCAAACAAAATAGATCATTCTACACAAGTCTTTTTGATACCATTTTTCCACTTAACATCTTAGAATCTTTCATATCAATAGAGATAGCCACATTCTTTTTAATGTGCCCCCAAAATAGGTGATTCATAACTTATTGAAAACTCCATTTACAAATACTTAGGTTTCTATTTTTTCACAATTACAGTGATAAATTTGAACATTATTGTACATACATTTTACAAGTACAAAAGAATTTCCTAATATAGACACTTATAAATAGATTCTCTGGACCAAAGTAAATGTATATTTAAAATGTATTAGCTACTGCCAGATAAACTTCCAAAAATCTCATAGTAGTCATTGAGTGTCCACTTCTCTGAACTCTCACTAACTCTGAATATTCTGAATCTTTAATTTTAGATAATTTTGTGATTCCAAGAGTTCAACATATAATTATTAAACATCTACTATGCAATAGGTACTCTGCAAAGATTAGGCACTCAGGTTGTTACACATCCACAGTCCTACCTATCCTTGCTGTATAATTTAATACATTTTAAAGTAGACATATTGATTATGAAACTCACCAAACATACTGATCAAAAAATATTTAACAACATTAAAATATACTTCAAAGTGGTACAATTTATATACCTGTTTCCTTACCAGAGAAAATTATTCTTTTCAGAAAATGCTGTTGAAATACAAATACCCAAGTTTGTTAGCAGCTGGAAAATCTTAATCAAATATTCAGACTTTCTGAACTTCTACTCCTACTCTCCACAGTGAGAAGAGTAGAGGTGATTTGAAGTTATAGTGGGATAATATATAATAAACAGTAAACAATTTTCTGTTAATTATAGGTAACATTACAATGCATATAATATATGAGGCCTTGTTCAGAGAATTTATACATATTTTTAAAAAATAAATATTTCTATGCCGGGGATACAGCTCAGTGGTAGAAGTGCCTGTCTGGCAAGCGTAAGGTCCTGAGTTTGATTCCTGGTATATAAAAACAAAAACAGTCCTAGTATCCTGGTCAGGTCAGGTCACTGGCTGTGAGGAGTCAGGGTATGCGAGGAAGATAAGAAGGCTTGTAAACTTTGTCCCAGGTAAAATCTAAATGTGGGGTCGGCTGGAAGCAGTCAGCAATTATGCATCTTATGGCAGGTTCTCTTGAGCAAATCACCTCCATGGCTGTCTAATAGTAAGACACGATAGGGTATAATGGTATAAAAGAGCTGATATTTTTATTTTCTGTTTGATATTTTATGTATAGAAACTAAAGTCATCAACTGACAGAGAGTGTGGGGGGATAGTAGGTAGAAAAGTTTGGGTTTGACAGTAAAGATGGAGGCATGATGAAGTTATCTAGAAGAATAGGAGGGTAAAAGGACTAAAGATGTGTAGTTTGATTACCAAGCAGAATAAAGAGGCCACTAGACACAAGAATCTGAAGTGAAACTGAGCAGCAGCAAAGTTGTGGGTTGTTTCCACCCACACTAAACTGCACAAGTCAAATCTCAAAGAGTTCAATTAAAGCAGGTGTTATGGCTTATGTTCAAATGTCCCCCCACAGCCCCATACAGTCATAGGTGTAACTTTTTCAGAGGTGGCTCGATTTAGAGTGTGTGACACTGGAATTGATTCATGGTGCAATGCAAGGATCAAGAGTGCTAGGGTTAAGGGTGTCAGTGTTATCCACTCTCTAAGTAGCCTAGATAAGATGTAAGTGATAGAAAGAGCTGTAGTGATCCCTTGTTTGCTGCTACCTTCTGCCCACCTTGAACTGTTTCTCCTTTGTGTTGCCTATCTGCCATGCCACCCTGCCTTGGAGCCAGCCCATTATAGGCTGAAATGCCTGCAAACTGTGAGGCAAATAAGTTTCCTCCTTTAACTTTGGGTCTCCAGTATTTTGTCTCAGCTACGAGAAAAGTAACTAAGACAGCAGGGTTGACTTTCTTAGGTGTGTGGAGGAAGTGAAAACGGGCACAAGTTGAGGGCCCATGCAAATAACCAATACAGGTCAAATACCTTTATCCAAAATGTTTGGGACCAGAAATGTTTTGGATTTGAGGGAGCTGGATTTTGGAATATTTGCAAATATGTAATATGATATCTTGGCTGTGGAATCCAAGTCCAAGTATGAAACTGATATATGTTTCATATACTCTATACATATAGCCTGAAAGTAGTTTAATGCACCTGCATTTTGACTGCAACCCATCACATGAGGTCAAGTGTGGAACTTTCCACTTGGGGTATCATATTCGCATTCAAATATTTTGGAATTTGGAATAGATGGAGTTTGGATTTTCAGGTTAGGAAGCTCAGCTTCCACAGTAATCAGTCATGGAATTTAAACTTGGTAAGGAAGGAAACAAAGATATAGGAGTGGTGAGTGGAAGCAGAAGAGAATTAATACTTTGTCCCAGTAGGAACTTATTTGAAGGATCCTTCGAGTTAGGCTACAACATTAGTGAACTAGAAATAGTAGAGATGGTACCAAAGAAGGTAGCTTGGGTGCAAGAAAGCTTATTACCAGCTTGTCCACCAGGTCCCCATTATTCCAGAGGGGTTTTACCTTTTAAATCACAGCGCATATCCTATTTTGTAGAATTATCCTGACTTAGTCTGGATTCTTTAGCAATGAGCAGTCTTCTCTTGTATAGTTCCACCTCACATCTTGTGGCTTACAATTACAGATATTTCCTGGGTTTATCAAAAATGGCATTTATATTTTTGTTTCTCATTCTCCTTGTTGCATTTGGGTGATTGCTGAGGATGGGGAAACTACTTTTTTCCATCACACACCACACACACACACACACACAAATTCAAGCTAGTATTTTAGTGTGCATTCCCTTCATACTAATGCCCCTTTAAGAAAGTAACTTCTTGCAACCACATCGTATTATCTGGGATGTTTAGTTCTGCCTGGAGGATGTTGACAGGACAAAAATGCCAGTGAAGAACAAGCCTATTTACCCCCATTTCCATGTGAACTTTGACAATGAAAGCTCACAAAGGGATTCCCATTGGAAAGTGGGATTGGCCCATTTAAGTGGATTTGAGGGGGAAAAAATCACTTTGAGTTATTAATATACTTGTAGTTTGATATTAGTGCAAAAAGAATGATGAGAAAGAAACCTCTGGGGAATAAACAAGGTATAAGAGACAGTAAAACAAGATTTGTAATTGTTTGCCCAGTTCCACACAGGTTGGTCGAGTTTATCCTTTGAACTGGTGAGGATGGCTCTATGGACCAGGGGACAAACTAGTTGCAAGGATGATACCAGGGCCCACAAAGAAAATTATTCTGAAGCAACCATTGTCTCTCAAACATTCTCCTTGCTTTTATTTGAATTGAATACTTCTTAGGTTGTCTTGCAGGCCAGATATTAGGAGGCTAAGGACAACACTCCCCACCTCACCAGGGTACCATCTAGTAGTGACAAGAGTCAAACAAATGTGAAGTTGGCATGAGAGAAGGTGCTCACACCATATTATTGAGTAAAAGCAGAGGATACAGAGCAGTGTATGATGCAATCTCACCTTTTAAAACAAGAAAAAAAGGAAGAAAAAAATAAGGAAGGAAAGAAATTGAGTATACCTATATATGTGTGAAGAAAGTTTAAAAATATATATTTATGACAAAATGCTAATAGCGATTGTTTCTGGGTGATGATGATATAAGTAACTTTGTTTCCACATTTCGCTTTTGTATGATATTCTAAATTTTTTCAATAAGTAGCATACACTTGTATTTAGAGATAAAAATTTATTTCCTCTGTTAATTCTGAATCCATCTTCCCACTTTTATTTCCATCTCCTTGGGAATGTGACTCATAATAAACTAACAACAAAGTTTTTAATTAATCTTAGATAACTAAATTAACCCTCTGGCCACAAGCCATAGCATATCAACAAAGATTTCATATTAAAAGTCAAAAGAAGCCCAGTTGAATTCCTGAAAGGAAGTTTCTTGTATTCTCTGTACACTGAGTCATAGTATTTCCACCTGTGCTCTAAGGGAGTAGATTTTGTGCAGAAATAGTTTAAAGTCCATACAGGAGCAAAACTTCCCATCAAAATTTTTAAATAGCATTATAAAATTTGTATAATTGCTATATATGCTCATTATAGTTTCAAGGTGCATCTGTTTTCCTACAAATGACTCATTTATCTTTCTTTATGGTGTACTAGTACTCCATTGGGTGTAAATACAAACTTTTATCCATTTATCTGGTGATGAGTATATAGTCTGCCTCCAAAATTTCGCTATTATGAGTTGTGCTGCTATAAACATGAGTAGATATGTATCACTGTAACTATGATGGCTTTAACTCTTTGAGTAAGATATCTGAAAAGGAAATAGCTGAGTCAAATGAAATTTCTAGTTTTAGTTTTCTGAGGCATCTCCATTTAACTTTTTGAGGGATTTCCATGGTGGCTTTACTACTTTACATTCCAACAACAATGTAGAAGTGTTCCTTCCCCCACCTCCACCCCCAGTCTTACCGGCATTGGTTGTTGTCTGATTTCTTGAGGGCAGCCATCCTTTCTGGAGTAAGATGGAATCTCAGTGTTGTTTTATATTGCATTTCTCTAACGGCCAGTGATTTTAAGCATTTCTTCATATATTTATTTTCTGGCCATTTGTACTTCTCTGAAGGGTCTATTCATTTCAGTTGTCCATATTTTAATTTTTTTAATTGGAGAGGTATTAATTTTTTGAGTTCATTATAAATTCTAGGTATTAGTTCTCTGAGGAATGGCTGGCAAAATTTCTTTCCCATTTTGTAGACTGTGTCTTCACTCAGTTGTTTGCTTTGCTGCACAGAAGCTTCTTAATTTGATGATTCCATTTGTTGATTCTGGTGTTATTTCTTGTGCATCTGGGGTTCTGTTCAGAAAGTCCTTGCCTCTGACTTCAAGAGTTTTGCCTATTTTATCTTCCGTTAGATTAAGTGATTCTATTTGAACACAGATAAGAAGACTAGAGCTCTCAGAAGATAAGCTTTAAGACATGATCCCAAGGTTAGTGCATTGGTCAGCTTGCTTGCTGCCCGGACAAAATACCCAACCCTTGCAACTTAGGAGAGGTTTAACTTCACCTACAATGGCAGAGATTTCATTCCATGGGGCTCGGCTCCAAGGCAGAAGCGTCACCGCAAAAGGCCAGGGCGGAACAAAGCCGCTCAGTTCCTGTGGCCAGGAAGCAGAGCCAGGGAACGTGCGAGCGGGATACGTACCCTCCAAAGACACAGCCTGAGTGAGTCGCCTACCAACAGCACATCCATCTGTCAGCATCAGTGGATTCCTTCTCGGAGAAGTACGGTGCCCCCATCGGCTCACTTCTCCGGGGGTCTCTTCTACTCCAGTCAACTTAGCAATGACTGCGTTACTGACTGGCGTAGTCACCCAGACCTTTGACTCCCTAGGCCTATTTTTCTTCTTGTATGTCCTTCCTAAATTCTTAAGAGTCTTAAAGTAATACAGTATAAGTCTATAAGTTGACCTGTATTTTTCTTCAAGTACTGTTGTAACAAATGCATAAATTCTAAAAGTCACATAAAGACTTCCATTTTCAAAGGAAACTGTGGTATTAAATGAGTACCATATTTCTAAACTACAAACCATATAAAAAGTTTGTATTTTGTTTTTGTTTTTGTTTTTTCTAGTACCAGGAATCGAACTCACGACCTGTGCTTGCCAGGCAGGCGCTGTGCCGCTGAGCTAAACCCCAGCCCCAAAAGTTTGTATTTTGATATAGATGATAAGACAGTTTTTCTGTTACCCACTGATGGGGAACCTGACCTTAAGTAACAAACACACAGGAGTAAATAATAAATAACTTAAAAATAAACACTCTAGATCAGTGATACCGAGCCTTTTAGTGCTTTCAATGATATTAACGGCCTGCTGTGGTGTGAGTGCCATAGGTTCACCACTACTGCGTATGACAAGAGTCAAGAACCTCCCTGGTGGAGGTCCCCATCTTCTTTTTTTCTTCCCCTCCTTTCTCTTTTCTTCCCTTTTCCTTCTCCACCTCTTCCCCTACCTTCCCCTCCCCTTTCCTCCCTTCCTCCTCTCCCTTCTCCTTGCTGGGATTATAGGATTGTGCCACCATATCCAGCCCCGTATCCCCGTTAGGATAACCTCCCCGGACCCTATTTGCTGACAGTCTCAGCTACCTGGGGAGGCTGAAGGAGAATGATCACTTAAGCCCAGGAGTTTCACACTAGCCTAGGCTACAGAGCGAGACGCCATCTCAGAGAAGAGGGGGGTGCTGAACCAAATTTCACAAAAGAGGATATAGAGGTTCAAAAACCATAGGAGTAAATGCTGAAAATTATTAGTCAAAGATATATTGCTATAAATGCATCAGAATGTTAGATTAAAAAGATAGGCAACACTAAGGTTTGTTGACTTAGTGAAGGCATGGAGCAGTCGAAACTGTTACACACGGTCCTAACCCACGGTGTGCTGAAAAGCATCAGAATAGTGGTTGACTTTTTGAAGAATGGATATGTTGATATTCTCTGGGAAGGAGAATAATTGAATTTATCATTTCTTGGCCTTTTTGGCTAAGACAAGTGGGATATAAGTGAATATTGGGGAAGTTCAGAATATTTCATTTTTTTTTTATTTTAAAGAGAATAAAAAAAATAACAAATTAACAACAACAAAGACAAAAACAAAATAATACACAAACAATAAAAATGATACAGGCTTTCAAAACCAAATGATAGGGATTAACAATGGTTTTTATGTTACATATTGTTATCTTCAACGAAGTTGCTCAGATTACCAGATGTAAGAATGCAAGATTGATCAAACAATTAAAGAAAATAAAAGGTAATGAAAAATTAGAAACAATACAGAGCTTTGCTAAACAAGATGGTAGGAATTCAACAATGGTTGTTATAGGGTGAGTATATATGAATTCACTATGAAGATACTTTTTTAATATATTGAAATTTTTTATAATAAAAACCTAGAAGCAATAATGCATTTTTTAAAACCTGGAAGAAAACATACAATTGATTGAGATGTGGATACTTTGGAATATTTTTCAAGTGAACTATATTGACTCATGTTAACTTTATAAAGAAAAGTCTATTTTACATTTTTTAAACTCCTTACCATTTCCAAGAGGCAGAAAGAAATTGGATTTTTAATATTTTATCAATAAATGAAATCATTTTCTCGATAATAAATCAATTTTAAATATAAATTTTATAATAAAAACATGACAAATTAACATTATTGGCCCATAATTAACTACATGGGTAAATTAATAAGATATGGATAAGTTATTTGGGGGTCTAGGGTTTCATAGGTTAATATTTAGATCCCTGCAAGAGATTCAATCTATTTGTATCATAGACACTAAGTAATTTGTGATTTTGTTTACAGCGTGTAACCTTTCTGTTAGATGGATCTCTAAAGTGTATAGTAAATGCCTGACTCACTTTACAAAATATTGTAAAATAAAACAGTTTTGCGCAACACAGTGATGTTTATGTCCGTGATGGCGCACATGCATCACTGTGGTCTCATAAGATGAAGTTGCCTAATGAGACAACCATCTGAGTGTGTGTAAGCACACCCTACTGTGTTCGCACCATGAAGCAGCCTGACAACACATCTCTCGTAACACGTCCCATTGGTAAGTGACATATGTCTGTACGGTACAGATATAAAGGCGTTTTGAAAAATTAAAGTTATGACAAATTGTGTTGAGATGCTTTTGATTCACATTGCATAGTGGCCTTTGGAAAAATCACAAATTTTATACATTTTTCAAAGAATTTACTAAATCTGCTGTCTTTTGATTGTAGAAATGAGTGCTATAACTTAATTACTCTACTTCTGTCTGTTCCAGAAAAAAAAAAAGAAAGACAAAACACTCTATGGGTCTAGGGACATTGCTTCATTTAATCAAATCCAGAGTGCCATGTAGTGACAGTGCTGAAAACTGTGCTTTTATTCATTCATGAAGAATAATTGCTACTTAGTCAAAATATAAAATTTCCCTGTACTTTGGGAAAGACATTTAGATATTGTGCTTCAACCCAAAGTTCTGTTTCAGAGGGAAGTACTCAAGCTGAACACAAATGCCAAACTCTCATGAATCCATGTCCTCATTTATTCATTTAGGTAAAGCTAGGTAAAATTTCCGAAACTGAAATTACCCTGACATTTTTATCTGACACTGACAATCCCCTTATCTCTTATATCTTTCCCATTTTTAACCTAAATCTTGAGAACAAAAATTTTGGAGGAAGGACCCCCTCCCTTCAACTTAAAAACAAACAAAATTCCCTAACCAGCTTTCATTGAACCCATTCCTTGCTCTTTTTTTCCCTGAGCTATCAGCTCTTCTCCCTGGAGTGAAATGTTGTTCTAGTGTAAGCAAATCTATCTAGCTTGAACTCAGACTTCATTTATCCTTTGCTTTTACTTATTCTCCTAAAACAGGAATAGAAAAGTTTCCAGAGAAGTGTTCTCATCTTGAAAAATTTAAAACAGAACCTCTAGTTTAAAACTTTGGCTCTTTAAAAAGAAGGCTTATTTTTGTAGAAACCCATAATATAATAATAATGTTTAAAACCACAAGGAATTTCTTTTCAACCAAATAGTGATTCCTAATAAGTGATTTCCTTTGTAAACATCTTATTTCTTAATTGCAAACTCCTTTAAAAAACAGAGTCTGTGGGTTGGTACGTGTGTGTAGCAAGGCACCAAAATTTTATCTACAGTTGAACCAATTCCTACTTGACTAGAAACCAGCATAGATAAAAATCAGCAACTGTCATTAAAGTATAGTGCTATTGCATACACTTTAAGAGAAGTATATGGCAACTCAACTATTTTATTAACTTTTCAGTGGTCTAGCCAGAAAAACAAGATATTGTTCACACGTAGAAATAATGCTACTGATTCTCTTAGCCAACAGATATTTCTTCTGAATTATTTTAATCTGTTTGCATATCATCTGCATAGTAGATTAGGGCATTGTTCTCACTTCTTCACCTCCTCCCTCTGCCATGTGAACTTCTAATGGGCATTGTTTCTCCACCCCACTGATGCTGGGCATGATCATGTGTATGACTTGCTCTGGCCGAGGAATGATAGCAGACACAGGCACGGGCCCTAAATAAGCAGTTTTATTTACCCTCTTGGGTTTGAAAGGGAGCTGCTGCGATTGTGAAGAAGATCGTGTCGAGTGGAGCTGATGGCCACCTGAAGCGCTGATACATGCCCCGCTGTCCTGCCACAGAAGCAGAGCAGTTCAGCTTACCCACAGGCTCGCAAACAAGGGAGACAAATGCTTGTTTTTATGAACCACTGAGTTTTGGAGTTGTTACTCAACATGAGTGTCACTATAGCTGACCAAGATATTATTTATCTCTCTTTTGTTCTTTGACACACATAAGTGTAAAAACTACCTAGTGGAGTCCCATCTTAATGTTAACTCTCAGTCTTACAATATGCAACGACCAGGAGTTAACTCTTAATGTTAACTCTCAGTCTTACAATATGCAATGACCAGGAGCTTTGGAGACTCAAATAACTAGGAATATCCTAATCACTAGCAGTTTTTGCTAACATCAATGGTGACTCCAAAAAACTGGATACACTAGATAATATTCCATAGCAAGGTTGAAGAGAAAAATGGATTAAAAAATTCAGCCAAACTGTAAGAAAATTCTAAAATTAGGTTTGCAGGAGCGATAGCTGGAATGAGGAAGGTTTGTACTTAAGCAGCCCCCCTTATTAAACAATGCAGTGATATAGCCCTGCTTTCAACTCTCCTGTGGAAAGATTGATGTGTTTCACTGTGGAACAATCTCTCTTTTTTTTCTATTTCATTTGAACTATTGACGCTAGTTTTTCTTCATCCCAGATTCCAGAATTAACAGACTATCCTAGAGAGAATATGAAGGACTTTCCTGTTAGCATGTTGTAAGTCCTTCACAGTCTGCCTCTGAAAAAACTTCCTTCTTTGCTGTCTGTCAACAACTATGTTACAGGAGCAGAACAGGAAGAAATATGAGGTTGTATATTACCCTTGAGAGGCTTATTGTTGTGAAGGGGATTTACATTTACTTTTTTTTAAGTCTCTCAACAAGATTATAAGAGTTCAAAATTTCCACCAGTCAAGGTTACTTACTGGAGTTTGGTGGCACTCTGGGGAAAAATTAACTCATGCAGCACTTTTTCGTTAATATCCTGATTAATTATAAAATGTTTCCCCCATCTTTTTATCTTGAGAATAATTCTGGTGCATTTATTTGCACACATCATTTTTATACACTGAAATAATTCTTCATGTAACTACAAACTAGTGAGTCTCAACATTTTTTGTTTCCAATGATTTATTTACCAAAGAGCCAGGTATACAGCCCCGCGGCACAAGCACAAGGTCCTCAGTTCACTTCCCAGTAATAAATAAATAAATAAATAAATATTTACCTAAGAGGTTTCCTCTTGGGCTATGTAGATAGTAGTAATTTATAAATAATCATTATTTGTAATAGCTGCATAAACTCTCATTGAGTGAATAGATCATAATCTATTTTAGGATATGCATAATTTTTCACTATTACAAATAAATTTCCTGTAACAAAATATAGCTTGTAGTCATATACTTTTTTTTTTTTGTCATTTTGAGACAGGGTCTCACTGTGCAGTTCAGGCTCAAGCTCACTTTGTAGCCCAGGCCTCCTGTCTCAGCTGCCCAAAGGCTGGGATTATACGTGTGTGCTTCTATGCCCGGCGAGTCATATACTTTTTAATCTTTGAATTATTTCCTTAGTTAAATTATCAGAAGATTCTACTAGGCAAAAGGATATATTTAAAGTCTCTTGATAGATATTCCTAAATTAATTATGTTAATAGATTTCTTAATTCTACTGGTAAGGTATGAAAGTACTAACAAACACTGAATATTATTATAAATGTGTTTTGTTTTGTATCTGAATGAGTGGAAGAAAACAGTTTATTATCAATTTAATTTCTACTTTATTTAAATTAAAAGTGGGAGGGAATATTTTTTCATGGTGGTTAGCCAGATGTTCTCTTCTCAATCGTCTATTACTTTATTACATCACAAAGAAACTGATGCAGTTCCTAAGCAGTGCTTATCACTGTTTCTTATGTGGATGTTTCCTGTGTCATCATCTGAATTTACATGAGTCTATACTCACAAAATAAGTTTGTTAGTTGGGAACATTCTTCTACAAAAACTAAGTAAAAACAAAGCAGAGCAACTGCACAATCCTTCTGAAAAGAAAACTGCTAGAACATTTTGCCAGGATTTATTTACCTTGATCCCCAAATATTGAGTTTATAGAGGGATCTAATCAACTTAGCAAATCAGCCAAAAACAACAGTACATGACGGATCAAATTCCATTTGAACACAGACTGGGTAACTCCAGGGAGCAGGAGGACCAATGGGAAGTTGAAGGAAGACGAGGTTTTGGCCTACGATGGCAAAGACATTCAGTGAGCTAAAGTTTGGAGCAGACATACACTGTCCTATAAAGAAGCAGCAAAGATGGTGTGGAGTAGTTTACAGGACTCAGGTATGGGGGTGGGAGAATCTTTGCAGTGGGTAGGGTGGATGACCACCGACGTCCTCCTTCCCACCCTTTCCCCCGTGAGCAGCTTGCTCTGAGACCCAGCATTCTTGGTTCTCAGAATAAGGAACTGTTCTTTGTGTAAGAGAAAGAGGAAGACCCTTCTCTCCTTTCTTGAGGGTGGGGCTGACCACGGTCAGAATTTTGAAATAGAATTTGTCTTGGGCATCTTCCCACTTCCCTTTCTGTGCTTTTGCTTTCCATTCTGTCGGCAGCCCAGACTCTGATGGGACCTTCCGCCTCCAAGCGGTCACTCCTTCCGCATTCCGCCTTTCTCTCTAACCGCTCCGCTTTTGAACCCAGCCAATCAGCTAGGTGCTGAGAGGAAAGCAACCTATTTGAAATGCGTCATTCTAAAAGGTGAAGTACTTAAAATTCTTAAGTTTCCCTGATATTAATTGGCAAAACAAGATGTTTTGAAAACCAATGATAAAAAAATAAAAAATAAAAAATAAACCAATGATGGGGCCCGCGGATGTACCTCAGAGCCTACCCTGCAAGCGCGAGGCCTTGAGTTCCACTCCCAGTACAAAAAAAAAAAAAAAAAATGTTAGGTGTGGTGGCCTACGCCTGTAATTCCAGCCCTTGGGAGCCTGAGACAAGAAGATCACTTCGAGTTCAAGGCCAGCCTGAGCTACATAGTGAACTCAAGTCTAGCCGGAACTACACAGCTAGAACCTGTCTTTAAAAAAATGATACCTAAGTAGCAGCATGCGGTAAACTACATTCCATTGAATAGGCTTTCTAGAGATAAGTTCTAGCTACATTAGGTATGGTCTAGTGATCTTGAGGAAATTACTCAGATCCTTTGTTTCAATATTCTCATCTGTAAATGAGGAAGATAATAATGAAACTGAAGAATTTAAATAAACTGTCTAGCGTAACATTTGACACACAGATCTTACTAAACCTTAGTTATGATTCTCTCCTCTGCAGTTCCCCACACAGACGTGTGATTATGTATTTCTAGCTTCTTTCTCGTTCTTCTTCGGTGTCCATAACCCTTCGTCCTCGGGAACAGGGCATCCGAGTCAGAATCTGGGCAGCTGAGATTCTTACCTAAAAGGAGAACTTCAAGTCTAGCTGCTGTTACCATCCTAATCTACCTTATCTATTGCCTTATATTGTACCATAAAAATTGTTTGCATTTTCTTTCTCTGATGTTCATTTAGTTTTCATTTGATTGGATTGAAGGTTAAATTTTGATTTGAAAGTTTAGTCAGCCAGGCATGGTGGCTCACACCTGTAATCCCAGCGCTCAGGAGGCTGAGGCAGGAGGATCATTGCAATTTTGAGACCAGCCTCGGCTACAAAGTGAGCTCAAGTCCAGCCTGAACCACATAGTGAGACGCTGTCTCAAAAAAAAAAAAGAAAGAAAGAAAGAAAGAAAGTAAGTTTGGTCAACTTATTGTCACTATTTCTTATATTCTTCTATATATAAGGCTTTGATTTACCTCTGAGTAGCATATTGATTGTCACCCACAGATTCTACAAAATAATGCCTCTGTCCCGTCATCTTTGCACGCTTTGTGATTTCCACTTGATTTTCTCCTTAAGTCAAGAGCTACTGAGTGATGAGTTTGTAACTTTTTCACACGTATGACTTCAGTGGGAGTTTGGTGATTCGTGAGCAGCTAGTCTTACTATGACTGTGAGTTACTGTGTTGATAATAAATAAATGTAGCACCTTCGGCGATCCAGAGCAGCAGTCACTGTGGCTGCATCGATCCCCTCCCCTCTTTATCTTGTTAAACGACGCTCCCTCTAAAACATTTATATTAAGTATAGGTAAACTGAACATGAAAAAGATGCTTTGTTACACATCTTTTAAAAATAAACAATATGCCTTGTGGTGCACGCCTGTAATACCAGCGGCCAGGAGGCTGAGGCAGGAGGACTGCCAGTTCAAGGCCAACCTTGGCTACATAGTGAGTTCAAGGCCAGCTGAACTGCACAGCAAACCCTGTCTCAAAAATCTAAAAGAGCAGATACTAAAATAATAAATAATACAATCTAGTCCTTTCAGTCAACCAAAGAAACATTATTTAATTAATTCTGAAACAACAAACCAAGTGTGTCTTATCAGTGGAGTGGGCAGTGATGGAAGCTGTAGTTAAAACCAATGTATAGTCCCCCAGAAGTAAAACTTACTTGTGTGTGCATGTATATACATGCAACATCTTTGCATGTATGTACATGCAACATCATTGATGCATTTATTATCACAGAGTAAGCTAAAATGTGGCAATGTCTTATGAGTGGTTACAGCCACCGAAGTTTAATTGTATAACTGTTATTATCTTGATGGCAACATCTGGGGGTGGCTCTCTGCTTTTTAAAGATAGCTTTATCTAAATGAGATAGCAGAACTGACGTCCTCCCAAACTGGCATCCTCCCAGGCTGGGCTAGTTGTTTACTTCTTTAAAATTTCACTTTTCCCCACAAGTACTGTACTTCAAGTTCATAGCAGACATCATAACCCACTCTTACATTTGGGTTTTAGAAAGTGAACTGATGGTCTAATTTGGCCAGGATTGAGGGTGTCCTGATGTGAGACTTTCAGTGCTAACATAGGAAACTGCTAACAGGCCAAACTCAGTGGACCACTCTACTTTCCTAGTAATTAATTTTTAGTTTTTATTGGACACATCAAAACTACACATTTGTTGAATTCCTACCATCTTGTTTAATGAAGCTCTGTTTCATTTCTAATTTTTTTTTATTACTTGTATTGTCTTTGATTGTTTGATCAATCTTGTACTCTTGCATCTGGTAATCTGAGCAACTTTGTGGAAGATAACCATATGTAATATAACAACCACTGTTAATTCCTATCATCTGGTTTTGAAATCCTGTATCATTTTTATTGTTTTTGTATTGTTTGATTTTTGTCGTTATTATTTTCTCTTTAAAATAAAAAAGCTATATGTACTTATACACAGTATCCTGTTATATTTAAATAAATATGTACATTATGTAATACTCAAATCAGGATAAGCATATCTGTTTGTTTGTTTGTTTTTTCTCGGGTACCGGAACCGAACTCACGACCTTGCGCTTGCCAGGCAGGCGCTTTTGCCCCTGAGCTAAATCCCCAACCCCAGGGTAAGCATATCTGTATTCTCATTTATAGCTTCTTAATGGTAACAACACTCAAAATCCTTTGTCCTGGCTTTTGACGTGTCCAAATTAATATTATCTGTAGTCACTCTAGTGTGCATTAGGGTGCCGTGTCTTATTTCTCCTAATTATAACTACACAGTGGCCAACACTGCCCCAACTCTCCCACCCCCTACTCCTTCCAGGCTCTGGTAACCCTACTTTCAACTTCTATGAGATCAATTTCTTTAGATTCCACATTTTAGGGGCTGGGGATTTAGCTCAGTGGCACAGCACCTGCCTGGCAAGCATGAGGTCATGGGTTCGATTCCTGATACCGGAAAAAAAACAAAACAAAACAAAAAAGAAATAGATTCCACATTTTAGTGGAATTATAGAATTTTATCCTTTTATGACTGAATAGTACTTCACTGTGTATACAGTATACACCACATTTTCTTTACTCTTTAAAGAGTTGATGAGCACTTAGATTGTTTCTATTTCTTGATTATTGTGAATAGTGGTGCAATAAACATAATCTTCAGATGTCTCTTTGACATATTAATTTCATTTCCTCTGGATGTGTACCTACTAGTAGAATTGCTGAATCATACGGTAATTGTTTTAAATTTTTTGATGAACCTCCATGCTGTTCTCCATAATGGCTGTTTTAGTTTACATTTCCACCAACAGGGTGCAAGAGCTCCCTTGCTCCATATCCTTGCCAACATTTGTTATCCTCTGTCCTTTTGGTCATAGCCATTATTATTGGAGGTGATACCTCCTGTGGCTTTGATTTTCATTTCCTTGAGTGTTAGTGACAGTGAGCAATTTTTTTCATGTACCTGTTGGTCATTTCTAAATCTTCTTTTGATGAGTGGCTATTTAATTCTATTGCCTAATGTTCTGGCTTGTATCTACACGTCTCCCCAAAGCCTCATGGGTTTATAGGTGGGGCTTTTCAGAGGGGGCTGATCTACGGTGTGTGATGCTGGGATTAAGGGTATGTGATTAATAAATCAATCTCCTGACTGGCTTGGCATAGTTCTGGGTGGATAATGGGAAGGCCCACCCTGCGTGTGGGTGGCACCGCCCAAAAGGTGGGTAGCCTGGAAGGGATGGAAGGGAAAGGCCGGCTGCTGTTGGTGGTGCTTCACTAGTTCCCCACTTTGATGCCTTCTGTCCCCCTCGAACTGTTTATTCTCTGCCATGCCATCCTGCCTTGGAGCCAGTCAGTTATGGCCTGAAACCTCTACAAACTGTGCGGTACAATATAAGCTTTTCCTCCTTCAACTTTGGGTGTTGGATACTGTCTAAGTAACAAGAACAGTAACTAAGATTTCTATTTTATTTTATTTATTTTTTTTTTTTTGGTCTTTTTCAGACAAGGTCTCAATATGCAGTTCAGCTGGCCTTGAGCTCACTTTGTAGCCTAGGCTGGCCTCGAACTCACAAAGATCCTCCTGCCTCAGCCTCCTAAGTGCTGGGGCGCCACCACACTGGCAAGATATCTATTTTTGAATCAGAATATTTGTGCTTGTTTATCTGTTGCTATTTAATTGTATGAATTCCTTATATATTCCAGATATTATCCCCTCGTTAGGTGTATATACGAACGGCAAATATTTTCTCCTAAACTTAAATTGTCTCTTCTGTGCAGACGTTTTTTAATTTGATGTAATCTCTATTTTTTCTATTTTTTGTTTTTGTTTCCCTTGCTTTTGGGGTCTTGTCCAAAAAAACCTTGCCCATTCCAATGTCCTGAAATATTTCCCCTATATTTTTTTTTTATTGTTTTCAATCTTTAGGTCTTACACTTAAGCCTTTCATCCATTTTTCGTCACTTTTGTCTGTGGTGACAGATATCTGGTTTCATACTTTTGTATGTAGATGTCCAATTTTCCTTGTAACTTTAAAGAGACTGTTCTGTTACCAATCCATGTTCTTAGCACCTTTTTCAAAGGACAGTTGGCTAGAGCTGTACGGGTTTACTTCTAGGTACTCTATTCTATTGGTCTATGTGTCTTTTTTGAAATGCCAATATTATGCTTCCCTGAAGTATATCTGATGTCAGGTAGTAAATGCCTCTTGCTTTGCTCTTTTTGTTCAAGATGGCTTTGGCTGCTTGAGGTTTATTTGTGGCCCCATACAAATTTTCAGATTGTTTTTCAAGTACTGCAAAGAATGTCCTAAGTCAGACACGGGGTTCATGTCTGTAATCCCAGCACTCTGGAAGCAGGAGGATCACAAATTTAAGCCCAGCCTGGGCAACTTGCTCAGTTAGTGAGAGCCTGCCTCAAAATAAAAAATAAAAAGGTCTGGGATGTAGCTCCATGTGAAGGCCCCTGTGTTCAATCCCCACATAAAATCATTGCTATTTTGATAAGGATTACAATGAATCAATAGATTGCTTTGGGTAATATGGATGTTTTAGCAATATTGATTTAGCCAGGAGTGGTGGTACATGCCTATAATCCTAGCAGTCAGGAGGCTGAGGCAGGAGGATTGCCATGAGTTCAAGGCCAGGCTGGACTACATAGTGAGTTCAAGGCCAGCCTTGAGACCCTGTCTCAAAAAACCAAAAATCAAAACAACAACAAAAAAAAAATTGATTTTTTTTCCCAATCCATGAAATGGATATCTTCCCATTTTTTGTGTGTGTCCTCTTTAATTATCTCCACCAATGTCTTCAGTTTTCATCATAGAGCTCTTTCACCACTTTGGTTAGGTTTCCTAACAGGTATTTTACTATATTTTGAGGTAGCTATTAAAAATAAAATTGCTCTCTTGATTTCATTTCAATTGATTCACTACTGCTTATGTAGGCTAATTTTATATCCTGCAACTTTGCTGAATTCATTTAGTGGTTCTAAGAGTTTTTTGGTGGAGTCAGTGGGATTTTCTATGTGTAAGACTGGGCCAGGTGCAAATAATGACAACGTCACTTCTTCCTTTCTCGTCTGGATGCCTGGTATTTCTTTCTTTTGCTTGGTTGCCCTGGCTTGGACTTCCAGTGCTATGTCAAATGAAAGTGGAAAAATCGGGCATCCTTGTCTTGTTCCAGATCTTAAAAAGCTTTCAGCTTTTCCCCATTCAGGGTGATGTTAGCTGTATGCTTGTTACGTACAATTTTTACTACGTTGAACGATATTTCTTCTACACCTAATTTTGAAACTTTTTAAAATCATGACAGACTATTTAATTTTATTGAATATTTATTCTGCATATATTGAGAGGGAAATATGACATTTGACCTTCATTCTGTTTACCTGTATATCACAGATATATATTTGTATAAGCTGAACTACCTTACACCCATGGAATAAATTCCTCTTGATAATGGTGAATAATCTTTTCAATGGGCCATTGGATTCAGTTTACTAGTATTTTTGACAACTTGTGCATCTATGTTCGTTAGGGATACATATTGGCCCATAACTTCCTTTTGTTTTTGTATCTTTGGTTTTGGGACTAGGGTAATGCTGACTTTATAGAATGAGTTAGGAAGAATTTATTTCCTTCAATTTTTTGGAGAAGCTCCTTCTTCTTCTTCTTCTTTTTTTTTTTTTTTTGTCTGTTTGAGGCAGGTCTTGCTGTGCAGTTCAGGCCGGCCCTGAGCTCACTTTGTAGCCCCAGGCTGGTCTCGAACTCTCAACAATCCTCCTGCCTCAGCCTCCCGAGTGCTGGGATTACAGGCACGCGCCACCATGCCCGGCTGGAGAAACTTGAAAGAAACTGGTATTAGTTTTTCAAATATTTAGAATTTAGCAGTGAAGACATTTTGTCCTGGGCTTTTGTTTTTTGATGGGAGACTTTATATTTACTGATTCAGTCTCATTAGCTGTGATTGGTCTATTTCTCCTTTTTACTTTTTTATTTTATGAAAAAAATAAAACAAAATTGCATAGTACATAATAAGAGAAAGACAATAATTCAATAGCTGTTACACCTTGTATCATTATCTTTGAACTAGAATCTAAGACATAACCCAAAAAGTAGTCTCACAAAAATGAATCCAACAGACAATAATACAAAACTTTTTTTCAACAAAGATAATCTAGTAGTATAAATGCAGCCAACTACCATATATATTGAGACATTTTTAAAACAGTGAAATCTGTATTTTAGGGAAATATTTGAGTATCTCAGTACTTCCTTTTATCTATCTAGTCTCTCTCTCTCTGTCTCTCCCCCCGCTACACATATACATTGTAAGTAGGAGTAAAGCTTGTGTTTGTGTTAAGCCAAAGAAATGAGGTTCAGAGTTAACAGTTGTAGGCACGTCTATGGAAAGCAGGAAACCTGCAGGGGCCCCAAATCTACTTAGGCCGCTGTCCTCCAGAAGTATACAGGATACTGAGGAGGTCCTGCAAGTAGGAAAGTTTCATCAGGGAGGTGAGAAAATCCATTTGTCTTTTCAATAAACATTTGTTGAGCATTTACTCTGTGCCAGGCACACTGGCCACAGGTACATTTTTCTTTCCACAGAACTTTGTGGCTCAGTGGGAGGGAGCACGTGTGATGTGTACTATACAGAGCACACAGAAAGTGCTGTAGAATGAGGAAGGGGGAGCCTTGGGAGGTAGTGACAGATAGGAAGTCAGGAGCGTCGGAATAGACATGGTGAATACAAAATTTAAGCTCATAGCATCTATGCTCCTAAAATTGCCTGAAAAAGAGTTTAGTCCCAAAAGCAAATGTTCCCGACTTTACCAAATCCCCTGTAAAAAAACCCTGAGTTTTAATTATCATGATTTTAAAAAGTTTCAAAATTAGGTGTAGAAGAAACATAGTTCAACATAGTAAAAATTATACTTAACAACATATATATATGTTCATATAATATATAGATAACTAATATAGAATATATACTAAAAGAACTAAATATTAAGGTAAATTTATTTATTTTATTTTATGTTATTGTCTTTGAGAAAGTCTCGCTCTGAAGTTCAGGCTGGCCTTGAGCTCACTTTGTAGCCCAGGCTGGTCTCCAACTCCCAGTGATCCTCCTGCCTCAGCCTCCCGAGTTCTGGGATTACAGGCGTGTGCCACCACGCCTGGCTATTAAGGTAAATTTAATGGTTAAATACATTATGCAATTCTAAATGAATTACAAGCTCAATTAAAAGTTATTTTTCTGAGGAAGTAATAATTTTAAAATCCAGATGAAAGAAGTCTTAGCTTTTGTGAGTAATGGGCTTGGCTTTGTTGTGGCTGGCGTTATTGGTGCCCCTGTCATTACAGTAAGTTCCCAGCCTACAAGTGAGTTCCATTCTGGGACAGTGTGCGTAAGATGGATTTGTTTGAAAGTCTGATAAAATGAGTCTTATCCATCTCGGACACAAATAGACAATGTAAAGCATGAAAAAACCAAACCTCCAATTAGCATTGCTTCTCCTCTTGCTTCCGGACATCTTGTGCTTAACTGAGCACCACGCTACTGAATGCTATCACATTGCACAGCAAGCACACAGCAGCACAGCTGTGACAATGTCCCGCAGACACATGAGCTACTTCCGTGATTTGTTGCCATCTACTTCATGCGAGGTCCATTCGTGTCAGTGAAAGTCTACAACTCAAAAGTTCACAAGTCAAGGACTTATGGTACTTGATTTTTATCTATTTATTTTGTTTACCAGAAATGAAAACTGTTTCCATTCCATCACGTCCTGTTTCCAAATTACATTCCACACTAAATGAATCATCTTTTGTTGTCTCTTTGCTTCACGATGAAAGCTTCCAACTCACATTACCCTCCCGACTTTTATGTATCTAATGAAGCAATCAGTTCTGGCTTCTTGTTGTGTGCCTACTAGTTTCAACGGCCCCCCTGGGCACTTTCTTCAGGAAACTCTACAGATTTTCAAGGAGATTACAGATACTGATATATCTTATATTTCCTGCTTCCATGGTATCAGTGAGAAAACCAAAGGCTGTTTGATTCAGAAGTACAGTAAATGAAATTCTGAAGTAGAGGGAAGAGTCATGCGAGGGAGCTGTGGGCCCTTCTCTGAGTCTCTTGGCCACTGTCTTGGGGGGCAATCCTAAGGATGAGAAGGACTGAATAGTGGAGAGGTAGAGGTCATAGACATCCTCTGAAGTCTCTTCCAAATCTAAGAGTTTTTGAGGATTTCTGCAGCCATGACTTGATGGGCCTTCCCCATGGCACGCAACTGCCTATTCTGAGTCAGGTATCTTTGATCAGCTTTCCTGCAAAGAAACAGTTGAGTGCCCCAACTCCTTCCGGCTATTGCTGCCACCGAACCCAGGAATCAACAGAAAATGAATATACACTGAGTGAGTAAAACTTCGCCTAGGAGGATTTTCAATAGTCGACAATAGGATAGATGAGCAATAAAAATCTTAAACACCATGAGTTACAAAAAAAAAAAAAAAGGACAACAATCAAAAGATGTCAGCAGAAAGTATTGTACAGTGACACAGAGATGAACAGACAGTTTTGGGTTCTAATACTTATCATCAGCTCTGTGACCTCTAGCAAGTTATTCAAATTCAATAATCCCTTACCACCCCCGTAAAAGAAGACACCATAGCACTTTTGTCACAGGGCTGCCTTGCGGTTCAAATGAGGTGACATTTGTGAACAGCTTCACAGGGCCAGCACCGGGTCTGTCTTCTGCTCCAACCTTCCATTAGCTTCTGCACATACTCACAGCCCTTCCCCAGCCTTCTCGAGCTCCAGGAACCTGGCCTGCATGGTTTCTGCCTAGATCTGGTTACCCAAGAGCCCCAGCAGGATCACGGAAGAAGGAAGGTGGTGAAGGTGAGGTGTATGTTCACCTCACCTACCTGAAGGACTCTCAAATTCCCTGATACATGGCCACAAGCCCTGTGAAGCGATCTGTTATGGCTTGAATTTAGATGGCCCCCCAAAGCCACATGCACACATAGGTGGGGCTTTTTGGAGGTGGCTGGATCCAGGGAGTGTGAATATGGACTAAGGGTGCGTGGTACCTAAATTGGTTTAGCATAGCTCTGGGTGTGGGTAACAGATACTTAATATCGCTAATTGGTATACTGAAAAAATGTTTACAATAGTAACTTTTATTTTATATGTATTTGACCACAATTAAAATATAATTTGTGCTATGTATATTTTACCACGATTTGAAAAGAAAAACTATCATAATGTCTGAGTCCCACGTTTCTGTAAACCAAGCCTCCTTGCGGGCTCTAAGACAGTAGAAATTGCTGCAATTACAATTATGTGGGGAGCTTTTAAAGATCCCAAGGTGAAGACCTCATCTCAGAGCTACTCAAGCGGAACCTGTGAAGATGGGCCTTAGTGTTTTGGCTCGTGCTCTGTAGGGGTGCTGGAGCAGTTGTATCAAGTCTCAGGTGACACTAATGTTCTTCGCCTGTGGACCATACTCGGGTAGCAAAGCCCTAAGGCTTGGGCAGCTGTGTGTGTATTCCATCAGCACTTAAGAGATTCTAAGGCTTAACAACCTCCTTTATTGAGAATGTCTTCATATCCAATTACATTTTTATTGCCTTTTATTATCTTTTTTTTGTACTGGGAATCGAACTCAGGACCTTGTGTTTGCCAGGCAGGCACTGAGTCACTGAGTACCTGTAATTCTTCAGTGTAACAAAACATTCCTCCATTGCCTTTCCCCAAAGGTCCAGGAGTTATGATCAGCTACTTAGGATTAGTTGGATACTTATCATGTTGGCTTTTGTCCAATCTCACAGGTTTTTCCAGATCCAGAAAAATCGATTTAATGAACTAAAGTTATTTCCACATCTTAGTTGTATTACAAAAAATGTAACTGTGGACTTTTCAGTGAGACTCTGTGTGAGATAATTCAAGGATAAATCATACAATATCTTGACAGATCTGTTAAAATATGAAAAAATATTACAGTAGTATGAAATTTTTTACTTTTACCAATATCAAGCAGTAATGAAGTTAAAAAATATATTAAAGAGTCCTAAGGAAAAAATTTCAAATGATGCAAATTATGTATGATCATTTTGTCACACAATTTTGCCGTCAGAGAAGATGCAGAAACTTCAGTTTTCAGAAGTTCTTACAGAGAATGTGTGAGGTCTCCAGGTGTTGTGGCTTGTATCTAGATGTTCCTCCCAAAGCCTCCTGCAGTCATAGGTGGAAAGTTTTGAAGGTAGCTGGATTACAGTGTGTGAATGTGGATCAAGGGTATGATACTAGAAATAAGGGTGAAAAATGGAAGCCCCACCCTGGGTGTGGGTGGCACCAAAGAAAGATTTACAGCTATATGCAATATAAAGGGAGAGAAGAAAGGCCTGCTTGATGCTTGCTGCTGTCTTCTGCCTGCCCTGAATGCCATGAGGTGTGTCACCTCTGTGATGCACTTCTGTTGTGCCACCCTGTCTTGGAGCCAGCCTGCTATGGACTGAAGCGTCTACAAACTATGAGCTGAAATGAACTTTTCCTCCTTCAACTTTGCGTGTTGGGAATTTTTCTCAGCAACAAGAAAAAACAGCAGGAATGATGGTGATTAGGAATTTAAATAATAATACCTAGGTGTTTGAAAAATCTCATTGATGATTAATTTATAAAGATTGATAAATGGAAGTTATTACAAAATACAGCTCACTTTTAGCACCAACTTGTTAAATTAAATATAAAGGAAGGGAAATAGAAGAGATATACCAATTTAATGTAATTTCAATCAAAGTACCAACGGCATTTTTCACAGAGGTAGAGAAAACAATCCTTATATTCATACAGAACAAAGAATGACCCAGAATAGCAAAAGCAATAGTGAATAACAAAGGCAAAGCAGTTGGCATCACAATCCCAGATTTGAAGTTACACTATAAAGTTATGGTGATATAAACAGCATGGTAATGGAACAAAAAACAGGCATCTAGATTAATGGAACAGAATAGAAGAAGAAAAAAAAACCTCCAGGGAACAAGAAAATAGCCTGTTGCTAGTCACAGGTGCAAGTCTCTCGGTCCTTCTTTTCAATCCTGGCCTTCCTTCCAGCCATCATACCTCAGTGAAAGGAGTCACTGGTGAGGAGGTAATATGCTATTTTTGACAACCCTTAGGCTGTAACTACTTATTAGATCCTTCTTGCATATCTCTGTCTTCCTGAGAAGCCACTTTGAAGATACCACCATGTATTACAGCAGCCATTGATATTTTCCTACTAATCTATCAATAACTGTGTTGTTTGTAATGTTCCTATCCTATTTCATAATGTATGTTTATTATTATGTGTTTCCTACAACAACCATTGAGAATAGTTAATGATTTTTCAATAGGTCACTCATGTTTAGCTCTATTTATTTTCTTTAGAAGCCACTTTGAAGATACCAAAGTATAGCACAACAACTCTTGATAATCTCCTCTTTTGTCTCTAACTCACTATTATTTGTCTATTTGTTTTCCTGAGAAACTATTTTGTAGATAATAATATGTAAAACGATAACCATTGATAATTTCCTACCATTTTGTGTGTAATTTGCTAAGTCCCCCCTATTATTATGTTATCCTTCTTTTATTCTTTAAAATAATAAATAAATAAATAAATAAAACCTCCAGGCAATACAGCTATTTGATCTTTGACAAAGGGGCCAAAAACATACAGGAGGAAAGATAGCCTCTTTAATAAAAGGTGCTGGGAAAATCTACATGCAGAAGATTAAGTCTAGACTCATCTATCTCATCAAGTACTAAACTAAAGTCAAAATGGATCAAAGATACAAATGTTCAAAAAAACACTTGATCTACTGTAAGGTAAAGCAGGTACACCAGTACCTGCTTAAGGACACCAGTATAGCCAAGGACTTTTTGAATAGAACTGCAGTGACCAAGAAATAACACTAAGAATCAACACATGGGAGCATATCAAATTATAAAGTTTCTGTACATCAAAGAAAATAACTGACAGAGTTAAGAGACAACCTACAGAATGGAAAAAATAAATTTGCCAGCTATTCCTGAGACAGGGGACTATTATTTACAATATATAAAGAACTCAAAAAATTAGATTCCCCCCAAAAAATAAAAGACGCAGTCAAAAAATGGGCAACAAAAATGACTAGACACTCCTCAGAAGTATACGTGGCCAATAAATATACAGAAAAAAGTTCAATATCCCTGACCATTAGAGAAATGCAAATTAAAACAATACTGAGATAACATATTACTGAAGAAAAAATGAGTATAATCAAGAAATCAAATAACAACTAATACTGGCCAGGCTGTGGGGAAAAGGAACCCTTCTACTAAAAATACAAATTCCATTTGACCCAGGTATTTCCCTTCTAGGAATCTTCCTGGAAGAGATAAAGTAATCATATTACAGTAATACATGCATACCTATGTTTATAGCAACACAACTCATAATAGTTAACTCTTGGAAACAGCCTATATGTCAATCAACAAATAGATGAAAGAAATGTATTTATATACAATGGAATATTGCTTTGCCATGAAAAGGATAAATGTGAGGCATTTGGAGGTAAATGGATGCACCTTGAGATTATAATGTTGAGTGAAATAAATCAGACAAACAAGTTTAAATATTTCCTATATAAGAAACCCAAAATATAAATAAAAAGCCAAACATAGGATAGATAGCCAGGTGTGGTGGCACATGCCTGTAATCCCAGCACTTGGGAGGCTGAGACAGGAGGATAACACTGAGTTTGAGGCCCGCCTGGCCTACAAAGCGAGTTCAAGGCCAATCTGAACTGTGTAGTGAAACCCTGTCTCTAAAAGGCGAAAGATTCATGAAACCCTATCTCTAAAAGGCAAAAAGAAAAAAAGGATAGATAATAGGAAGCAGGGAGGTCTTTTTCAGAGAACAAGAATTGGAGGGAGCTGGGAGGGAAGGGAAGGGAAAAAGAATTAAGATGTGTTGTGTATGTGTACAGACTCCCCATGATAAATGTAATCATTGTGTATGCAAACATGTACTAATACAAAATTTAAAGAAGAAGCATAATGCAAGAAATTTTCCTGAAATGATGGAAGAATTGATTCCAAATGTTCACAGTGCTTTTGTTATACAAAAATTTAACATCAAAGAATCAATATTTTATTCATACTTGACTAAGTTACTGCACTGCCAGTATAGGTTAAACCTGCTTTTATTTATTTTTGGGTATTGGGAATCAAACTTAAGACCTTGCGCTTGCCAGGCAGGCGCTGTGCCGCTGAGCTATGTCCCTGGCTGCACTGCCAGTATAAAGAATATCTTTAACATAAAAACAGGAAAAGCAAAAGATAGGCAATGAAAAAGTACAGATGGCTAATAAATACATTTAAAATGTTCCACATTGCTGGCCATTAGAGAAACGCAAGTTAAACCAACATTAAGATACCATCTTAAGGGGGCTGGGGATTTAGCTCAGTGGCAAAAGCGCTTGCCTGGCAAGCGCAAGGTCGTGAGTTCGGTTCCCGGTACCAGAGAAAAACCAAACAAACAAACAAACAAACAAACAAGATACCATCTTACTCAAAAAAAAAAAAAAAAAAAAGGCTAGCAAATAACAACAAATGCTGGCCAAGCTGGGGGAAGGGTCCTTCTACTTTGCTGTTGGAAAGTACACTAGTACAACCACTGTGGAGATCAGGATGAAGAGTCATCAAAAACCTAAAACTATAAATTGCATTTAACCCAGGTATTCCCCTTCTAGGAATCCTCTTGAAAGAGTTAAATTCCTCATATTACAGTGATACACCCATCCCTATTTTTGTAGCAGCACAATTTATAATAGCTAAATCTTGGAAATAGCATATATGCCCATAGCTCTACAAGTGAATGGATGAAGAAAATGTAGGATTTATACACAACAAAATACTATTCTGACATAAAATAGATAAACTAGAGGCATTTGGAGGTAATTGTAGGTCCCTCCAGACCAAAACGTTCAGTGAAATGAATCAGACACACAGGTTTAAATGTCACATGATTTCTCTTATATTAGAAACCCAAAATATATGTAAAACATCAAATAAACACATATACCAAATGGGAAGGGAGGGAGAAGCAAGGCAAGGAAGGAAAGGAATTTTTTAAAAGGAGAGAGAATGGAAGAAAAAATGGAAATAGATCTTTTTCAGTGGAAAGGGGAATAAGAGTTGGAGGAAGCTGGGAAGGAGGGGAGGGGGAGGGGACAGAAAAGATTTAAGATGTGTTACGTACCTGTACAAACTCTCCACAATATGTGTAATCATTGTACACTGCAAATACTAATTCCAAAAATATTTAAAAAGAAACATAACACAAAAAGCTGCCCTGCAATGATGGAAGAGTTGATTCAAAGCACCCATAATCCTTTTGTTATATGAAAATTTAACATTAAAAATTCAACATTTGATTTATACTGTACTAATACTGGGATGGTATGCATGGGGTGATTTCAGTTCTTTTACGGGGATAGCATGTGATCTATCTTGGGGTAAGTACCATGTACTGCTGAAAAGAATGCATACTCTGTTGTAGAGGGAAATGCTCTACACATGCATCAAGTCCCTATGTTCAAAGGTGTGGTTCAGCTCTGAAATTTCTCTTTTTGTTGTTTAATTTATGTCTTTTTGTAAAAGCAGGGTGTTAAAATCCCCTACTATGATTATGTTAGTGTTCATTTGCTCTTTTGATTTCAGCAGTTTTTGTTTTATGAAGATAAGTGCTCTCATAATCAGTGCATACATGTTTATCAAAGTTGTGTCTTCCGGTTGGATTGTCCATTCCATTAACTGGTGTGTAGCGACGTTCTTTGTCCCTTCTAATAAGTTTTAGCTTGAAGTTTACCATGTCTGATGTTAGAATTGCTACCCCTTGTTGTTTTCAGTGTCCTGTGCCTGAAATGTTGTTTTCCATCCTTACTCATTGACTAAAAAGTTTATGAGTATCTTTTTGGATGAGACGAGTTTCTTCAGTGCAACAGATGATCAAATTCTGTTTTTGATCCAGTCTCCACATCTGTATCTTTTAATTGGAGAGTGAAGGCCATTAACATGAAGAGATATTACTGAGATGTGTTGGTTATTTACTATCATTGCCTTCCTGATTGGGTGATGTATCATTTATTATTCTTTTGCTGATTTTTTTGTTGCTGTTTATTCATTGACCTCACTTATTCCTTCTGTTTTGAGATGTGTCTAGTTCATTATTTCTGTCGAAGACGTTGGTTTACCTTTATCATAATGCTATTTCGCCTTCAGTATCAGACGCTCTGTCTTCATATAGAGCTGGTCTTCTCTAGAGCTGTCTTCTCTAGAGCTGGGTTAGCACTCATAAATCTTCCAATCTGATCTTTTTTATGGAAATACCTTATTTCTCCATCTATTTTGAAAGATAGCTTTGCTCAGTAAGTTAATCTGGTTTAGAAGTTATTTGCTCTTAGGTCATGAAATACTTCATCCAAACTCTTCTGGCCTTCAGGGTTTGTGTTGAGAAGTCTACTGTGATTCTAGTTGGTTTACCTTTATATGTGATTTTTAAAATTTCTCTGGATGCCTTTAAAATTCTATTATTTTGCTGGATACAATGGATATGCCATGGAAAACTCCTTTCATTATATTTGTTTGGTGTTCTCCCATCCAAGTACTAACCAGGCCCGACCCTGCTTAGCTTCTGAGATCAGACGAGATCAGGCACATTCAGGGTGTTTTGTAAGCACTGCTTACTTGTATTTTAAACTCATATTTGGGAAGTTTTCTGCCATAATTTCTGTAAGCATCTTAGTGAACCCACCTGTGCCATCTTCTAAATTTTCACTTACTCCGGTTAGCCTTAGATTGGTCTTCTTCTTGTCATTGAGCAGCTGCATAGTCTTCTCTTGTTCACTTATTTTGTTTTCTGCTTCTTTGATCTCTTTATCATAATGCTATTTCGCCTTCAGTATCAGACGCTCTGTCTTCATATAGTCATTTTTCATTGCATGAATTCTATATTGTTTTTCTTTGAGATATGTCTGTCTGACATCTTTTTGAGTATTCCATAGCATTGTTGCATCTATCATTCAAATTTTGCACTGTTTTCATTAGATCATCCAGTTTTTTTACATATTTCCCAAAAATTCCTAAGGGAATATTGAGTGTAATTGCTGTAAACTTTTAGTTAATTTCCTCTTTGAATTCATCTATTTTTTTTCATCCCTGCTAAAAGCTTGTTCTTTTGGTCTTTTTGAGACAGGGTCATGCTATGCAGTTAAGGATGGCCTTGAGCTCACTTTGTAGCCCAGGCTGGTCTTGAATTCACAATGATTCTCCTGCCTCATCCTCCCAAGTGCTGGATTATAGGCATGTGCCACCATGCCTGGCCTAAAAACTTTTTATGGATTTCTGCTACCTGGTATTTGTTTTCTTCTCCCTGCCTGGCAAGCACAAGGTCTTAAGTTTGATTCCCAGTGCCAAAAACTAAAAATAGGAAGTATCCTTCTAGGTATCTTCCCAAAAGAGTTAGTCATATTATAGTGATACATGCATACCCATGTTTATAGCCACACAATTCATAATAGCTGAATCTTGGAAGCAATCTATATCTCCATCAACAGATAAATGGAATAAAAATGTAGTATTTATAACAGAGTACTACTCTGCCACAAAGAAGGATAAACAAATAATTTGTAGGAAAATGGATGCACTTTGAAGCCATAATGTTAAGTAAAATAAATCAGACACACAAGCTTAAATATCACATTGCTTCCCTTATATTAGAAACTCAAGGTATAAATAGCTTAATAAAAGCTACATAATAGAAAATAGGAGATAGATCTTTTTCAAATGGGAAGGGGACCAATATATGGAATGGGAAAGAAAAGGAATAAAAAGGAATTGAGATGTGTTATACACATATACCAGCTCTACTCCCCCAAGAGGAATGAAATCATTATGTATTGCAAACATGTAGTAATAAAAACTGACCAAAAATTTTACATATACTAAATCTCTCTCTCTTTCTTAGACAGTTTTTTGAGTTTAGACAAATGTATAATCAGGTAACTACCATCAAAATCAGGACAGAACTGCTGCATCCCCCAGATTTCCCTTGTGCTACTCTCTCATCACAAACATTCCTTCTGTCCACTCACAAGCCCACAAACCATTAACCCATTTTCTTTTCTGATCAATTTTCCTCTTCCAGAATTTCATCATTACTGTGATTACAAAGAATGTAACCTTTTGACTGTGGTTTATTTCACTTAGGGCAAATCTTTAGAGATTTTTTATTTTTGTTAATAGTTTGTTTACTTTCCTTAATGAGTAGTTGTATCAGTTGGCTTTCCATCGCTGTGACCAAATACCTGAGATAACATCAAAAAGAGAGAATGTTCATTTTTTTGTTTGTTTTCTGTGGGTTTGTTGTTGTTTTTTTTGTTTTTGTTTTTGTTTTTGTTTTTGTTTTTTTTGTTTTTTGTCTTTTTGAGACAGGATCTCACTATGTAGTTCAGGCTGGCCTTGAGCTCACTTTGTAGCCCAGGCTGGTCTCGAACTCACAATGACCCTCCTGCCTCAGCCTCCCAAATGCTGGGATTACAAGCATGCGCCACCACGCCTGGTGAAAATGTTTATTTTGGCTCACAGTTTTAGAGGTTTCAGTCCATGGTTGGTTGGCCTGGTAGCTTTTGGGCCTGTGGAAAGGCAGTATATCATGGCGTTAGTAAGTGGCAGAAAGTTCTTCACCTTCTTACAGCCAAAGAGCAGAAAGAACAGAGGGACTCGGGTTCTAACATCTATTCATGGTGTGGCCCCCGTGACCTCACTTTTTCCAACCAGGCCACACTCTTAAAGCTTCTGCCACCTTCCTCTAGTGCTCCCCTGGAGACTAACCCTTTAACATGGAGTCTTTAGGGGACATTTGAGACCAAAACACTAATAATAATGTCCATTGTATGGATGTTTCACAATTTATTTATCTGTTCAGCAGTTTAAGGACTTTGGGTTCTCATATTTGTGATTATCAACTATGACACTGTGAACATGTGTGTACAAGGTTTCATGTGAATATAAATTTCTATTTTCCTTGAGTAACTACCAAGAAGTAGAATTACTGATTCACATGGTAAATGCATGTTTCATTTTGTAAGAGATTGACACATGTTTTTCAAAGTGGCTGAGCAACTTTTACATGCCCATTAGCAATGTATGAGATTTCCAGTTGCTCTGTACCCTCATTATCACTTAGTATTGTGATATTTTACATAGCTACACTATGAAGTGTATCTCAAGGTTTTAATTTACATTTTTAAAAAACTTGAATGTTTTTTAAAGTATCACTTTGTAGAAAAAAAGTATTGAAGTGTTACTTAAGAGACAGAAGATAAAGCTTTAGAATTGCATTTTCTTTTTTTATTTTAAAGACAAAAAAAGATAAACAAACAATGAAACCAAGTTTCAAAACAATTTAGTAGGACAGTTACAATAGTTGATATATTGCATATTGTCTTCGTATTAGCTAATCAGAGTACAAGGTATAGGCACGATATCTTGTCTAAACAATATTAGCACAACACATCCTTCTCAAGATGGTTTTATAGCTAGTTTCTTTTAGTTCCTTGAAAAGCTTTAGAATTTTAAAACGGTGTATTATAGTCAATCAAGAAACATGTTTTATCTTCAAGAGATCATGTATTCGTCCCAATTCTGCTACTTTATAATTGTGAGACCATATCCTCCAGTGCCTGATGCCTTAACCCCAAACTGAGGATTTGGACTACCTCAGTTGTTCTCAACTTTAGCTGAATTTTAAATTGCCTAGGAAAGTTTAAACATCCTGATGCTCAGGATATACCCCAAGCCAGAAATAAAAACAGACTCTTCGGGGAAGAGAGCCAAACACTGGTATAAAATACTGATCTGTCAGACTGAAATAAGAAAGCTTTCCAGGTGATTGCACCAGCAACCAAGGCTGAGAACCACCGAAAAAATCTCTAATCCCTTTGAACTTCAATTTTCCTCCTCTTCCTCTCCCCACAGGACTCTTTAGAGAGGAGTTCTCGCTACCTTGCCCATACTGGCCTTGAACTCCTAAACTCAAATACTCCTCCCACGTCAGCTTTCTGTGTAGGTGCGACCCCAGGTGCTCTCTATTGTGCCGGGCTAAACCTTTAAATTTCTATTAGTCTGACTTCAGCTTTCTCAGGCCAATTTAAGACAGGTTCACTACACTGGAGCTGCACATTTCCTTGTTGGAGATGGGGTTCTCTTGTGCATTTTGAGATGTTAAGCAACATTTCTTGCCTCTGACCACCCCACCCTAACCTCCAGTTATCAGTTAACCAAAAATTCTCCAGACATTGTCAAACGTCCCCCAGAGGCAAGTCCTCCCTCCCCATCCCATTGAAAACCACTGCTTTATGGCAAGCCACAGTCAATCAAACACAATTCAGTGGTATTTAAACACCTTTAGAATGCAGAGCAACATGTTTTTTTGTGTGTTTTAACCCATCTGCTAATGTTTCCACTCTTTTTATTAAACTGCAAAACGGTATTTCCAGATCTTAATTTTGAGCTTGAATCATCAGCATCCAGCAGAGGGCACCTCTCAGCATCAACTGATGAACTTGTCTTCTGAGCCCCTGGGGGTTGGTGATAAGATAAAGTTGGAGCTGGCAGGTTGGCCCCACAAGCCCTGGTCATCAAGTGAATGGAGTGTAGGCACCAAGACAAGACTGAGGGCTGAAGAAGGATCTAAGGAGAGAAAAGATAACACAGGAGAGCTAGGGAGTTGGCAGGTCCAGGGGTCAAAGATGTGGGCCCCTGAACTAGAAACTAAAAATGATTCTGGGAACATGATGAACCAAGGTCACCCCTAATTTCAAGAAAGGGCCTAGAGGAAATGTGAAGGAACATCATCAGTTTATTCTCCTTTTGCTTGGCTTAACCCAACTACACATAAAAAGGAGCACCCTAGAAAGGCATAAACAATCCCTCTCCATTTATGACCTTGTGAGGGAGCCTAAGGTACCTCACAGCTCCCACAAAGTTGTCACAAGTTAGAACTGCTATAGTGTATTATGCTCAGAATGTACCATCTAATTGCCAAAGGGGGGGTGTCTAAAAATGTCAGAAGTCATGCTTGTCATGCTTGTTATTCTCAGTAAATTATTCCCTCAGTTTTTATGAGAGCCATGAGCTCTTCTAAAAATAGGTCTTCTAAAGTCAGCTTTGATTACACACTCCTTCTCATTTACCAACAGGCTTGTTTTCCTTCAGGCTTGCTTATTTCAACAACATATTCCAAACTCCTTTCATAGGGGCCTTAGTTTGAGGGTTCAAACCATTTTAGTTTGCTGCTTTCTTGGTCTTTTGGCAAAATAAGAACAGTAACTGTGTCACAGGGAGAAGAATAGTCATCTAGGGTAGTGAAATTTTTTTCCCCAAAATGTATCTATTATATATTTTTCCATTTAGAAGAATACATGTGCAGTATAGACAATCTGCAAAGTAGAGAAAAGGAGAAGATAATGAAAGTTGGTGGAATTTTAGGAACAAAAAAAAAAATATCTACCAGTCTGATACTTCCTCATTCTAAGTAAGTCACTTGTATCCTCAAGAATCTATTTAAGTACACATATCCTTAGAAGATAAAGATTTTAAACTTTAATCTGAAGGGTTTTTTGGAATGCAGTTTAGCATACAGTTAAGAATTTGAGCTCCAGAATTCAGCAGGCCTGGGTTAAGTACTAACTCTGGCAATTACTAGTTCTGTGACCTTAGGCAAATTACTTGGTCTCTTAAGGCGTCACTTTCCATCACTAAGAAATGAAGATGAAAAAAAAATGAAGATGATAATGATAGAACCAAGCTCATGGCTGCTTTTTGAGAATTAAGAGATGATTCATGAAAGTTTCTTAGGAAACAAGGTGGGGCATACAATGTATACTTTTTGACCCATGTATCTAAGAACTCCAGTACGTCTGGCCCCAACTTTTACACTGAAGTACTTCATGCCTTTGGGGTTGGTGTAATTAACCTACAAAACATTTAGGGAAAAAAAGATAAAATAACAATACAGAGGAGGGAAGGGAAAGTCTGCACTTTCTCCCAGCTCCTGGCCTGTGGCTTGCA
The DNA here is from genome assembly GCF_000276665.1 of Chinchilla lanigera. NCBI lineage: Eukaryota > Metazoa > Chordata > Mammalia > Rodentia > Chinchillidae > Chinchilla > Chinchilla lanigera. The sequence goes on along the minus strand of NW_004955434.1, from coordinate 9,186,422 downwards.
AGAAAGGGAGCCCAAACCTACAGAGACAAAGTGATGGCAGGGAACCCAGGGGGCTTCAGGGAAAAACACAGCAGTGGAACAGACCAGTTGGTGATGTGATATGCCGGGAAAGTGTGAGATTCTATTCCCATACGAGTCCTTCAATAGGCAATAGCTGCTGAGTGACTCCAATCCAAGCACCCACCACATCCACAGAGAATGCTTGGTTGGATGCCATTCCAAGAAAGGGTAGATTGTTTAAACCCTAGAGTCAAAGCAGCGACACAGGACAGCTTCACTTCAGGGTTGCCAGTGTTACATTCCCACAGTGACTTAATGAGAGAGAGCCATAGGACACAGCTGTGGTCATGAGGAAGAGTGAAAAGAGACCCCTTGAGGAGTTTGAGCTAAAGGACACAGGTCCCACTGCCATGGCCTGAAGCTAGGCTCAGTCTGAGTTGCTCTGGGTTTGAAAGTCTTGCCATCAGCACCCTCAGTCTAAACCTAATGCCTACATCCACCGTGGATCTGAGATCTGACTGCTTTATTTACACACATGAGCAGAAACACATCTTGACTTGGACACTTCCCCAGAATTGTATATTTTGGGAGAAAATCACACATTCAAAATCACAGAGAAGTTTTTTTCTTTCTTTCTTTCTTTTCATTTCTTTTCTTTTTAAGTATATGCATTTGTGGATTTTGTTTGTTTTTAATTTTTTTCTTTTTCTTCTTTTCTCTTTTCTTCTTCATCAGTTTATTGGGGTTTGGGGAATTTTCCTTTGTCTTGTTTCCTTGCTTCATATCTCTTTTTCTTCTTTTTTTCCTCTTTTCTCTTTTAATTTTTACCTTTATTTTTCTCTCTAGTTTTTACTCTCCATGCAATTTCTTTTTTCCTCCCTCTTTTCTTTTATCTTCTATTTCTCATCAGTTTTTAAATAAACATCCTTCTACTCCCTCGTAGGATACTTTGTGCTGCTTCTCCTCTTGTTACATCATATAGCTAATGTTTCCAACTTTTCCTCTTGCATCCCATTCCCAACCCCTATACCATTAATAGTATAACCATAAAACTTTATTAATCTTTAGCTCATTGACTCTGTAAAATTGCCATTTAATCTTTTTTACCATTAGCAGAGACATAGCTGTCACATCTAGTACATATTAGCTATAAGTCAATACCTATGTTGTCTTAATGTTTATGCTATAATTGTGGATTTTTTTCTCTAGGGTGGTACATAGTTGGTTTTTCTGGTATGTTAATATTCAGTTTGTCTTGGACAAATACTGTAGCTGATTTGCTTTGTATTGCCAGTGTTGTATAATTGCTGCAAATAGTGAGTTTTCTTTGTAACTCAATACTCAGATTACCCTTGTGACATTAACAATACTAGAGTACATTCCCAGAGAACTGTGTATTGGGCCAATTATGCTGCATCTTCCCCTCCCAAATTAATGAAGGTGGACAGATCTTGAGGCTGAGGCAAAAGATTACACTGAGCCACACCCAAATTATACTGAAAAGCCACAAAGAAATCTATACACTAGAAACAGAGATTTTATACTACAAATGTCCACAAACCTCAGTATAAAAAACAAAACAATAGAAACATGAGAAGAAAAAGCAACAAAATGCCTCCCTGAACTCACAACTCCCCCAAAAGCCAACTCAGAGAACATCAAGGGGAAGAATAGCATAAGACATACCCCTGAATTACTTGAAAGGATAATAGAGGAGATTAGAAAACGGATCCAAGAGGTATTCAGCAAGATCACAGAAGATATGACTAAACAGGTAATGGAAGTAATGAGATGATCCAGGGATATTCAAAAGATACTAATGAAAAGAAAACTGAGTTAAAACTGTACCAAACATGAATGACCAGTTTAGCAAAAAATTAAAGTCCATGAAAAGGTTTCAATCACAAATCCAGGAAATTAAAAATTACACTGAAAGTATGGGCAGCCAAAGTGACCAATGTGAGCACAGAACTTCAGAATTAGAAGACGATGATGCCTTTGAAGACAACTACTCAAAGTCATCTGGAAAGCAACAAGAGAAAATCAAAAATGGATCTAACAGCTGCAGGGTGATGAAAAGAAGACTAACCTAAGCATAATTAGAATAAGTGAAAAATCAGAAAACAGCACAAATGGCATAAGAACCCTATTCACAAAAATAAATGCAGAAAACTCTCCAAATGTATAGGAAAGCAAATAAACATACAGATAAGTGAGGGATGTTGAACCCCAAACCTAGTTAGGCATATAGCATCCTGGTAAGAAGGTGAAAAGAAACCATATTTATGTTGTTTACTGCTCTATACCCAGCACTTAGTATAAAATCTACATACAGTACAGCTCTTCTACACTGACCTATAACAATTGAATCATAGTAGAAAGAAATGAAGAGGGCTCTTTTAAAATTAGCTAGTCAATCAGTGTCTTAGTTATTTTTTTCATTGCTGAGACAAAATACCTGACACTCACAAATTAAAAGAGAAAGGCTTATTAGAGCTCATTGTCCATAGCTGGCTGGCTCCAAGGCAGAGCGGCATGGCAGAGGGACATCATAGAGAAGAAAGTCCATGGCAGAGCAGGCAGGAAGCCACGAAGCAGTGAAGCAGCAACAGCAAGCCTCTCTTTCCCTTTCACCCCAGCCTGGCTACAAGCCTTTTGTGTGGTACCATCACACCAAGAGTGGATCTTCCTATCATCCATGCCCAGAACTACACTAAACAAATGAGTGGAATAATTTAGTGATCACACACCTTTAATCCACATTCACAAACCTAGGTCCAGCCACCTCTGAAAGGCCCTATATATGAGCACATGAGATTTTGGGGGGACATCTAGATACAAGACATAACAAGCAAAGCCAAGTGTGGTGGCACACACCTGTAATCCCAGCACCCAAGAGGCTGAGGCAAGAGGATTGCTGTGAGTTCAAGGCCAGCCTAGGCTACATAGTGAGTCCAAGGCCAGCCTGCATTACATAGCAAGATCCTGACTCAAAAAACAAACAAACAAACAAACAAAAAGACATGAGAAGCAGTCCAAAAAAAAGACAAGATCATACCCAGATTAAAAAGTATTGGCCAGAAGATGTAGAGAAATTAAATTAGAACACACAGATATTTCTAGTGGGAATGTAAAATAGTCAAGCCACTCTGGAAAACAGTCTGTTACTCCCTCGAAAACAGAATTACCATATATCAGCAATTCCACTCTCAGCTATTGTGATGGTTAATTTTATGTGTCAGCTTGGCTAGGTCACAGTGACTAGATATTTAGTCAGATGTCATTCTGGATTTTCTGTGAACATGTTTTGGGGATAAGATTAACATTTAAATCTTCCACTTTTAGTAAATTAGATCACTTGCCACAGTATCTATGGGGCTGATCCAATCAGTTGAAGACTTTAATAAAACAAAGATTGACCTCCTCTGAGGAAAAAGGAATTCAGCTAGCATACTCCTTTCAGAAACAAACTGTAATTCTTCCTGGATCTCATCTGCTGACTTGACCTGCAGATTTTGGACTTACCAAGCCTCGACTATCATGCAAACCTGTTCTTTAAAATAAATGTATGTATCTATATACACATCCTCTACTTCTCTTTTTTTAGAGAACTCTGAAAACTAAAAATGAACACCCCCCAAAATAAAAACGTGAATCCTTATAAAACCTTGTATAACAAAACTTAACAGCAACATTATTCATAAGAGCAAAAAGGAAATGGTAAAAAATTTCTATTAAGTGATGAGTAGGTAAGCAAAATGTGGCATACACATACTGTGGAATTATCTGGCTATGAAAAGGAACAAAATACTGATACATGCTAGAATGTAGATGAACTAGAAAGATGAATCAATGGAAATTATGTGATATCATAAAAGCGTTGACAAAATGAGTCTCAGTTAATGCAAGACAATATCTAACAAAATAATATGCATAAAACTATTAGAAAAACTGAAAAAAATAGGGTAAAAATATATGAAGTAACAATGGGTGGCAATTTTCTTAATTTCGTGAAAAATGCCAATTTACAGAACTGAAAAGAACTGTGATATCAATTAATCAATTATCACACTAAAAACTAAAAACAAACATAAAAATATTAAGACCAAAAAGAGGTAAATCTCCAGGAAATGGGAAAGAGCTGATGGGAAGACTGGAAACTATGGAGTAGCTGGAGAGATGGCACAGTGCAGAGACAGAAGCAAGGTGGTCTGTCTGGAAGGCTCACCCAGCTCCCAGGGTTGAGGCCCTGTCTCTGCTAACACAGGGTAACACAAGAGGGTTGGCGGATCCAGGAGAAAACATCAAACTGGCACAGCAGCACTGGGCCCAAGAGAAGCTGACAACTACTATAAACTAGAAGCAGAGTGGCATTTTACTCCAAAAGTGACTACTTCTGCAAGACAGGCTGCAGTTGGAGAGGAACTCTAGCACAGCTTCTACCACATCTGACAGAGTTTGATGGAGACCACTTTGAAGTGGTGCTGAGCAGTCTTTAGAATTAATCAGTTGTCTTTCTAAATTAATTGATGAATCTGTCCCAGGCCTAGGTGACTTGCTCAAAGAGTCAGCAGTGTTGTGAAGAAAACAGACCTCACCATGCTAACCATCACAGTAGAGACCTGTAGTGGTCTGTGACACTGTGACACCCCTGATGGTAAGATAAGTCTGAAGCTGAGGATATTAACTCACTCAGAATTCAAAGGGCATAATCGCCAACCTTTGAGATAAGACAGTTCTCTCAGTTAACAAGATTTACTGTTTGGAATGTCTTTGTTATAACTTCTCAAGGCCTTGCTCATTTTCTTACCCTTTTGCCTTAGATGTCTGTTGCCCTTTTTTGCTCTGATATGTTAAAGACCCAATAAATACTGGCCAGTCTAGATAAGTCTTTATCTTAGCCACAAGAGCTCTGACTTTCCTACCCCAACAAATCATATTGCATTGTCTCTTTTTTTTTATTATTTTCCATAAGCTTGTCCATTAGATTAGGGGCCTGATCAGCCCCCACAAAGGGTTCAATATGCAGTCATTTTGAGAAGGGGTTAAATTGTTTGGGATTGAGCCACAGAGCACCTGCAAAGCAGCTATGCTGCAGGACTTCTGGTGTCACTCTGCCAAAGCACTGGGGGAGAGATGGCCATGGGAGACAGTCATGGAGTGGAGGCAGGCTGGACAGAGACACCTTAAAAGCTTAAACTCAGATGGAAGAGACACAAGAGCTCCGTCTTCCATGGAGAAAAGTCAGTCTGGGCAGGTGTGGTTCTCAGAGACATCCGGGTCTGAAAGTGCTGGCATTAAGGCCAGTGGTCTGCTTGAACATCTGCCCCACTACCTATATCATGCACACAGATCAGTGGTCTGTTTACCTTCCCCATCTACAAACATAAACAAGAAGATGGCTGCACTTGGACAGCTGACACAGCCTGGGATATAAGGACAGATGGGCCACTAAAGAAGGAGGGAGCAACTCACAAGCCTATAGGCCTCAGAACTCAGAGGAAAAAAAACTGGACTTGGGGTGCATAGAGGGGTACAGAAAGTGGGAGCTACTAGACTGACTAGAGTCATAGGGTGTCTGCCCACACCCAGCTGGAAAGATAGGGCAAGATCCAATATTAACACAAAAAAATGTGAGTGTGAAAACAAAATAGGTCTTAGCAATGACTCATTATCCATCCCCAGTATCTGCTGGATTCTAAGACTGCACATCTTTGAAAGACTCACTAAAAAATGGGAAATTTTTTGAACTCATTTCTCCCCTTCTCCACTGGATCTTTGGAATTTGGAGATTTTTTTCCTTTTTCTTCTAAGTTATTTATTTATTTGTTTATTTGTTTATTTGTTTATTTATTTATTTATTGTCTTTTAGACAGGGTCTTGCTATGCAGTTCAGGCTAGCCTTGAGCTCACTGTATAGCCCAGGCTGGTCTTGAACTTGCAATGATCCTCCTGCCTCAGCCTCCCAAATGCTGGGATTTCAGGTGTGCACTACCACACCTGGCCTACATTATTGGTTCTTATGTATGTCATTATGTAGTTTGTCTCTGACTCTTTTATTGTTGCTGAGTTTCTTGCTATTTCCAGAGTGGAATAGTTGTTGCTATTAGTTGGTATTCTCTGTGTGCAAATACCTGGATTGTTTTTGTGTTGTTAGCAATACTGTGGTCTATTCCCAGAGAACTGGGTACCAGGCCAATTACACTGTACCATCCCCTCCCAAATTAACTGAAGAGGTTGGATCTGGGACATAGGCAAAGACTATACATAGCCATGTCCAGCATGCATCACTGGAAAGCAGACACTAAATACAGACATCTCCATGTAAGCAACAAAGTCTTGTCACTATAATCAACCCCCAAACTGAAGCACACACACACACACCCCAAAATAACAAAACCAGTCACAAAGCTGAATTATTTGTTTTTACTTAAAGCTGAATCCTTTGAAATTATAAAGGATTAATTCTTTTTAAAAGATCAATAAGGTACTTGGTGAGCTCACAGGAGAAATAACTAAACAGAGAATAGACAATCTACAAAATCATCAATAAATTTACAGGAGACTTTAATAAAGAGACAGTTAACTCAGCAAAATTTTTTAAAAGATGCAAAATACAAATGGCCAGTTTTCTAAGGAATTGGAGTCTATGCAAAGATAGCAAACAGAAATCCAGGAGATTAAAAATTGTATAGAAAGTTTGGGCAGCAAAACTGACCAACTGAGGACAGTGTCAGAACTGGAAGATAGGGTTAACGTTTGTGCCCAGCCCACATACACAGGGATACCTTGAAAACAAGAGACCATAAAAAGTGGATCTAACAGGTGCTAGATTGTGTAAAAAAGACTAATTTTAAATTAATTTGAATTAGTAAAAAATCAGAAGACAACACAAATAGCAAAACAACAACAAGAACACTTGCTTACTGAAATAATAGCAAAAACTATTCCAAATAAGAGGGGAAGATTTTAACATACACATAGGTGAGGCATATAGAATCCCAAATAGTCATGATTGGAAAAGAACTTCTCCCTAACACAACAATGAAAATCCCAGAAGCCCACCTCAGTATATAATCTTAGAATGTTAAAAGCAACAATTTACTTATAAAGATAAACCCATTACAATTACACCAAACTTATATAAACTTTAAAAGCTAAGAGAACTTGGAGCAATTTTTAAAGTTCTAAACAAAACAACTGCCAACCAGGAAGTTACATAATCTGCAAAACTATCTTTCAAAATTGATGGAGAAATTGTTTCTCCATGAAAAGTCCACATTAAGAAATTAATGACCACTAAACCACCACTCCAATGACACCCTAGAAAAAGACAATGAAATCAACAATGCCAAAAATATAATAGAATAAATATACAAGGCAGAGTGAGTAGTTAAGCAGCAGTGGGGAGGGAGGTATCAGAAACAGAAAAATAATGCAATGGCAGGAATTAAGCAATACCTATCAGTAATAACTCAAAATATACATGGTCTCAATTCACCAGTCAAAAGACAGATTGGTAAAATAGATGAAAATACAAAACCCAAAAGTATATCGGATATAAGAACTACATTAAATCCAAAAAATACACTAAAAATCAAAGGATAGGAAGTAATATTCCATGCAATAGGAACCCCAAAATATGCTATCCTAGTCTCAGAAAAAGTAGACTTCAAGTCAAAACTGATCAGAAGAGGCAGAGGTCACTACATGTTGGTGAACAATGCAACAGGAAAAGATAAGAATTATAAACATACATACAAAGGACACTGATGAAGCTAAGATCATCGAACAAACACTACTGGACATAAAGATCAGAAAACATCAACATAATTATAGTGGGGGACCTGTTATGGTATCTAGATGTCCCCCCAAGGGACAGGGACCAAGAAATGGAGAGATAAGCAGACAAGGGAGGGGAAGAGGATGAAAAAAGAATTAAACTGCATCACATACATGTACCAAATCCAACAATGAATGTAATCATGACGTACTACAAAATATACTACTAATAAAAAGTTCTTAAGAACAGAGAAAATAGGATATATGATAAGATATAGAGTGGAAGAAAATATAAATAATGGTTTATATCATACTAGAAACAATGTAAAGCAGCAACAAATGTGATTACATTGTTAAAGTGTCATCAAGTCTAAATTTGATGTCTAGTGAAATATGCTTAAAAATTAAGGGTTAAAATTTTTTTATAGTTAGTTGTAGTGGTGCACACCTGTAATCCCAGCTGTTTGGATGGCTGAGGCAAAGGATCACAAGTTTTAGACCAGACTGGGCAACTTAGTGAGACCGTGTCTCAAATTAAAAATTGTTTTTAAAAGTAGCTCAGTGGCAGAAGGCTTGTCTAGTATGCATGAGGCCTGGGGGTCAATCCTTAATATTGCAAAGCAAACAAAAACATTTCCCAATGTCTGAAAACCTGTTTCCAGAATGAATCATGGCACTATTGAAAAAAATGCTCAAAGTTCTTCACATTGGAAGAAAATGGTACCAGATGGAAAGGTAATGCAGTGAATCCTCCCTGAAATAGAGACTATTTGGGTACATATGAAAGATGATTTTTTGTTCTCTTAAATTCTATCAAAGCTAACCAACAATTTAAAGCAGATATAACAATAATATATCGTAGAATCTGTTACATAAGTAGGTGTAAATAAATGTAGTTCAAGGATTGGGGAATTACTACTATAGGATTTTTACTTTTTGTTGAAGTGATACAATATTATCTCTAAACAGACTGTAATAAGTTAAGGATGTATATTTTAATGCCTAGAGCATAATAAAAAATTCCCCTAAAAACCCAATTCAGGAATTTAAATGGAAAAATTATTTCTTTTAAAGCTAAACTTGCCCATCAAATTCCACTTCTAGCTATTTACTTGAGAAATAAAAACATACATTGACTGAAAATCAGTTTTTTAAAAAGCTGCTCTATTATGGATTATAACTACCAAATTACAATCAAGCACATTGACATGATAGTTTTTATTTCTTATATCTAATTTTATAGTTTATTCCAGAAAATTATCTAAGCAATAACGTTTTATCTGGAATAAAGATCTCAAAGAGGGATATAATCAGGGAAAACATTCTTAGAGCAAACCTCCAGTGAAACTAACATACCCAGGTTACTCAGTAGCTTCTCACAAAAAGAATCTGGTGATCTTGCTTCTCTCCTTGCCCACTCCAGTGTCTGCATGCTTCTGAATTCCCAGAGGAGAAGTTTTTCTCTTTCATACAATAAGTACAAGTGCCACAAAACTCACGGGGTACTGGATTAGGGGGAACGCAGGAATTTTTTCCAATTAGTGAATTTTCCAAATATTTTCTGTTCTGTATTTTTAAAAACGTAGACAATCCATTCCTAGTGATAAGGAAGTATATAGCTCATTTGGAAAGTGTCTCCAAAGCAAGTAAACATATATTTCAGAATAATAGTGGTGCATATAATGATTACTACACTCATACTCATTCTTCTGATTAAAATTATAAAAGTTCAAAAGGGGCAAAACTCCCCACAGTCCTTTTTAAAAATGTTACATTTTTCACTGCTGTTATTCAGCCTTGGCCATATCTTGGGAGATTCCAATGTTAAGTGATTCTGCTGCAGTTTTCAGTAATAAAGAACACATTCCAGTTAGCACTGAAAAGATATTTCATCAGTCTTCCTGTTAGTGTGAGTCATAGCAGAAAAGAATTTGATTCTTTGCAAGAAGAAACCACAGTCCACTAATAAGCTCTCTAAACCTTTATACCCCCCCAAAAATGGAGTCACCAACAAATTTTATGAATTTTGTGTTTAAGCATTTATGAAGTATTAGCACTGTTCCAAGTTTTATGGATACTATTTTTAAAAGTACAGGTCAGAATGCCTGTAATTTTATTTATAAATAAATAAGCATTGGAGGCTGAAGGTGTAGCTCAGTGGTACAGCAGTAGCCTAGTCTATGTGCGACCTTGGGTTTGATACCCAGCACCATGGCAAAGGAGAGGAAAGGGGAGAGGACGGGAGGAGAGAAGAAGAGAGGAAAGGAAAAGGGGATCAAGATGGAAGGAGAATGGGAGGGAGGGAAAGAAGGAGGGAAGGTGGGAGGGGAGGAAGGAAGGTAGGTGGAAGGGAAGAAAGGAAGGAAGGTGGGAGGGAAGAAAGGAAGGAAGGAAAAGGAAGAGAGGAAGGAAGTTGGGAGGGAAGGAAAGAAGGGAAGTGGGAAGGAAGGAAGGAAAGAGGGGAGGGAGGAAGGAATCAGCATTGTGCCCATAAGTTTCTGACGTTAAGATTTTTTTCTCAAAAAAGCAATCCAAAAACAACTCAGCCTTCCTTTTCATTTAGAAGACAAATGACCTTGGCTCTAAGCTCTCAATTTGCTTGACCACAGGAAGTCCAGTTTTTCAGACTTTCTCCTTCAAAGCTATTTTCTGAACCCTGCAAAGATGTCTGCAAACATGCACAAAAAAAAAAAAAAAAAAATCATGGACATGAGCTACTGAGCCCATTTAAGAGGAAATTGGATTAAGCCTAGAAGTGTTAAGTGGTTAGTACAAACAGCTCTTTCATTTGCAACGCTATTAAGCAGAATGTGACACCCGGGGGTAATACCAGCCTATCAGTTATGCATACCCAAAAAATGGCCTTGGAGAACAGGCAGATTTCTGAAGCCAGTGGTGCTCAGGGTCCGAGTTTCTCCCTGGAGGGGGCCCCGGGGCTGCCTTGCGGATCGGTGCCAGGTGCCTCACCAGTTCTGAGCTCCAGCTCTAACTCAGCCGCGGGGCTCTGTTACACCAGTCCACCCTGGGAATTCACTCCAGATGAGTGGTCATCAAGAATGAATCAATGGCAGCACACTCCTCTAAAATCAGCACTCTGGAGGCTGAGGCAGGAGGACTGCCATGAGTTCGTGGCCAGCCTGAACTACACAGTGAGACCCTGCCTCCCAAAAAAAATAAAAATAAAAATCTTAAACAAAAAAAAGAATCAATGGAATGACAGGTATGCTGAATATGTAAAAAGTTTTCCTGATGTACAGGTACAAACTGCCTATGATGAATATGATCATCATGTATATCAAAAGTGTACCAATAAAACTAATTTTTAAAAAAAGGCTTCTTGAGGCAAACTGACGTTTCCACTTTTCAGTTATCCAATCAAGGGAAGGAGAGATATGTGAGGAGACTGTCTAAAGTGGTCAGCACAAGAGAAAATTCATATTGACTCTATAAAAGTGAATGTTTTACACACATATTTCTTTTCTCAATAGAGAAGAGAGACAGAAGCCAGGCATGGTGGCACACACCTGTAATTCCAGCACCTGGGAGGCTGAGGCAGGAGGATCACCATAAGTCTGAAGCCAGGTTGGGCTATACAGTGAGCTCAAGGCCAGTCTGAACTATATAGTGAGACCCTGTCTCAAAAAAATCAAATCAAACCAAACCAAAACAGAGAGAGAAGGAGAGGGAGAGACAGAGACAGAGACAGAGACAGAGAGACAGACAAAAGAGAGACAGAAACACAAAGAGAATACTATATTTCAGCATTTTTATGTGCCCGGAGCTAAAAAGCAAGATGCAATAGACTAAAAATGACCTGCTTAAGGTCTCGGTGATTGAGTGTAAAAATCTGAATACAATTTGGTTCCCAAGGAGACAAAGTCTTGAGAAGATCAAGGGACCCGAGAAATAATATTTTCCGAGCAGTTTCATTGTGCCAAGCATGTGCTAGGTGATTTACATGTCTGTCTCCCATAATCACACAATGTTTTGAGGGAGGCACTATTAAGACATCTGCTTTACAGACAGGAAAAACGAGATTAAGGAAATGCCCCCAAGATCCCAAGTAGCAGGAAGTGGAACTGGACCATGAAGAGCAGGCATGTGAGACTCTCTCACTCCCTGGGGGCTTTCTCCTGAGATTTAGATTCAGCCAGGTTTGACCAATTCTGTTCCTGCAGAAGAGCCATCCTGTCTGTAAAATGGGAAAATGGAACTCGTTTCTCAGGATGTAGCGAGGATTCTATGAAAAGACATCCGAAAGAACCCCAGTGGAGTGCTGTCATTCTGTGAGAGGGGAGACCTTCCTGCTGGAGGATCCAGCTCGGGCCACCGAGGGCAGAGCCACATGTAAAGACCGGTACTGCCGGGTGTGGTCATCATGTGATGTGGGGCACTCTAGTCATATTGTTGACTTCAGACCACCACTGACTTCTGAAAAGCAGATTTCACATGCCAGATTTACTTAATTCCTACCCAGACCATTTTGCTTGTGTCCAAAACTGTCCATGTTAAGTAAACAGGGGGGTTTGCTGTGGGGAATATTTGTTTGTTATTAAATTTAACTCAGTGACCAAAGCTGGTTTTGTCTGTAGATGCACTCTTGCTTCTTATCAGAGTCTTGCAGAATAAGACTTCCCTCTTTGGTTCTTGAGTGTTTTCATATTCTCTTAACGTATTCACAAGTGAGTTCTGTTCCTTTCTTTGCTCAGCGTGAGCCTATGCAGAATAACAAACCAACAAAATGCATACCCTCAAGACACCCGCTCTGCCTGACACAATTTGTCAGTATTTAGGCAAAATCCTCACGAAATCCTGGTGTAGTCTGCTGATTCTATTTGCTTCACAGCTGCACTCTTCCTGTTTGCTCCAATATGGTAATTTTGTTTAAAAACACAATAACAATCTAGTCTCCTTAGAAAAATGTCACATCCCCCTCTCAACCCATCCATCTCTTTAAGATCTAGTTCTTTTAGAATGTCTTTCCTCTTTGGATCCTGGGCAGGTACCAGATCAGACGTCTTAAATACAGAGATTTTGGAAATCAGTGGGGTACACGATCAAGAGCTTTCTTCGAATAGCATTGTAATGAATCAATAATGCACTAATGATTTCTACAAAGACCCCTCCTAGTAGAAGGGGAGAGACGAGCTCTTAGGAAGAAGATAGAAAATACTATCTTCTCGAAAGGAGTAGCTGCACCAGAATCCATAGGCAGCTTGTTAAACACAGATTCTTGACTTTTAAAAATTCTTACATCAAGTAGATATTCTAACTTGGTAGGTCTTAAAGATACTTATATTCTTAATTTAATGATGCCGCAAACTTGTAGCAAAATGTAACATCACAAGCATATACATTGAAGAATTTTCACAAGTCACCATACCCAGGAAACTGATCAAGTCAAGGAACAGAGCACTGCTGGCACCCCAGAACCCCTTTCTCCACGCTCTGCCTCCTGCCACCCTCCAAAGGTAGTCAATATCTTGATTATTAAGAGCACAGATTGATAGACTTGTTTTGCCTCTTTTATTAACTTAAGTAGAATTATACACTATATCCTTTTCCATGTCTGGATTTCTTTGCTTAACAGTATATTTGTAAAATTGATGTTGTCACTGTATTTGTGGTGTGTTTATTCTCATTGATGTTCCGCTGATGAACATTTGGGTCATTTCCAAGTCTCTAATTGCAGCGCTCTTACAAATAGTGTTGCAATGAATGTTCTCACACGTGTGTTTTGCCTGGCTGTTGGGTCCATATTTAGGAATAAAATGCTAGGTCAAAGAATAGGCAAATGTTTAGTTTTAGTAGATACTGATAAATAGATTTCCCATGTGCTGCTATCAGATTTGCCTATTTTACTCAGCTGTTTCTCAGTTGACTCCGATACCAGGTGTTTTTTTGGTTTTGTTTTGTTTTTGTTTTTTCCGGTACCGGGAATCGAACTCACGACCTTACGCTTGCCAGGCAGGTGCTGTGCTGCTGAGCTAAATCCCCACGTTTGATAACCACCACTGAAACAAAACAGTTTGAAGGTAGCTTCCAAGCTGTGCTCTTCCTACCATTCCCAGTATACGAGACAGTATTTTGTATACAGAAAGAGCAATAAATATCTGCTGGATTGATTTCAGGTTAAATTTTTGTACATATAAAACAGGCTTTCACTTCATTTTTTTATTATCCTGCAAGTATATAGAATAATATCTCAAATAAGATGGTAAAAAGAAAGCATGAACCCCAACAAAACCAGTCATCTGTTCTTATTTCATAGAGACCCCCTCCAAATACCTTCAGATCTATCCAGGACAAAGAAATCTTATCAGGATTCACCCTGGTTTAACCAGAGATAAATTCCAATGCAGCTTAACAAGCATTAGTAAGTTTGTTGGGTTTGAATACAGTTTCACTAATTTTAACTAGTTCTCTCCAAAAAAACTTGGAGTCAACTTTCAGAGAAACACTTTAGCACCACTTCAAAGCACTGGCTTACTAATTTCTAGAGAAAGAACCTTCAGATTTTTGCCCCCACAGAAAACACAAACCCTCCAGAGCTATATTTAGGTTCATCCTAGAATTGGCCATACCCGGAATTGGCCATAACAGTGCTTGAAGTAGACAAAGGCTCCCCCAAAGAGAAGAACAATTCTATATGGAAAGACTGCAAATGAGGATTAAATTTTCTTTTCCTGGAGAAAATTTCACTCTTATTACTAAAAAAATTTTAATTTATAATACAGTACTAATATTTTATTTATTTATTTATTTATTAGTACTGGAAATTGAACTCACGACCTCACGCTTGCCAGGCAGGTGCTGTTCCGCTGAACTATGTTCCCAGCCTAGTACTAACATTTTAAAATCTACTTTGATGTAGATATACAAACATAAAATACGACAAACTGGGTGAGTTAAACAATAGAAATTCATTCCCTTCAGTCCAAGATTAAGGCATCTGTGGTGTCTCATGAGACCTCTCTCAGTGGCTCGCAGGCCGGTGCTTTCTCACGGGCCCTCCCTCTGTGAGCGCGCATGCCCGGCGTCCCTTTGTGTGTCCAAATCTCCTCTTACTATAAGAACACCAGTTAGGACTAGGCGCACCTGAAGGGCCTCAACTTAATCACGTTCTGAGTTCCTAGGAGAGGTTCAATATAGGAGTTTTAGGGGGATACAGTTTGGCCTGTAACAGGGTAACCTCCACATTTTGTTCTATATTGTCTCAATTCTTCATCATAAGCATATATTTCTATTGTAGTTTTTAAAACAATTTAAAAAGAAAAAAATTAACTAGAAGACAAATTTTAGCAGCAAAATTTTAAAATGAGTTACTCCTAACAATTATAGATGATTCTTATTTTTCCCCTTGTTTTTCAGTGTTTCTAATATTCTTCAACAAATATTACTTTTTAATAAGGAAATAATAAATATTATTTTTAGTGAAATAAACAAATCCAAAAGCTTTTTCTTCAATAGTTTTTTTCCCACCGAGAAGCCACTCATAATTCCAGCCTACTCACAGTTCATTAAAATGTAGATTTGGAAATTCCATCTCTTTATCATGCCAAGCCTTCTCAGTGACAGTACTTTGCATTTACCACTGCTTTTAGAAATGGGCAGGGTCTTTTTTTTTACACATTTTTAGTGTAAGAAGTCAGAACAAACACTTAGAATAACTTTGAATAACAGCTTCTGATATTACATCACTGAATCTGGTGTTTCATAAACTTGGCAATAGCAATGCTATTAAATATTTCCTTCCCACAAATTTTATTTTTTCTCTTTATAAAAAGTATCAAATTTATTTCATGCCTATGGTTATTTTAAAATTAGAGTTGTTGGATAATCATCATAACTCAGAATTCATCCAAAAGGTGTAGAAACATTCATAAGATATTAAATACTGCAGTGAATAAAATTACTGGGCCACACGTTTAGAAAAGCCATGTTTAATAGTCAAAAGTTCTCATTATATTACTAAATCCAAAGACACTTTTTCTCTATACCTACACCACATTCTCATTTTGACATAATTTATCTTGTTTGTCCAATAACTACTATGCCCAACAAAATTTTTCCAAATTTTGGGCCTTTATTTACCACATATGAGGTGTGTTAACATAAGAGTTAAATGTTAACTCTTTTAATAGTTCTTTAAACTAAATTTGAAATTTTAATTTTCATCTTGACCTGTTTGTCCAAAAAGTACAGGACATCACTACCATGCAAGTGAACACAAAGAATGGAATAAAAATAAAAGTGGTCTCTATATAATCAGCAAATTATCTGATAAGACGTTTTAACTATCTTACAGTTTTAGTTAGCACAAGAGAAAACCTGGTCCCAAGGTACTACCGTGTTTGATATTTTTACTGTTTTAAATCATAGTGTTACTTAACAATTCATCTCTAAGTGGCAGTGTTCATAAGTACACAAATTATTCTATCTAGTAGATGGGGTATCCTACATAGTCAAAATAAGACAATCTTTATAAAATTAGGGGTTTGAAAGATTCAGACTGTCATAATTACCAGTTGTCTCAAAGGCTACAGTTAGAAAAATACAGAAAATAGATGTACTTGTTGATTGACATTATTTTGCTTTGACAAAGCCAGAAATGACTCCATTTCCAGAAATAAGGAAAAATGATAAAATATGTGATTA
Source organism: Chinchilla lanigera (assembly GCF_000276665.1). Taxonomy (NCBI): domain Eukaryota; kingdom Metazoa; phylum Chordata; class Mammalia; order Rodentia; family Chinchillidae; genus Chinchilla; species Chinchilla lanigera. Next base: position 9,169,982 of record NW_004955434.1, on the reverse strand, counting down.
ATATACTGTATCTCTTTTAAGTCCAAGCAAACTCTTCATCTCAGAGAGGACAATTCTGACTTAACATCCTAATAACATTCTCCAGGATAGGACCCTGTTTGAAGCCACTATTTGAATAGAGTTCATAATGTAAAGTCATTCTTTTCCACAGAATGTTTTCATTTCAGAACATAGCTACAAAATGTCAAATGACTAAGTGGATTATTAAAAATTTGCACTACAGGTTGAATATCGCTTCTCTGATATGTCTGGAATCAGAAATGTTGTAGATATTTTCAGGTTTTAGATTATTAGCATCTGCATAATTAGACATCTCTGAGGATAGGACCCAAGTCTAAACACAAAATTTATTTGTTTCATATAGATTGGAAGTAATTTTGCAATGGCAAGCAGAAACACCAAAACAACATTCAGAATTTGGAGGCAGATTTATTTACACTGACGGACACTGATCCCAAAATATCAGGCCCTGATCTCTGGTGGTCTAGGGCTTATATGGGATAAGCAAGCAGGAAGTACAGAGGCAGAATGGCTTGTCAAGTGGGGATTGGTTTATACAATGTGCATCATAGTGACCAGCCGTTTCTAAGATACAAGAGCAACTGGATCTAGAACAGGAATGCTTTATCTGGGCAGCTAAGAAACTGAGGTATACTGGCTGGGCGGGGGGGCATTTTCTGTTACAATTTTATACAACACTCTTAATGCATTTTTATTTTGACTAAGACACATTAGAGGTCTGCTGTGGAAATTTTTTGCTTGTGGCATCATAACTGTGCATAAGAAGTTTCAGATTTTGGAGTTAGGGATAGGGATGCTCAAGTAGTATAATCATAATGGATGCTAATTTATAGTAACTGCCAACAGTCACCAACAAATTCTATGTCCAGGCCTAGCAGTTACTACATTATTAAGGTCAGATTCTAGGATGCTTCTTCTGTGTGGAGGGTGATGACTTTCAAAATCCAAAGAAATCCAAAGAAAGCTTATGGGGTCCTTCCTCAGCTGCGGCTGCATACTCTTCCGAATGACTTTTCTCTTGCACAGCCTGTTCATTCCTTCAGTTTCTTTAGCTGTTCAGATTTTGCAATATTTTCTTGATATTTTTGTTAAGTCTTCTGCTTGTTCTCCTGAGAAGAATTGGTCAATCCTCTTGGCCAATTTCCAGAACAAGACAGAACCTGCTAGGAACTGTGGAGTAAGGGTCAAAATAGCTGTTGTAAGGAGACCGTGTGGGTCCTTTGCAGCCCATTCCACAGCATATTCAGCCCAAGCTCTTGGGTCAAATACTTTTGTAGCAGTCTTAGGAAAATGAATGATTTTGTCCCGGGATTGTCAGTGAGCCAGTCCATCTCAGACGGCGCTTGCTTGTTGCTTCTTTAGTTCTAAGGGACACTCCAGAGACGTTTAAATTCAGCCCCCTGTGGAGCCTGAAGTAGGTGGCAGCAGATGGCCAGTCCCTCAGCCCTTTGTCTTTACCTCCTTCCTATACATCTCCAGCCCCCACACCCGCGCTCAGACAGCCCCAGCAGCCATGTTCACCCCCACCCCTCAGGCTCAGAGGTCTCAGGCCTTCTCGGCCACAGCCCAGGCAGGACTCCCAGAGCAAGGGCAACCCGGAAACCAGGCCTGCCCTGACACCTGTGCCTCAGCCAACTTCCCATGGTGACCGCCAGCCCACTTCCCATGCATTTTAGTTGTTTTTTTTTGTTTGTTTGTTTTTTATGATCTTTTTGAGACAGGGTCTCACTCTGCAGTTCAGGCTGGCCTTGAGCTCACTTTTTAGCCCAGGCTGGTCTCGAGCTCACAACGATCCTGCTGGGATTACAGGCGTGCACCACCAGGCCCGGCCTCCCATACATTTTAAACTAAAAGTTGGCTTAAATTTACAATTACCTGAACATCTTTTCCTACATAGAGAACTCCATGAAGGTGAAGATTAACCACATTTGTTTACTGTGTGGAAAAGCGGTGGGAAAGCAGGAAGGAGTAGGCAGTTGGGAAGTGACTGAGAGCCCATGTGCATTTGTGGATTCGATCCTCTTCCATCTTTCAGGTGCGGCATCTACGCCCTCTGTCCCCAGGGAATAAGAATCCAGGCTCCTTGGCAGGGTCAGAGAGGCCTCTGGATTGTCTGAGGTGGTTCCAGGTGGGCAAATGGGCACCAACAGTTTAAATGAGAACGCAAAGAAGACCGAAGAGAGTCCGTGAGGAGGGTGCCAGGCACTCATGCAGAACCGCACCATGCTGCTCTGCCCCTCTGCCCTTCTGCCCTGGCAAGCATGAGGCCGTCCTCGACACTTACCGCGTCCTTGTGCATAAAATAACTTGTCTGGCTTTCTCACCCAGGGAGTGAGGAAGCAGTGGGGACACAGGTACATACTCTTGTATCATGTCCAAATTTTCAGAGTTTGGGATCACACCGCTGGGTTTCAAATCTTAATGGCTCCTGTCTGTGTGACCTTAAGTAAGGGCATTGACTTCCCTATGACTCTTGTTATTGTTCACAAAACACCAATAATGATATCAACTTCATAAGATTGACGTGAGGACAAAAGGAGATAATTTGGGTCTTCAGTATGTGGCCCAAATATCGTCATCCGCCTCAACAGACGTTAGCTACTGTTTGTAATTACTGTTTGCTTGTATGCTTTCCTGGCACCATCTCCCGGGAGTTCTTCCTCTCCCTAAGTTTACATATTCATTCACTCATATCTGCTTTTAATGTCTTATGTTTTGCATTTTAATCTTTTATCTACGTGAAATTTATCAGAGTATATGGAATGAGGAAAGGAGCTAATGTTTTTGTTGTTGTTCCACATGGTTATAGGGCATTATATTTTAAACAACAAGACCCACAAGAGGAAGGCCAGAGTAATTTTTTTATAATTACATCAGTTCAATTTAAACTTCTTTAAAAATTTTCTATATGAGATGGTTTTTCTCAAAAAGCTGTGGGATTATTGGATTTTCTCAGTTCATTTTAATAGTTTTTGTTTATTTGTTTTTTGTTTTTGGTTTTTTTGAGACAGGGTCTCACTACGGCATTCAGGCTGGCCCAAAACTCACTATGTAGCCCAGGCTGACCTCAAACTCACAGTGATCCTCCTGCTTCAGCCTCCCAAGTGCTGAGATTACAGACATGCACCACCACACCTGGTGCGTCATTAAAAAAATGACAGAAATTTTATTTTGTCATTTTAAAAGGGGAAATATTCCAAGATGGTTAATTTTTAGAAATAAAATTATTTGTAACAACTAGATCCTGTCTGTTGCTGACAGGAAGGAGCTGTAAATAATCCTAAAAATAGGCAGAAAAATACCGCAAGTTCTGTGCATTTTCTATGAATGGGTCACAGATTTATTTCTGAGCTTTCAATTGTCAGTGCAGAACCAAACATAATCCCCATTACAAAATGCCAGGTATGTATAAGAAAAAGGTAAGGCAATTTCTCAGAAGCTACTGTTGGAGAATAATACATAGAAGTGGACATCATTGGTTGTCTTTCCTGAATCTATTCTCCCTTCATCATTCCTAACCAAAATCTTGGTTTTGTTCAGGTGTCTACCCTTTCTTCATGTAGCACTTTCAGTTGAAGAAAGCTGAGGCCAAATGTGGATTGATTAGCATAAACTAACCAGTGATTGCTTTAGGAATGAATATATGATTTACTCCTAGTCAACAGAACACAAAGAGATGGTTACTGAAGACTGCTAGCAAAGTTCTTTCTTGACCTTGAGAGAGATCATGGAGAAGCCAGTATTCTTACCCAGTGTACACTGGCACGTTGGCTCAAGAACTTAATTTGTTCCATGATTTTGGAAAAGATGGCCACGTTTGTGTTTGTGCAGGAAAGGTGACTGCGGTTGTGTTTGCCACCTGATGTACAGTTTGCAAACAAAAACAAAATTTTGTGAAGTCCTTTTGTTTGCAAACCAAATTGTTCACAAACAAAAGTACCTATAACCAAGGTACCACCATATGTGAAAAAGAGGCTGCAATTGCTGCTGACATCTATCTTGAAACCCCAAAGGAAACCAATTTAAGATAAACAAAACATTCAAGGTGGGGAGAGCCAAGACAATGGAAGAAATGGGTTGGAGGCCCTGATCACATTGTTCCTGAAGTCTATACTACTATACATCCACCCATAGGAACATGGTTGTTTGCCCGTTTGCAGCATCTGGTATTTGGAATTCCAAACATGCCAATGTATATACCATCAAACATAAAAACACGCTTTCTCCCGAATTTATCATCTAAATCAGTTAACAATATATAACAACACACCCTTCCCCATTTGACCAGCCACATCACAAATACCTCTTAAGCATATATTACATCCCAGCCCATTGTGCTAAAAACATGTGGTGGTACAATAAGTGTTAGGAAAGGGCACCCTTTGCCACAGGAAGGTGCTCTGACTTCTTCTGGGAGGCAGGCAAGAGACATGAGGTTGGGCATTGCTACATGAGAGGCTGAGGCAGGAGGAGGCCAGGCTTGGCAATTCAGCGAGACCCTGCTCAAAACAAAATGATAATAAAGGGCCGAGAATATTGCTCAGGGATAAGACTTGCCTCATATGCACAAAGCCATAGGTTCAATTCCAGGATTGCAAAAGATCGTTTTTTAAAAGTTATATATAAATAGGGAGAAGAAAGGATGAGGAAGCATTTGCCAGAAGAAATTGAAGGGGAAGAAGATTCTAGTCAAGGGAAATGGTGTGTATCTTGGACATACCGAGACTGAAATTAGTCCAGCGGAGCTTGAATGGAGAAAATGGGGTAAAGAACTAGGACGCAGTGAAGCTGAGGGGTAAGCAAGCGTCTCCTCAGACACGCGAAAAAATTGGAGATTTACATTAATGGCCGTGGGAGAGCCTAGAAGTATTTTAAGCAGGGGTGTGATAGCATATTCTCAAAATAATTTTGAAAGGATTATTCTGACAAGGGACAGAAGGGACCCAAAGTGGATTCTGAAAGCTACATTAGGAGGCTCACACAGTGCTACGGTGGTGAGGGCTTGGACTAGACTCGTAGAGATGGAGGAAGGAATGTGCACAGAATGGAAATACGTGTAGGAAATGTAATTCAGGAGGTCGGTGGATAATGTGAAGAATGAGGGGAATGGAAAGGAGCAAAGGAAAAGCACCACGTTTGTGTGGGTAAAAGGTGGTGCCAGCTAATGCAACAAGAAAGAAATTAGGACGTGATAATGAGGTCAGCTCTGGCTATGCCAATTTTTCTAACACTTTGTTATGAAAAACACTCAACCGTACAAAAAAATTCAAAACATTGCAGTAAACACCTACATGTGCAACATCGCGATCCTATAATGTTACTGTGTTTTCTTTAGCACATCAAAGGTCAACCCAGCTTATTTTTGATATATTTCAAAATTCCAGGAATCAGCACAATCTATCTGCTCAGGGTGTTTAGACTTTTCAGTATGCATTTAATCAACTACATATTAAGTATCTGTTTATGGCTTTTTTCGAGGTACAAGCTACATACACATATTGCGTGTATAATTCTATGAGTTTTGGCAAATACAGCCACACATTGCTTAATGACAGGGATATATTCTGAGAAATGTGCCATTAGGTAATTTTGCCATTGTGTGAACATCACGACATGTACTTATATGAACCTAGATGGCTGTATCGGTCACTTTACCATCATGGGGATAACACACCTGAAACCCCCACCTTAAAGGAGAAGAGGTTGAATTCACAACAGCATTCCCACGATCCACTCCACTCCAAACACACAGACTTTGGGGGAACACTTTAGATCTGAACCATACCAAGGGTAGACGACCACACTCCTAGGCTTAGTGGGTCAGCCTACTGCTCCTAGGCTACAAATCTATGTGGCATGTTACCGTACAGAACACTGCAGGCATCTATAACATAGCGGTAAACACATAACATGTGTCTAAACATGTTGTAGCAAGATAAGGTACAGTAAAAATACGATATAAAAGATAAAAATGGAACATCTGCGGAGTACATTTACCATGAAAGCAGTTTCCGGGACTGGAAGTTGCTCTGGGTAAGCGGAATGTGAAGGCTTAGACACTGTGGCAGTGAACCTATGGGATGCTGAATGTGAAGGCTTAGACACTGGTAGTGAACGTAGGGGATGCGTGCCACACTGGGCTGTTTGTATCATTAAAAGCTCTAAAAAGGGCTGGGGATTTAGCTCAGTGACAAAGCGCCTGCCTGCCAAGCGCAAGGTCGTGAGTTTGGTTCCCGGTACCGGAGAAAAACAAAAAAAAACAAAACAAAAAAAAGCTCTAAAAGGTTCCCCATCACTGGCGCATTCCTGTGCACCACTATAGACTTTATAAACGCTATACACTTAGACTACAGAAAATTTAGTTTCTCCTTCAACAATACATTAGCCTTAGTTTCTTAAGTAACTTTCTTACTTTATAAACTTTTTAATTTTTAAACATTTTTTGATTCCTAACACTTAGCGTAAAACACAAACACATTGTACAGCCGTACAAAAGTATATTTTCTTTTTTATATCCTCATTCTACAGACATTTTTCTACTGTTAAAAGTTTTTATTTTATTTTTTCTTTTCAAACATCTTTGTTTAAAACTAAGACAAAGGGTAGGGGATCCATAACTCAGTGACAGAGCACTTGCCTACATAAACAAGGCTCTGATTTTGATCCCCAGTGCTACTGAACAAAAGACAAAATTAAGACACAACACACTCATGAGCCTCGGCCCAAGCAGGGTCAGGATCACCAAAACTCATTAGATGCCGGGTGTAGGGGCGCGCCACTATTCGGGAGGCTGAGGCAGAATGGCTGAGAGTTTGAGACCAGCCTGGGATACATAAGCAAGTTCAAGGTCAGCTTGCACAACACAGTAGGTCCCTGCCTCAAAAAACAAAAACAAAAACAAAAGAACACTCATTAGATAATTTCAGTGAAATATAAAAGCTAAACACATCCAAAAACTTGGTACAGTCAGGCATTGCTTCACAATGGGGATGCTTTCTGAGAAGTGTGTCATTAGGCAATTTCATCATTGTGCAAACAGTGTAAAGTGCTTACATAAACCTATATCACAGCTGGGCTATATGGTATATCCTAATTTTAAGCTTTTTTCTTTTTCTTTTTACTGTTCAAACTTTTTTCGTTAAAGACAAAGATGCAAACACACACACACTTGCCTCGGCCTACCCAAAGTCAAGATCAGTACCACCGCCTTCTACTCCATATCTTGTCCCACTTGAAGGTCTCCAGGGGCCACTAACAGGCATGGATCTGTCACCTCCTCTGACAGCAGTGTCTCCTGGAATCCCTCCTGACGGGCTTTCAAAGGCCCCCCTTGGGAAGACTTCCTTTTCAGAAATATCTCCACAGGGGTTTCCTTGGTTTCTTTTTTCAGCATAGATTTGCTTGTAAGTTCCGTGAACATTCCCCTCTGTGAATGAAAACTTCTTGGCGTTGGAGTCCTTGCTATCAAACTTTTAAAGGAGTGGCTGGAGTTTGCAAGAACTTCTGCTAAACCATGTGCTGGGAATTTTGTCGGGGTTATTTACTTCTCTGGCAGTTTCATTTTCTCTTGCTTCTGCTTCATCTACGTACTGACTAGGCGATGGGAATTTTTCAGCTCCATTATAATCTTATGGAGTCACTGTCATAGATACAGTCCAGTGCTGACTGAAATGCTACTTTGTGACATATGATTACATACACCCATGGAGTCCAAGCCCCTGCTGTGTTGCAACATTACCAGTGCCCTAGAAAGCTACCTTATGCCAGTCTTATCACAGCAAATTCACTCCCAAACACCCAAGGGTCAACAACTGGTATTTTTTGCTGCCAACTGGTTTAGCCTATTCTGAAATTTCATAAAAAATGGAATCACAGTATTTATCTGGCTTCCTTCACTCAGCATAATGTTCTTTTTGTTTTTGTTGTTTTCTTTTTTGAGGTACTGGGGATTGAACCCAGGGCCTTCACACTGGGCTACATCCCCAGCCTTGTTTTCCTCTTTGTTCTGAGTTGCTAAGAATTTGCTAAGAACAACTGTTTTTTTTCTTTCAACACCTTAATGATATCATTGGACTGAGGACTTGAATTTGTGATCCTCCTGTCTCAGCCTCCCAGGGTGCTATGCTTACAAGCCTATGCCACCACACATAACATTCTTGAGAGTCATTTGTGTTGGTGCATAATCAATAGGTCATTATTTTATATTGCTGAGTAGTGTTCCATTGTGTAACTATTACAATTTTATTTTCTGTTCACTCCCTCTGTTTATTATACCTCGTTTCCTGTCCACTTTTATGTTAACTGAATAGTTTTCAGAATTCCTTTAAAATTCATCTATTGGCTGCTTACCTACAGCTCTTTGCATATTATTTCCTTAGTGATTGCTCTAGACATTAATCACACATCCTGAATTTCTGTGAACTCTATTTAGAATTAAACCTTACTACTTCATGTAAGATATATGGCTCTTCTAGGTTATGTCCACTGTCCCTCCTGCTTGTTCTTAGTTTTACCATTGTCCTGTACATTCGATTTTTATCTAGTTGACAATTGTTTTTTTCTTTCAATACTTTAAAGACATCATTGGATCCCAGGTTCTGATGAGACATCTATAATCACTTGTATCTTTTTATTTTTATTTTTTTCATTTTAAAGGATTGAATTCAGAGCCCCACACATGCTAGACAAGTACTCTACCACTGAGTTCTGTCCCTAACCCATTTTATTTTGAGACAGGGTCTCACTAAGTTGCCCAAACTGGTCTCCAACTTGGCCCTCCTGCCTCAGCCTCCCAAGTAGCTAGGATGACAAGTGTGTGCCCTCACACCCAGTTTGAATCTTTTTTTTTTTCCCTATCTGTAATGTATTGTCTTCCTCTGAATGTTTTCAAATTTTTCTTTCTCTTCTTCAGTTTTCAGAAGTTCATGATGCCCCTAGACATGGTTTTCTTTGTATTTACCTGACTGAACTTCTTCCTACATATGTAAATACGTCTCTTAGCAAATCTGAGAAAACTGTAACCGTTTGTTTCTTCAAATACATTTTATGCTCCCTTTTTTTACTGTCCTCCAGAGATGTTACATGTATTGTACACATTTGGTTTTGTTGCACAAATTCCTGTGATCATTTTAAAAACCTTTTTCCTATCTTTTCTTCAAAATGGGTAATTTTTATTACTCCGTTTATTGTTCTGTTCACTGACTCTTCTCCCATCTCTATTCTGCTGTGAAGATCTCCAGGAAGGGCTGGGGATATAGCTCAGTAGTACAGCACACAATTTGCATGTATAAAGCCCTGGGTTTGATCTCTAGGCCTCCAAATCTCCAGTAACCTTGTAAGATACTCTATATTTTTGCCTAGAATTTCTATTTTTCTCTAATTTGTCATTTTATTATTTCTATTTTCCTACTGAGGTACTACTTATTCCTTTAGGATAGGTACATTTACCTTTATGAATTGTTATAATACTATACTTATAAGATTCTTGTCAGCTAAAAATCTTATCTTCTAAATCCAACAGCTGTCTCATCTTAAATTTGGTCTCTGTTGATCCCTCGACCTTTTTTTTTTGAGTACATGATGACATTGTCAATGTTTTGTATCCCTAGAAATTTTGAATTTTATGTGGACATTGTGAATAATACACTCACTGTAGTAGTTTTTGACTATTACATTCCCTGAAAGAATATGGGTTTTTCTGTTTGTTATATTAAGTGATTTAACTTGGCTGAACTCAGTATCAAACTCTGCCTTTCTCTCAGTGTGTGTTAGCTGAAGTGTTTGTTAAATATTTCTAGTCTCAGCTGGGCTGTGTAGAGTCTGCCCAAGCAAAAACATGAAGTACACAAGTAGCAAAATACTGTGAAAATAAGGAAAAAAAGGATACGGCAAAAGGTCCCTTAGAAAATGGCAAGAGGGTGAAGTTACAATGTTAAATGTCAAATACTGGGGAAAATATGCAAGATTTCTACCCTTATGACTATCAAACTAGGAATTCTAAAAGGACAAAAACAAAGAAAGATGTACCATGTTCATGGAAGGCTCAATATTGTTAAGGTATTGTCTTAGTTACTTTTCTCGTTGCTGAGACAAAAAACCCAACACTCAAAGTTAAAGGAAGAAAGATTGATCTAGCTCATAGTTTATAGTGATTTCAGTCCATAATCAGCTGGCTCAAGGCAGGCTGGTGTGGCAGACAGGCATCCCAGAGAAACAGTTCTTGGTGGCAGAAGACAGCAAAAGCAAAAACCAAGGGACATTAACTGCATCTTTCTGCCCCTTTTATCTTATCCAGGTTACTCAGGGCGGGTAGCACTCATAGCCTTAACCCTATTGCCCTTGAGACTAGCCTTGCACCATGAATCAATCCCAGCATTACACATTCTAGATCCAGCCATCTCTGAAAAACTACCATCTATGACTGCATGAGGCTTTAGGGGGACATCTAGACCCAAGCCATAACAGGTATCAATCCTCTTCAAATTGTTTAACTGACTCAGTGGAATCACAATCACAATTGTGGCAGGCTTATTTTTCCACAAACTGACAACAAAACTTTAAAATTTATATGCAAATGAAAAATTCTCAGGAAAGCTAAAAAAATCTTGAAAAGTTGAATGACTTCAACTACTGAATTTCAAGACTTATAATAAAGCAATAAAAACATATCTCACCTGCTGGTTTTCCTTCTGTGAAACTATCCAAGATCTGTATACCTGGTCCTCATGTACCAAAATATCTTTCAGGCAGTGAAAGAACATCGTAAAAATAACCTAAGTCAGTTATGGTGAAGCTTGCAGAGACTGAGTACCCAAACTGCAGTCCAAAACCCATTTATTTATCACAAAATGCCAACACTGCCATTAAATCTGAATACTCCGGTTTTAGTTTAGAAAAAACAATTCAGACATTAACATCTTTTGTCTTAAAAGAAAAACACAATAACAGAGCTTTCAATGATACAGATTTATTGAAAGGCAAAAGTTTGCATTTAGCATGTATTTGAGCTGTTACTGGATACTCAGCTGCTGGGGTGACTTGGCTCATGTGCCAACAAGGAGGGCTCTGCATGCCCACTGTGGCCCGTGTGCCACACGTTTGCCACCACTGACCTAAACTAAGCTGGATGTCTATAATCTCATCACCTACACAGAAGGCTGAGGCAGGAGGAAACAAGTTCAAACCCAGCCTGGGCAACTCAACAACTTAGTGAGACCCTGTCTCAAAATTAAAAATAATAAAAATAAAAAGGACTAGAGATGTAGCTTACTGAAAAGGCTCTAGGTTCAATCTCCAATACTGGACAAAAAAAAAAAAAAAAAAAAAAAACCTAAGCTAAACTAAAGTCTTCCCAAGATACAAACTGACTAAGCATACTTCAAGGTTAGCATTTGGTGATGTTGTTTGTAGTAGAGAAAGCAGCTAACATGTTCATTACAGTTTTGGATACTGAAAGAAAAGAGTGGCCCAAGGGAGGTTGATCTTCAATTCTGCTTGCCTTAGTCCAGTATTTCTCAAAATCTATTACTTCAGGAAAAGGAAGTAATATTTAATGAGAAAGAATGAATTAAAAGGAAGGAATTAAAAAGGAAAGAAAGGAGGGAGGGAAGAAGGGGATAAGAGGGGAGGGAGAAGGGAGGAAGGGAGGGAGAAAAATGGAAGGAAGGAAGAGAAATGATTCTTGGCTAAATAAGTTTACAGGGTCAGTGAATTCAATAAACATGATTTTGTTACAGGGCTTCTCAGAAGTTTTAATACGTTAGTGTGCATTATAAGTCTCCAAAATGACAAAAAGTAGACATTTGCATTTGAAGCCCTTTGTAGAATAACTGACGTTCAGTGGAATAACAAACTTTCAGAAATGCTATCTCAGGCCAACGGAAAGAGGCTGCAGACATAAACTTATTTTTTCTGACTCAGGAAGAAAGAGTTAGTCTTTAAGTTTATTAGGGAAACTCATACTTTAAGTGGTGAAAAGCATCCACTTATAGTCAAAAGAACGTAAAATTAGAAGCCAGGAAGTCTGCACGCATATCTAGCTGTTGTGAACTTCGGCAAGCATGCCTGTAATCTTTTCCAATCCAATTTCTTTGCTACAGCTGCAAAAGCAGAAATCCCCTGGTCAGAGCTCTTTGTGGTAGTAGCCAAATGTGAACACACTGGAGTAACATAGAATTAAAGAAATACAAATAGCAGACTGGAAATCCCCAGTCTGTCCAGTTAGAAATTCCCTCCAATTATCCTGGTTCTTGTTCTTTGAGTTCTGATCACATTTTGATGCTGGGCTTGCTTCAAGTGTCCCTAAAGGAAGAGTGAAGGTAAAAGTACACATCTTTTGCTACAAAGCCAATAGGGATGCAGCAAATCAGCAGTCGATGAGGAAGGGGCTCTCTGTAGCCTTCCCACCTATGGCAGTGCCCATTCAAATGCCCACTTATGAACCAGGCCTATGGGAATTGTGGGGGAAAGGAAGTGGGGATGGGTGGGGGATCTTTACAGAACCAAAAGTTATAAAAATCCAGAATAATCCAGATGATCGGTCCTATGGGAAAAATCGGGGCGGGGGGGTTTGCTGAAAATTTAGAAAGAGTACCTGGCCCAAAATATCTTTCATCTTTTTTTTTTTCATTTTGCTTTCCTAATCAGAGATTCACTTAAGTTAAACTGATTTAGAAAAGTGGAAATATCTCTAGGAAGGTTAAAGAACCACTAAATATCCACCTAGAGTGAGAGTTCATTCAGTCAGGTTAGTATTTGACATTATTCATAGAACCAGGAACAAAAATTGTGACTGGCAGAACGGGGAAGACAAGAGCAGCCAGGGTGGGCATGGGGCAGCCCCGGTGAGGGGTGAGTGGGGCATGGCAGGAGCAACTGCAGAGAGGGCACCCACGCAGTACTAGAGAAGCGCAAAGAGGGAAAGGTCAGAAAAGGAGATGTCGGCCAGGCGCGGTGGTGCAGCCCTGTAATCCCAGCACTCAGGTGGCTGAGGCTGAAGGATCGCCAAGAGTTTGAGGCCAACCTGGGCTATATAGTGAGTTCAAGGCCAGCCTGGGCTACAAGTGAGACCCTGTCTTGAAAGAAAGAAAAAGAAAGAAAAGAAAGAAAAGAAAGAAAAGAAAGAAAGAAAGAAAGAAAGAAAGAAAGAAAGAAAGAAAGAAAGAAAGAAAGAAAGAGAGAAAAGGAAAGGAAAAGGGAGATGTTAACACACATTATCCACTTCCAGAAGGTTCAGTGTTGACGATGTGGGGAAATTTGATTCAAGGGCATAGAGAAGCTGTGGCTTCTGTATCCTCTCGTAGGTTCCAGGAATTCCATGGACCCAGGGGCTCTTCGTTATCCCAGGCCCACCCACTAGGCACCCGTGTCAGCTACGTGTAAAAGTCTAAGTATTCCACACTGCTCTGGTGACCCATGTTCTGAGACGCAGCTCTATTCCCTTGCATAGTGTCTAGAACACAGTAAGCATTGGTTGAAAGAACGGACACAGTTTTTCTGCGGAGCAAACACGTGTTTATGTTTTCCATCACACTTCTCTTTCTCCATTCCAGTTTCAGTATTTTCTTTTCTCTTAACATTTGTCCTTCCATGCCTGAAGGAGCCTGCCCTCTTTTAACAGGTACTATTTAGCCATTCTTCTTTTAGGCTCTAATGCCCCAATGCATCACTGATACTTTTGATTCAGTTTCGCAAATATGTCCTGAGCACCAACCCCATGGAAAACTCCTTGGATACTCTGTGGTTCATAAAGATAACTACAGCAACACGGACACTTCCTTCAAGGAGTATCTCTCTGGCACCACTGAAATTTTCTTTCATCCTGTTATTTCCAACTCCCTGACTCTGTGTAGCTATGTCCCACCTCAGCTCTTATTTCCTCTGCAACACAAGCTTCCTGGCTATAGCAGACTTTTACCTTAAGGCCTCCAAATGAATCCCTCACCCAGTGAATCCCTAGCATACTGCCATTCTGTGCTGACTCTAAGCAAGGCTGTGGACCTTGTTTTGGCCAGGGGGACACTAGCAACCATGGTACGAGGACAGGCTTGCTAAGCACCCGTGCACTGTGGCTTTCTTGAATATTACCACTGCCATGAGAGAAACCTTGGCCTAGAGGTTTTTCAGCCTTGAGGATGAAAAATCATGGAAAAAGAAGCCCCACTGTCTGAGATGAGCCCAGCAACCAGTGGGCCTGCCTACTAAATGCAGCTACATTGGACAGGCCATGCAAGGCCAACAGAAGAACAACGCAGCCAGTGCCACCGAATCACAAGATATGATTGCTGTTGTAGTCAAAGTGATCGTCTTTTTATGCAGCAACTGATAAGGAAGTATGTGCCGTATTTGCAAGGCTCTCCTTAGGTCTGTTCGGTAAGTAGAAAAAGCATGGGCTCTTGAGTCCATTTTCTGGCATCAAAAATGTGGCCCTGTGGCTTTGGGCAAAATATTTAATCTTTCTATGTATGCTTCAGTTCTTTGCATTCGACCAGTGCTTGTCAAAATGTGGTTGATGTGGTCAATTACCTGACATGTTTCTTAAAAAAAACCACTTAAGAAGCCATTTTATAGTGGCCCAACTAAAAACAATATCAATGCTGAGACTCTTGAAGAGGTACCTGGATTGTCAAGGCACTAACCCCTTTCATGGGCTAAGACACTGATAAATTCATAGCTCAGTGAACTACTAGAAGTTAGGGCCTACTGGGAGGAAGTGGGTCACAGGGCTGTCACCTCCGGGACTGAGTCTGGCCCTGGCCCCGTCCTCTCAGGCACCTCCCTTTCACTGTTTCTCAGCCTCCACGAGTGCAGCAGCTTTCCTCTGCCACGCTGTTCCTCCATGATGTTTCTACCTGGGGGCCAGCTGACCATGGACTAAAAACTCTGAAACTATAAACACAACTAAATCTCTCCTCCTTCAGGTTGAGGGGATCATGTATTTTGTCCCAACAACGAGAAAGCCATTAACTGGTAAAATGATATTGTCACCAGGTAGAGCCTGAAGAGGTCCCTCTAAAATAGCGATGGACTCCTCTGCTCCCGCCTTCCATAGGGACTTTGCAAGCACCGTACTCCTGGTGCTGAATCCCTTTCTGCTTGATACATCTGAAATGGTTAATGCTTCCTGTGCTGAACCTTGATACAGAGTCCTACTCCACAACTAGGAGAATAATGACACAGACCCATGATCTTACTACAGTTAAAAATGGAAATAAATATAACTTACAACAGAGTAAATGCTCAATAAACCTGGCTTCTACTAAATTATTTTGATTACTGGGTTAAATTATTGAAATTACTACTGGGAAAAATATAAGAAGATATAAAAACCCAGATGTCTGATACAAAAACATATTCCTTTTAAAAAACATCAAGCATACTCGCTCTTTACTGCCTGACTTCCCACAGCTTATGTTACTGCTCTCAGGTGAAACCAAAGACGTTACCTTAGCCTCAGCTGCTTGGACTAGGGACTGGTGAAGAAGGCCAACACTTCGCTTGTGTCTCTCATACCCACACTTAGCCTGCGACAGATCCTTCTGCACTCAGGAGGCCCACTGGTCTTTTAAACTGGCAAATTAGATCGGATCACTTCCCTTCAATGGTTTCTCATTACACCTTGGCCTTAAATTATACACCCTTAAAAAAAATCCTTCCCTGTGCTGACGTGCTGATCTCACAACCTTTCCTTTCCTAACCCTGCCTCAGATTAAACTGGATTCTGTTCAACTGAATGTCTGTGCCCCCTTACGATTCATAAAGTGAAGCCTGAACCCCACGCTGATTACCTTTGGAGCAGAACCTTGTAGGAGGTAATTAGGTTGTGAGGCCAGCTCTCATGAGTGAGATTAGTGTCTGCTCTGGTGTATATCTGGATGTCCCCCTAGAGCTTCATGCACTCAAAGGGGCTTTGGGGAGACTGGATAATGAGGTGCGTTAGCTGACCTGCTCATCGAAGGTGGGGTTGGGTCAGAAGAGGCAGGTCACTGGGCATGACCTGGAAGTGTCTCCCTTTCCGGCTCCTCCCTCCACACTCTGCATTTTGTGCTCTGTGAGATGGGCAGCTTTGCTCTGTCAGGCCCTGTCACCATGTGCAGACCACACGAGGACCGAAACCTCTAAAACATGGGCCAAAACCTCTACTCCTTTAAGTTGTGGGTGTCAGGTACTGCAGCCCAGAGACAAAGAAACTGACCAAGGCAGTGCTATAATAAGAAGGTATCAGGGATCTAGCTAGCTCTCCTTTTGCCATATGAGGATACAAGTAGCAGTCTGCAGCCCACAAGAGGGTCCTCACTAGAACCCAAACATGCTGGCACCCTGATCTCTCATCCAGTCTTCAGAAATGTGAGAAGTAACCTTCTACCATTTATAAGCCACCTAGTTTATGGTATTTTGTTATAGCAGTCCAAACTGACTCACACATTTGCTATTAACATATTCTTCTCATAGCTCCCTGTACTTTTCCCTTAGAAAATCACGTTTTTAATGTAATTAAATACCTTGAAATTATTTAATACTTTTTGCTGCATGGATATAAATTTAATGAGGGTAAAATTAACATGTCTTATTCATTATATTATTGTGGCTCTTTAGGAAAGCATCCTGTGCAACTTCAGAGCCCTGCGGAAGTCCAGTCAGGCTAGACCTGTTTAGCCTACATGTTGGTGATACTCAAAAGAAGGATTTGATAGTTGTGATGGGCAAGTGGCAGGGCACAGATGTCCTGGATCTAGGCTGAGAGATCTGTTTTTTCTTGTCTTATCCCCTTACTAAGATAAGAAAATAATCCTACTGGTCTTAGCTCCTTTGTCTTCCCCTGTGAGAATACATGTCACCTTTCCCTTAGGAGGCTGTTACAAGGGTCATATGAGACAGATACTTCTGTGTCTGAATATTAATGATCTCTTCCCAGATTCTCTTTTTTTGGTACCGGGAATCAAACTCAGGACCTTGTGCTTGCCAGGCAGGCACTTATGCCACTGAGCTATATCCCAGGCTCCCCAGATTCTTACACTTAAACCTAATCAACAACATGATGGGATTGGGAAGTGGGGCTTTTTGGCAGACCTCTCATGAATTGGATGAGTGTCCCTGTCTAAAAAAAAAAAGTCCTCAGGGAGACCCTTGCCTCTTCTACCTTGGGAAGACAGAGTGAGAAGAACTATGTATGAATCAGGAGATAAGTCCTCACTTAGATGCCAGACCTGACAGTGCCTTCATCTTAGTTTCCCAGCCTCCAGAACTATAGAAAATAAATTTCTCTTATTTATATAGCATCTGGTTTATGTTTTTCTGTTATAGCCATATATCATGCTAAGATAGATACCAACAAATTTGGAAGAAATCAGTTTCTGGTGAGAAGCATTATTAACAAAGTATCCACAAGAAGAGGAGATTCATAAAACTGAAACATTGGGTTTTTTGTGTG
Source organism: Chinchilla lanigera (assembly GCF_000276665.1). NCBI lineage: Eukaryota > Metazoa > Chordata > Mammalia > Rodentia > Chinchillidae > Chinchilla > Chinchilla lanigera. The sequence continues at coordinate 9,152,533 of NW_004955434.1, read as the reverse complement.
GTTATGCATTTCATTTTTCATTTTTAAGAAAATAGAAGCAGGTTTGTCCACCACCCAATGGAAAGTCAGTTCTTATTTCAGCTTAGAGTATCCCAGAAAATTCCTTCTGCCTTTCAAAAGATGCTGAGGCAGTACAGTCTCCTTTGGAAACATCAAACAGCACCTCCCTGCAAATCCTACACATCCCTGCTTTGGAACCAGAGGTTCCCCTTGGTTCCTCTAAGAGCCACTTATGACCTCCATTTCCTGAGCATGACCGAGCTTGTGGGTGCTGTCTGGACAGGAACAAACAAACCAAACCAAAACAAAAAAACAAGATCTAGCACTGCCTTAAGGGATCATGCATTTGATAGGACACTGTGTTAGTCACTTTCCATCACTGTGACAAAATACCTAACTAAACAATTTAAAGGAAGCAAGATTTATTTTGGCTCCGTTTCAGAGGTTTCAGTTCATGGTCACTTGGCTGCATTGTCTCTGGTCCTGTGGTAAAGCAAATGTCACTGTAACATCTTGAACTTTTGGGAAGATACCTAGAGGAGAATATCTGGATTAAATGGAATTTCCAGTTTTAGTTTTTTGAGGAATCTCCATACTGATATCCATAGTGGTTGTACTAGTTCATACTTCCACCAACAAAGTAGAAGAGTTCCTTTTTCCCCACAGCCTTGCGAGTATTTGTTATTACTTAATTCCTTGGTGGCTATTCTTTCTTCAGTAAGAAGGAATTTCAGTGTTGTTGTAACTTGCATTTCTCTAATGGTCAGTGATGCTGAACATTTTTTCATGTATTTACTGGCCATTTGTATTTCCTCTGAAAAGTGCTGATTCATTTCAGTTGCTCATTTTATTTTCATTGGATCTTTTATGGGGGGGGTCTAATTTATTTGAGTTCCTTATGTATTCTATGTATTAGTCTTCCGTCAGAAAAGCGGGCAAAAATTTTTTCCCATTCTGTAGGTTGTCTCTTCATTCTCATTTCTTTTGCAGTGCAGAAGCTTTTCAATGTGATATGATCCTATGTGTTGATTATTGGTACTATTTCCCGTGCAACTGTGCTTCAGTTCAGAAACCCTTGCCTAGGTCTATGATTTCAAGAGTTTTACCTATCGTATCTTCCAGCAGGTTAAGTGATTCTGTTTTAACATTTAGATCTTTGATCCATTTTAATTTTAGTTTAGTGCATGTTGAGAGATATGAGTCTACATTCAATCTGTGTGTGGCTACCAACTTCTCCCAGCACCATTTATTAAAGAGGGTATCTTTCCTCCACTGTATGTTTTTGGGACCCCTGTCAAAGATTAAACAGTTGAATATAGTTGGGGCTGTTTCTGCATCCACATTTTGTTCCATTGATCCACATTTGTTTTTGTACCAATACCATGCCATTTTTATCACAATAGCTTTGTAGTATAACTTCACATTCAAGACTGTGATGCCTCCACTTTATTCCTGTTATTCAGTACTACTTTTGCTATTCTAGGTCTCTTCTGATTCCAAATGGATTGTACGATTGTTTTCTCCAAAAAAAGGAAAAATAGAAACAAAGCTTTTATAAATAATGAGAAGAAGGGTTGAAGGGAGGGTAGAGGAATGGGAAAAAAAAGAATCAAGATATATCAGGTACAGGTACAAATTCTCTGTGATGAATGTGATCATTATGTATACCTAAAATGTACCAATAAACTTAATTTCTAAAAAAGATTGTTTTCTCCACTTCTGTGAGGAATGCTGTTGATAATTTAATTGGAATTATCATAAATCTGCATATTAATATTGCCATTTGGATACTAATCACCATTTTGACTATATTGGAGAACCACTGGAACTATTAAGCCTAAAAATGTAGATGTAAATGGAATGGAAGTCTTGGGGCTTGAGCACTAGTTCCAACTGAGTTTTTATCTGGCCTCTGGATCTATATATGAGATATGAAGTCTGTCTTTAACTTTCTTTTCATCTGCAAAATGAGGGTCTTAGAACAAAATGATCTTTAAAATGATTCTAGGCAGCTCCTTCACTTTTAGGAGATTAACTGACATATCTTAGACATCTACTGGATCCTTCTGTGAATGTGCCATGCTTCTGGTGTGTGGCCCTCCACCTCCTGAACATAACTGAGTGAGCTGGGAGTGGGAACCCTTCTCAAGTTGGGCCAATCAGATCTTCTTTCTTGGGAACTTATAGTAGATCAGTCTCTTGGATGAGGAAGACTAAACTGGGAGGTTGATCAGTCAATCAGCACATACTTGTAATTCCAGCACTCTGGAAGGCTGAGGCAGGAGCACTGCAAGTTTCATTTTAGCCTAGGCAATTGAGCAACTTAGGAAGACCCTGTCCAAAATAAGAAACAAAAAACAGCAGGGAATGTAGTTCAGTGCAAAGGCCCTAGGTCCAATTCCTAGTACTGAAAAAAGAAAAAGCTAGGAGGCTGTAGAGAACTCACTTCCTTCCCACTGGGAAGACTAAGAAGTGGGAAGGGGATCTAGAGAGAAATGAAGCATGTGGGGGTAGAAAGACACACCCAGTGTCCTAGAAATTCTCAGGCTCTTTTCAAGGACCGTGTATAAGGCTTCACTTGTATTCATGCCACACCCTTTACCTTTATTATCCGTTCCCTTTTTCTTTAAGCTAGTTTGAATTATATAGTGGGCTGCAGTAGCACAGTGTCTAATGCTGTGTTTCCCCATCCCTCCTGTTTGTTCCCCTGATGAATCCCTTCTCCAGTTCTCATGAGATCCTGCCAGCAGCACAAACCACCACTGACACTTTCTCTAAGGACAAACACACCATCTATCCTGGCCATTCATGGCACGCTGTACCCTTCGCTACAATGACTGGTTTGTGTATGGCCATATGACCCAAGCAAGGCCAACCAACGTCTGCTCTAGGATGGATACACAGAGTTGAAAAAAAGAAATCTCCTTTCTGTTGGGTGGCAATTTGAGACGCTCAGCCACTATTTCACCCTCTTTGTGAAGAAACTGTAGCATGAACCTACCGGAGAGAGAGGGGAAGCGGGAGGCAGAGGGAAAGGAAGAGGGAAGAGAGGGAGAGGGGAAAGGAGGAGAGAGAAAGAGAGAAGAAGGTGGGAGAAGAGCGAGGAGGGAGAGAGATCGTAATCATTGACATTATTTATGCCTTGGAGTCTACCCTGCCTAGAGCCAGATCCATTCTCAGACTTCTGATTATGTAAGCCAGTGAATTTCTTTCATCATTTTTTGTTCAAGCCAGCTGGAATGGGGCTTCCATCACTTGCAACCCAAACATGCCTAATGAACACATAAACATTAACTACTATATTACATACAGAGTTTTATGACAACTTTCCCCATAGAAATAATAAGACCATTGTTTTGGTAGGGACTTCCAAGTTACCCACGTAATTTCTTCCTTATCAATTTGTTTCAGCCTTTGGTCATCATTATGAATTGCATGACCCCCTAAAAATGATATGTTGAACCTGGGCATGATGGTATACACCTGTAATCCCAGCACTTGGGAGGCTGAGGCAGGACGACTGCCTGGGCTACCTACTGAGTTCAGCACTAGCCTGAAGTACATAGCAAAAATCTATGTCAAAAAACCCCAAAAAAGGTTGAGATCCTAACCCCAGTACAACTAGTGTTTCTGTTGGAAGACAGCCATGTGAAGACAGAGCCCAAGGAGAATACTTTGTAAAATTGAAGACTGCACCCAGAATCCAAAGAACCTTTGGGTTTACCAGAGGCTAGGAGAGAGGCAGATTCTCCCTCAGATCTCTGAGAAAGAATCAATCCTGCTGACATCTTGGTTTTGAAAGTCTAGCTCTCAAAACTGTGAGACAATAAAATTGTTGTTTTAAGCACTGTCTGGGTGATGATTTCAGGTATAGAAGGTACTGCACTTACTGCTCGCATCAGGACTATAATTTTACTTAGCTCACAGCAGCTATCCTTAGACCACCTTCCCACTCTACTACTCTCCTTTCACAACTTGTTTTTCTTTAGCTCCAAGGAAACTGGAAGCCTACATGAAAATTCTAATAGCGAAGCCTATCGTCAACCCCAGTGGAATTGAGTTCAGAGCCCAATTTCCAAAGGACTCCGACATCTGAGCAAGATGGCATTCGTGACTGACTGCAGAAGAACCACATGCTTTGCCAGAGCCGGCAGCAAGACGGGCACCCACCAGCTGGCATCCAAGGCTCCATTCCCCGTCTGTCTGAGCAGTATGGTGGCAGCCGTATTGCAGAATGTGGGAATTGTCGTTTTCTCCGCCCAACAGCCAGTGCCACCCCCAACACAACCTCAGGTAGGGCAGCCTAGGACGTGGAAGGCAAGGAGAGAGGAAGTCTGGAGACAAAGTAAAGCAAGCACACGACCTGCCTCTCTGTCCCTAGGAGAGGCACACGGCGAGAAGCCCCCAGCACACCTTCCTGTCCTCAGCAAGCTAATGGAAGATAGAGATGATGTGGCACAGTACCAGAGCAGGGTAAGGGGCACCCATGCTGAGAGCTCTGCGGAAGCTGGAAACACATTATTAGACAAGCTGCGAGAGAGATTCAGAGGATGAGTTGGCAATTGTTCCTCAAGTACTGTTCCCAGTTTTTCTTCTGAAAAGACCAGAGTCTCCTCCCTAATTCCCCACTCTGCCTGTTGGAAGGACGTGCCGCGGTGGGCAGGCAGGCAGCTGGCTCAGTGTGCGGGAACCACCGCTGTGTGCACATTCCGCCTCACTAAGTGGAGGGGAGGGAGTGGAAGCCACTTTCATCACTGTAGCTTTAGAACAAAACGGTTCTCCTCGGTTCCCCAGTAACTGCGCCATTAAATCGGGCTTTCATTTAATGTTTCAGGGAGGTCAGAAACAAGGACAGGAGCAAACTATGTTCACCCCTTAGCACAAACGGGTCTTGGTGACCCAGATCCCATAGGCAGCGTCAGATCAGGGTCAGGCCTTTTTGTTTTTTTGTTTGTTTGTTTTTTGCGGTACCGGGTATCAAACTCACAACCTTGCGCTTGCCAGGCAGGTGCTTATGCCACTGAGCTATATCCCCAGCCCATGTCTCTCTTTTTGGTGTGAGGCCAAGTCAGGAACCAGCAGCCTCCACTCTCCTGTTTTCACCCCACTGCAACCCACCCGCTCATGCCCCAGGGCCCCGTGGGGCCCCTACTTGCCTCGTCACTCCACAGTCCAGCCGTGCCCCGGTGGAACTTGGGTGTGGGGAAGATCAGGAAGTTTGGGACAGGACCACACTGCATCCAGTGTTCACCAGTTGAGAAAGCTTGGCATCTCCAGCGTCACCAGAGACAGCTCTTTCATGGAGATTGTCATAGAGGGAACAAATAAAACTCTGGGCTTGGGTTTTTGTTGGGGGGCTGTCGGTTTTGGATGTGCCATCAAAAGTTTGTCAAATTTTGAAACAGGAATTATTCCCCACTTCCACACCATACCAAGAGCCACCACTGCTACAGGCTGTGGGTAACGGGACAAATACGACCCGGTCCCTTTCAGGACAATCCAGAGGGGAGCAGGGAAGAAGCAAACACTGTGGGATAAATGCTGTGATGCTCTGAGACAGCTACAGCCAGGGTACCACAGGGACGCATCAAGACATAATCTGCTCCAGGCTCTCCCCTACACATTCTTAAATTCTGTGCATCACAATACTGAATGTCCATACTGAATTTAATGCCAGGACATGAATGCCTATTTTTGCTTAAGTAGTGACTCACACTTAAAAAAAATCGTAATTTCCAAGGGAAATAGTTGAGCAATAAAACATAACCAATTTGCCTTTGGTTAACTACAGGGCTTTAGTTTCCCTAAGAAAATATGAAAAATTATCTGGATACGGTGGTACAGGCCTACAACCCCAGCACTCTAGGCGGCTGAGGCAGAGGATCGTGAGATCCTGTCTCCTGCTACCGCAGTGTGAAGGTCTAGGTTGTTAGATTCCCAGCTCTGAAAGAAAGAGACAGAAACCCAGAAACAGAGAGAGAATATGTGAAACTAAAAATGTTCATTCTCTCATCTCCAAATAGATATTAAAAAGACATTTAGGGAATATTCATTTGAAAGCACACAGAAGTGTGACCTGCAAATGACCCTCCGCTGCCGCAGTTCAGAGGCACAGGAATGCAAAGTTGTGTGTCCATGTTCCACTGCGTGACCTTAAGTAAGTCTCATAACTCTTCTGAGCAGTTACATCCGCGAGGATGACCTAAGATAATGTTCATGGAAGTGTTTGGAAACCCGTAAGGCAGGCACACAAGCACGTCAGGACGAACAGGAACCTTGCCATCCTACACGTCCGCTGCTTTGGGGAAAAAAGCATCCGACGTGAAGGAAGCGACACTTATCTTGAAGCAGAGAGGCTCAGTCTGGAATTTCAGTATCGGATTTGTGGTTGAGAACAGCTGAATAACTGGTCTCCAGTCCCCCCCTCCTAACCCTCCCCAACACAGATAGCATCAGTGTCACAAAGTTCAAACTTTCCAGAGCCTCTCAGAAGAATCCCATGATCAAGAAACTATTATTAGGGAGAAAACAATTTTACAATATAATGACCATTCCAACCTTTTCAAGAAAGCATGAAAATCTTTAAACACCTAAATTTTTCACAGACCTGCTTATACATGATAGAATCTGTTGACTGAGAAAGTATGTAGTAAGTATGAATTCAGTCATTTTTTAAAATGGACTTGTGTGCCATTCATGTAAATGCTGTTTTGTTTTTTTGTTTCTGAGACTGGGTCTCGCTATGCAGTTCAGGCTGGACTGGAGCTCACTTTGTAGGCCAATTTGGTCTTGAACTTGCAATGATCCTCCTGCCTCGGCCTCCTGAGTGCTTAGGAGTGAGCCACCACGCCAGGCTGTAAATGTAATTCCAAACATTTGGGAAGGTAGTCTCACAAGATATACGAGGCATTTCCATGTTTTCGGTCCAGAGTTTTCTTGGGGCACATGGATCCTTGGCAACAGATCTGACAAGTAAGACACTCCCTGAGGGGCTTGGAGCGCCTGACTCGCTCCTCTTCTCCTTGCAGCCCTTTTATTTCACCAAAACCGTTTTCTTAGAGTACTTAACAGAGGTTCTTACCACATGGTGCTTCACTCTTTGGTCAAGTTTTGTATTCTCTTTTTCATTCTTTTATCTCTAAGGTAAGTGGACAAAGAGTTTTAGTTCATGGTCTCCCACAAACCGTGGTTATTTCCTAACCTGGACTGCACTGAGGGCTCTGACTGAACCTTCACCGCTCCTTTACCTTGTGTACTCCCAAGACAAAACTCCAGATTATACATTGCACTCACTCAGGCTGACAAGAGCTGCACAAGTATATTCGTGGCGTACAGGACCAACAGCTTTTGCGGCACCCACATAATCTCTGTATTATAAAGAAGAAAATATCCAGCCACTGTTTTTTGGAGAGCTCATCAACAGAGCAGCAGGGCTGGCAGCGATTCAAGACAGAACTTGTTCTGTGTCTAAGGGTGTCTGTTCTAGAGCCCACTTACAAGGCCTAAGCCCTCTTTGCTGCTATTCCCAGCGATCAGGCCCTCTGCTGTGAAAAACCACGTCCTTGTGTCTTGGTGACAGAGCCTCAGGCATGGCGCCTTAATCAGTCGTCTTCCCAAACCCAGGTATTTCAGTGCTCATGCTTGGCCTGAGCATGGTCAATCCTAGGACTCCAAGGAACCTTCCATTTTTCCGCGGTTCCCTTCCCAATGGTATCTCTTTAACCCCTTCCAAGCAAAGAGGGCTCTACTGCCACACTGCGCCTCTGAGAAAGTATCAGTAAGACTCTCAGAAGCTTGCGGACATTTTAATAATCACTAGTGGGGGAAGTGTCATCCTATCTGACCCCTCTCATTCCTACAAGCCCAGACAAAAGGGAAGATCGTATGGGGCCAGGTGGGGCTGGTGGTCACCCATTTGAAGCTTGTGTGTGAAGATGGACCCATACCACAGGGCTGGGGAAGGGTGGGATTTAGATGTGAACCTCAATTTTCCACCTTGGTTCCCTGCACCTGCTTGGTTTCTCATAAATACCCCAGTAAAAAAAAAAAAAAAAGTAAGAATTTATATATTCTATTTTCCTAGGGAATTCCACTAGGCCAGGAACCGCCAAGGTAGTATCTTCAGAATAAAAGCTGTATAACACTAATACTTTGTTTTCCAGGGTGGAGAAAGTTCCATGATCAAGTGAGTATGAAAAGTATTTCAATGGAGATTGAACTACAGAACTTCTCACACTTTTACAATGTTAAGGTACAGTGTAACTTTCCAAGCAAGGATGGGGACTGTGGTATTTTTTAAACCTCTGTCTCTGAACCCTTTCCAGGGAAAACACACCCTTATGCTGGTGTCCTACGGACCATCCTCTGAGAACACTGCATTGGACTTAGAGACCCTAACGTGGTGGTTGAGCGGAGTGCTCCGACGTGAATCCCACTCCTGCTCGGAAGGGAGGCAATAAGCACAGCCCAAGCCCTTGGGCTGCACCGCCGCAGGCTCCGGCCACCCTGGCACCCCCTTCTTAGCCCCTATCCACATTATAAGAGGGGGCTCATGTGCTGTTTCATTTTGATTGAGGGGCAGGATAAAAGATGTCTAATGTTATTTGCTTTAGGATTTATGAGGTTACAGGAATTACACCTGAGATGCTCAACACCAACTAGCACACGTACATATATGAGTATGTGTAACCATGAAAATAAATGAGTGCAAATTCTCTGAAGTAAGAAAGCCGCCTTTCAAACTCCCACCTCAACGAACACCCTGCCAATGCCCTGGTATGTCCTTGTTGTTCTTCCTAGGCCGTTCTTTACACTGGGCTCATCATTTTAACTCTTCATTTCTGTCCATGGGAAAAAGTCCTTGTCTTCTTCCTCCACCAGATTCCACTCCTGAATCCGACTCTTAGGAGGCTGGTAAAGGCAAAGCCAAGATGGAGATGAACAGACTACATAACACGGATTCTTTTTCTGCACTGGGACTCCCTCTGCCCTCGGGCCAGACCCCTATCCTTCCTCCTGTCCCACACGTCACATTTGGTCCCACACCTGGGGCTGGTTATTGCCACTTCTCCCTCTGGGGGCCGATACATTCTCTTGAGTCAATTGTTTGATTTCTCATTTGCAACTACATTCTACCCAACTTCAAAACCTTAGGAGTCACCCAAGGTAAAATGATAAAGCCGGGCACAGTGGTGCACGCCTGTGATCCCAGCACTAGGGAGGCTGAGGCAGGAGGATCACTGTGAGTTCAAGGCCAGCCTGTACTACCTAGCAAGACGCCGTCTCAATAGAAAAAATAAAAAAGTAAATAAAAATTCCACATCCCTGTTGCAGTATCTCTAGGCTTCAGAAACCTGATCTTTTTGCCCTCCCATCAACCCTAGCTTATTAATGCTTACAGGACTTGCCAGGGCTTGTGTGGTATGCATGCTCAAGTTTCACAGTCTTTGCCTGTTTCGTTCATATCCTAACAAGGAAACTGAGGCCTAACAAGCACAGTAACTTGCTCAAAGGCAGGCCTTACGTAGAAGACTCAACTCCAGAACCTTAGGTTTGTCTGACCGTTTCCATTACGTGGTGATTCACACAGTACCAGACTGGCTATGGTTAAAGTAGACACAACATTTCAGAACTGACAACTGAAGACTATGAAATATTAAATTACTTTCTTTTCTTGGTAAAGACTAGATCCCTACAACTCAATTTGTTTGATCTATCTGTAATTCTAGGGTTTAAGAGATTGTGCACCCCGTCCCAAATGGCAATGTGCCGGCACTCACGGCTGGAACAACGACCTTCACCTATACGCCTATAGGCCTTCTTTTTGTCACGGGGCAGTACAATTTCAACGCACGGGCAGGCGCCATAACGTGCATCTTGTCTTCTAGCTGAGCACATCTAAATACTAGATGTAAAGACACACCCTGTGGACTCATGCTGACGTTACCTTGTTAGGTGAGGTGCAGAGCTGCTTCAAATCGTCACCAAACACTGAACAGCCCCAAAGAATCGTAATCACAAGCACTGGGATGAACAAATCCCTCATACTATATGATAAAAAGTGATTCAGGTTAGAAAGATGGGAGGCTGGGCCGATACTACTGACGCAGCTAGGATTCAACCCTCTAACTCCTGTGTTGTTTTCAAAACACTGCGGAAATTCAGGCAAACAAAAGCTTTCTCTTTTTAAAAATAATCTCACCTTTTAACTGCTTGCTGGTCACTGCTTGCCCTCCCGCCCTTGACCAGCACCCAGAACGCCCAGTTCTTCAGCCTGCCCTGCTCCATGCCTTTCTGTAAATCCCACCCTCACCTCAGGTGTAGCCGTTTCATCTTTATGGAGCTATGATTCTTTGACAAACACTGTGTGCTTTAAAAATGCTTGTGAAACACTATCGCCTATATTGTTCTTAATACTTTAACATTTAAGCTGGAAAGCATATATTTATTTTGTGGATATTTAATTACTTTTGCTCTTTTCCTTCCCGGGTTTCCTGCAATCATTTTCAGATTAGTCAAAACTGAGCTTAGGACTGAGAAAGGAGCATGTGGGAAGGTCCAGGGACCAAATACGCTGCGCACTTAAAACACCCTGAGGGGGCTGTCACACGGAAGTTGGATCCTTCCAGGTAGGAAGCCAGATGCGATGTCCACATATGTGGTCTCCGCTAACACGCCTCCCCAAAGGCTACTATGAGCTTCGGCATGTCCTGTCATTCCCAGATGGCACAGAAAGAAGCAACTGCCCCTGCCCTCTCCTTTGGAGCATCACTTCCTCCCTCCATAGCCACCAATGTATCCAACAGCAGCTGACAGTTCTACGACAGCCGTGATGTCAGGGCTCTCGAGAGAACAGACGCATGACATGGTGGTGTGCCGTCCCTGAGCTGGCTGTGTCATCTCTAACTTGGCCTCTGGTTTCTCTAACTCCACCTACTTCATCAGTCTGACTATACCATTTCTCACAATACGGTAGAAACTATTAATCAATCTGAGTATTTTTAGATGCCAGGCTCTGTAGAGGGTGTGAAATAGGGAGGAAATCCAGAGGAGTGAGGTATGATGGGCACTCAAGACACTCAACTGTCAGAGCACCTAGGATGTTTTAAAAAGTGCTCACCCAAGGCCTATGCTTGAACTATCTGGCAAGCGTAGGCCACATATGACAAGGAATCAAGAGCAATCTTATAACCAGGGACCTCGACAAAACGACAGCTTCCATATGTGTGAGCAGGGAAGAGACGTGGCCATTCCTCTGACAGATGTCAAACACTGACGAACCGTTCTACTCACACGCTCCTTTGACACGGCCAAGAGAAGTACAGAAAGCCTAGCTTGCTCATCGACATTCCTATTAAGCATGAGTCACTTCTACAGAACAGTCCAAGGCTGTCTGAACAGGGAGTTCTGAGTGTGAGTGACTCCGATCACGCTGAGCCTCGATGAGGAACAAGACACACAAGCTGCACGCACAGCCTGCGCGTGTGCGTTCCCCGGCACCGCAGCCCGGCTAACCCTGCCCTCCCGCACAGCTACGCGTCTCCCACACAGCAGCTACGGAAACGTAAGGGAACCCTCCCGCCCGCGACAGCGCCCAGGAAGCCCAGTTCTTCAGCCTGCCCTGCTCCACGCCTTTCTGGAAATCCCACCCTCACCTCAGGTGTGGCCAAACTGGGAATTCTGTCCCCCTGGCTCTTCAGCTTTCCATCTACCTTTTATCAACTGCTTGAAGCCTCCTGGACCCCATCCTGCTCGCCTCTTTCCCCGTCTTTAGCACACTCTTTTACTTGGTGACCACAGAACTAACTGCCAGCACTGACCCCATCTAGGCGCCTGCCAACAGCAAGACCAGGGCGAAACGGCCGGCTGCCTCGCGGTCTTTTGTTGTGGGACTGACAGCGAGAAAGCACAGACTTCATGTTGCAACTTCAGGTTTGTTTAAGTTGGATCTGTAATTAGGTAACTTTCACCACTTATCATAAAAGATTTTATTTCAAATAAAAAACAAAACTCCGGAGGTTCAGGTGCCCTAACAGGGCAATTTGGACTTCATGAGGTCCTCCTCTCGCTGCTTCCCTATTAGCACGTCATGTTGTAATGCCCGAACCTCCTCCTGTGCTTTACCACGGGTTCTGAAAAGTATGGTATAGTAATGATGATGTTGGAAGAAACACAGGGCCTGGCAGATACACAAAAGCAGAGACAAGGATTCCGCCACAGCACACAGCAAGGCTGCACGTGTATTTGTGTGACAAGCTTACCGGTCCCATTGAAGAGCTGCTACTATAACTCAGAATGGTCTGCCTCCGTCAGCAGAGAGGAGCAGACAGGCGAGGACAGAAAACCTACTCTCCAAATGCAGGAATCTCTTTCATCAAACTAACCCAGGCTGGCACAAAGCAGAGACTGCAGGAGGTAAACGGACTCCAAGATGTACCAGAACCCACAAAATGATGACTTCTACCCAAGGAACAGCGTTGCTTCCCCTGAGAATCTGAGACGGAGCTGCAAGCAGGCTGTTTCAGTAAATATTAAATGTGTCCTCTTCAGCATCAGCACCACTAGCCAGTGTCTGGACTCCAGACGCAGCTATGCCAGATGGAAGGATGCAGCCCTACCAGACTGGTGGATTTACACAGAAAGAAGCATACAACCTCTACTGCTTACAACCATCTGCCTGGCCTCTCCACCTGCTACCCTAAGTTGACCAACAACGCCACTTTCAAAGCTTGCGCCAGAGGACAGAGGGCCTCTGTCCAACAGCATTTGACAGATCCAAAGCAATGTGGCTACTTAGTTCTGAACCTGAGTTCTGTATGGGGAGATCTGAGTTAAAACACCAGTGGCACTAAATAAAATGACAGCATGGATGGCAGGCAGAATTCTAAGACAGTTATCTACAATTTCTAGGGCAATTATTCGAGTGGGAACATCGTGCTATGGGTCTTTTTTTTTTTTTTTTAGACAGGGTCTCACTGTGCAGTTTAGACTGGCCTTGAACTATGTAGCGCAGGCTGACCTCAATCTCATGGAGATCCTCCTGCCTCAGCCTCCTGAGTGATGGGATTACCGGTGTGCACCACCATCCCCAGCCTAAGAGTCATTTGAAAGCAGTATTTTCTGGAGTTAGCATCAGAAGAGGAAGTCAGAGTCAAAGCACAAGATTCAAAGCACCACTGCTGGCTAGAGGATGGAGGAAGGCACGTGAATAGAAATGTGGGCAGTGTCTACACACAGAGCTGTCCACAGCTAGCAGCGAGCAAGGAAATTGTGATTTCACTCCCATATCCCCCATACTGCCGATAACCTGCACAAGGTGGAAGCACCTTCCTGCCCAGAGCCCTCAAATGAAAGCCTAGCCCAGCTAACACCTTGCCATTAGCCCAGTTAGACCTGCGCAGAGAATCCTACCAAGCCCACATGGTCTTCAGAGCTACAGGATTGTGAACTGGGAAGTGGATACTGTTGTAAGCTGTCAAATCTGTGATAATTTGTTATGTACCAACAGAACACCAACACTATATATATAAAGCTTCCAGTGGAGCGCCTCGGTTCACAAGAGCCTGGCCTTCCAGATTAGCACTCTCCCTCACATCCTCCCACACCTCTGGAGTCACCAGAATGAGCTTTGCTCTGGCCCCTCTCGCAGGAAAAAATGGTAGGAGGAATACCAAAAAAAAGCGGTGAGGCAAAGACCTCATTACTTTAAAAACCGACCCCAGGGGGCGAGTAACATTAGCTCTTTCCTCTTACAGACTACAACCCCATATATACAGTAAACACAGAACTAGCTGGAAAGGCCACTTGGTTCTAAGCCTTCTTGTATACTCTTACTAGAAAGGCCTTTACTTACCACACTCCCACTGGTATAAACCAACTGTCCCATGCCGCTGCTATGACTGGTAGTCCCATGCTACCCAGTAGGCCGGTCATACACGTACCACTGCTGATTTAAGTCTGCAGGAACATAACACGTTCAAATCAGAGCTGCCTAGCAGTAAGGCGTACACGTTATGGCCCCGTCATGAACATGTTAAGTTCCTCTCAGAACTGGGTTTGCAGCAACCATCTCAAGGGATGGCATAATATGTCTATGTTGAAGAAAGAACAGGCTTGCTGAAAAGGAGGTGGCACTCCCAAGCATGTGTGTTTCTTGGCTGTGAGGCAAAAGCACTGCAGGCATGACACCTACGCAGGCCCCTTCCTGCCCAATGTGGGACTGGGGACAGGGACCAATACAAACATGAAACTCCATGCTGCTTGCTATGCTGTAAGGAATAAATAAAGTTCTCTGTCTCTGACGAGGACTTTTATGTCTTCTGCTAACACCCATGAAACAACAATCATTTAACATACTTGCTTATAAGTGAGTAAAAATCCCAGACCGTGACTCTTAACACTTTTAGGAGAGCTAATGTCTTTACATTATAAATACCAAAGGAGGAGTCAGGCATGGTGGCACACGCCTGTAATCCCAGCACTCGGGAGGCTGAGGCAGAAGGATCCTTGCAAATTTGAGGCCAGCCTGAGTTACAAAGTGAGCTCAAGCTCAGCCTGAACTGTATAGTGAGACCCTGTCTCAGAAAAGACACCCCCCCCAAAAAAAACCACCAAAGGAATAAAATAAGCTTTTTGAGCTTTCTCATGGAGACACTACAATGTACAACATAGGGATATTGTAGGAATAAAGTAAGAAAATACATGGCACATCTGCGACCGAAAACATCTAGAAACATCCAGTAACTGCCCTCCTCTTCCAGGAACCCATCTCTGCCATACACAATGAACCAATGAGGAACCATATGTGTCCATGACAGCAATCCGCGACAGGAGGTAAGACAGGCTAACACACATACCACCGCACGATGCGTACTGAAGAGCTTCCACACACACAGTTATAGTGAAGCCCCGCAACAGACGCTGAGGTGAGTCCTTGCAGAAACAACAGCAACAGATTCCACAGGGCTGGAAGAAGACCACAGGACCGGAGCGTGTGGTGTGGATCGAAGACACACAGAAACGCTGCGTGACCACGTCCTGGAGGAACTCTTCTTCCAGGTCAGCCAGGGAAGCTCCGCAGGGCCTGGGCCCCTGAGGAACGTCACTGCCATGAAAGAATGGCTAGAAACCACAGGAGGGACAGATGGTTTTCATTTGCATACTGGTATATTTAATGGAAAATTAAGAAAGTCCTTAATATACAGATTATCCTGTCCTGGATGAATACGTCTGCACTTGGTCCCTCTGGCAGCTTCCGTTTTGTAGGTAGACAACAGGGACTTCTCTCGTGACAGTTTCACTTGAGGGTCTTGCTAAGGTTGGAGAAGCCAACACCAACACAGGTCATCAGGACTTTATCCCCACCCTTCAGTTCTTCACCACACGGCTTGGTTTCAATTTTAAACATAATCTGGAAAAAGCTCTTCAAATGCCGTAAAAATTCTATCCTAAAAAATAGAAAAAAGAATGCATGAAAAAAATAAACTCCTCCTGCTCTGCTACCTAGAATTCAGGCTTTTGTAAGAAGAACTGAAATTAACTTGCAATCAAAGTTAACTTGTAATCAAACTTGATTAAACAGTACTTATTTCCAGCCGGCCGTTTCCAAAGAGGATCTGGAAAGCTTGCAAAGGGGCACACAATTCAGCAAGATAAATTCGACTGAAAAAGACTACCTACAACAAATGACACTTACGCCACTTAGAATTAAGCCGCTTGTTAGAATGGACGATAAATATGGTGAGAACTCTGAGTCATCCACACAAAGAATGAAGCGTGTACTTCCATGATTCACAGCAGCATGAAGGAAAAAAACAGGAAGAATGACTATTTTCAGTGCTCCCTTCGCTCCTCAACAATTCCCTTCAGTTTACTCACCACGTATGTACTGCGCACCTACCACAGGCAGGCACTGTCCTAGTGCTGAAGTGCTGCGGCAGCTGAAACGATGAAGAGAAAACCTTTCCCTCATGAGGGTTTCGCACAAGTGGTGTAGGAAAGATAAGTTCACGTTCTTGCAGGGTACTATAGAAATTTAAATACACTAAACCACAGAGATGGGGAAGAGGAGGGTGTAACAGTACCTGTGCATATCTGCAGTAGGCAATATAAAATAAGGTGGCCAGCCATGGCGCAGCCCTGGCTTTTAATGGGCGGCCCTAGCAGACCCAAACGCACTATGACCAGTATGACCGTAAGACTCACCTGGAGAGGTCACTAAATGCACAAGTTCCTGAAGGTTCTGATTAACTGGCAACCAGTATGGAAAGTCTACCCATGTGTAAGAGCCGGAACCACAGGGCGCGTGGCACCCCTCCCACTGCTCTCCCAGGCTCCGAGCTCCCCAGCTCCCTGGGGTGAGGAAGCTGTTGTTAGCAAGCATCCTAACAATTCCTAGCAGGGAAATTTGGGAAACTCTGCTTTAGTGAAGATCAGTGACCTAAATATCTGTAATAAAGTATTACAGAAACCTTGGGTTACAACGCTGCCTTCCGGTCGAACTAGCCAAATTCCCTACCCCAGCCAGATAGTTCTCAACTTCAAATGCAGGTAGAATCACCTAAGAAGCATTAGAAATGCTGGTCCTAGACATGATATCAGACCACTGGAACAGAGCTGAGGGTCAAGAAATAAACATACATACATTTAAAGGGCAACTTGATCATCCAACTCTTCAACAACTGATATGGAAACAACTTGGACACTTACACATCCAAGAATGAAGTTTTGACTCCTTCCTCATCATCATACACAAGGAAAAGGATCACAAGCTCCTCCCAGAAGAGTCAGAGACATCAAACCACAGTGACACAAGCAGACCCATGTTTACAGCGGCACAATTTATAATAGCCAAATCATGGAAGCAGTCTATGTCCATCAACAGATGAATGGATAAGAAAATGTGGTATTCACACACAACGGAGCACTACTCTCCCTTAAAGGAGGGTAAGCTCGAGTCAGCTGTAGAAAAATAGATGCATCTTGAGACCACAATGCTAAGTAAACCAGACCCAAAAACTCAGGTACCTCGTGGTTTCTTTTATATGAAGAACACAATACATGAAGTATGAAATAAAAGACAGATATAAGAAAAAAGAGGGGAAAAAAAGTCACTGTAATCCGGCACCGACAATGTATCTAAAAGTATACCTTGACTTGGTATAATTATCTTACAAGTTTTATGTTTTATAGCCTGTTAGTCTGGCTCTTAATCTGTATATATGATCATTAACTTTATAAGGTCTTGTAAGATAAATCTGATGCTGGCAAAATAAAAGGAGGGTGCAGGGAAGGGGGTAGTGAAAAGAACTGAAATGTGTTATATACGTGTACCAATTCCCTACAACAAACATAATCGTTATACACTACAAGGACGTACTAACAAAAGTTGGAAGGGGGAGACAGGGAGAAGCAGTTGCGGGAGGAGTCAGGGTGGCAACTGCAGCAGCAGATTCAATCCCAGCCTGGGCAGTTTAGCAAGACTCTGTCTCAAAATTTAAAAATTTAAAAAAAATAAAGGCTGAGGAAGTAGCTCAGTGATAGAATGCTTGCTTAGCATGTGCAAGTGCTGGGCTCAATCCCAGTAATACACACACAAACACACAAAGATATCCTCTTGCATAATGGTATACACCAGCATTCAGAAGGCTGAGGCAGGAAGATCATTGTGAGTTCAAGGCCAGCGTGGGCTGGCTACACAGTGAATTCAAGCCCAGCTTGAACTACACAGTGAGACCCTGTCTCAAAAAACCACCAAACCAAACCAAACCAAAACAAAAACAAACACAAAGAATCAAAGACCTATGTATTGGAGCTAAAATTCATAGAAGAACATAGGGGTTAATCTTCATGATTTTTAGCTAGGCAATAGCTTAAGTTTCTTAAATATAACATCAAAAGCATAGCAATAAAAAAAGAAATAAACTGGACTTCACTGAATTTAAAGTGTTTTGTGCATCATAAAACACTACCAAGAAAGAGGAAGACAATCTATATAATGGAAGAAAATATCTGTAAATCACGTATCTGATAAGATCTGCTGTCCCGAATATGTTAAGAACTTCTCCAATTTAATAACAATTTTTAAAAACCAGCACATATTTCCTCAAACAAGAAAATACAAATAACCAGTAAACACATGAAAAGACGTTCAATATTAGAGAAATGAAAATCAAAATTACTATAAGCTAATACTTCAAACCTTAAAGAATGCCTATACTAAAAAAGCAGACAATAAAAGAAGTGTAGGTGAGGGGACAGAGAAATTAGAACCCTTGTATACACTGGTAAAAAGGTAAAATGGTACGCTATTATGGAAAACAATCTGGTTTTGTCAAAATGTTAACTAAAGAGTTACCGTATGATATCATTTTACTCATGTACATATCCAAGAGAAATCACAATATATTCACACAAAATCTTGTACACAAATGTTTATGACAGCATTACTTGTACTAATAAAGAAGTAGAAACAATGCAAGTGGCTCTCATCTAATGAATGGATAAATACAATATTTGGTGGAGTATTATTCGGCCATAAAAACAAAATACTGATACACGCTACAACAGGGATGAACTCTGAAACAGTACGTTAAGTGGAGAAGCCAAGCCACAAAGGACCACATACTGTACGGCTCTACTGACACGAAACGGCCACAACAGAAAAATCTACCGTATCACAGAGGCAGAAAGCGCGCTAGTAGCTGCCTGGGGGTGGGCACAGTGGGAGGCGAGGGGTGACCACACATTGGCAGAGGGCTTCTTCCCTGTGTGATGAGAACGTCCTAAAATTAGACTCTGGCTGTGGTTATATAACCCTCTGAACAGGCTGAAAACCACCGTACACTTTAAACGGGGAAACCATGTGGTATATAAGTTACATTTTAATAAACTGCTTAAATACATATTTATGAAGTTAAAGAAACACAGCAAACTAAGTGCAAAGCCAACATTTAATGGATCTTCCTTTCCCTCCTGCGCCTCTGATACAGTCAAAGGAGGGAAAAAGCAATAGAGAGGCGCTGCACGGCTCCTCATCCTGTCCGGCTGACGCGACCGCAGGTCCCCAGCCAAGCGATGGCCCCGTGCCCCTGCGCACCAGCGCTCGGCGGAGTGGGCTCGCTCCCAGAAAGACCTCTGCTTCCTCCTCCACCGAGGAATGTACAACTTCACCTTCACAAGATCGCTCCGTTCGTCTGTTCTTCCACAACGACTTCCTTTCCAGTAACGCCCACCTCAGAGTTTTCCCTTCCCTCTGGGTTTCCACAGCATTTTGTACTTACAGTGTCCAGTGAAATGTTTATGTACAGTCGTCTCCACAACCGGCCCTGCCCCTTTCATAAATTATGTAAACGCCAATGACCCCTACTGATGAAACACGTTCTACCCGGGGGCACTAAGACCCTCTGGAGAGAGGCACCAAGTAGAATTTAGGAGCAAGGAGTAATTTTGAGAAATGACTTCAACATTCTCAGCAGTTAAAGGAAGTTAGTTCTCCCCCTGCTGGTTTTCCTTTCTTACTAACCAAACGAAATTTTCCTTTTTATCCCCCTTCTCCACTCATCCCACTACCTCCCCCTCACTCCGTCCCAGGGAAGAAAGAAAACCAACACATCAACCCCACAGATAAACAGGCCACATCTGTGGCTAAGCTTCCAGCTGGCAGGAGCGCAGAAAACGCCAGCCACTTCACCCACTCATCTGTACTCTAAGGAGGAAACAGACTGTTCTGTCTTTCGCCGCTGCAGCAGCCGACTAACGCAGGCCTCAGGCACGCTCTGCTCCCGGAGCTCGCCCAGCCCGCCTCCCTCTGAATCACTCAACTGTGCTCCAAAAAACCAGACACCCTCTCCGGCTGGCAGAATTCCCGCGGGGCCTCAGCTAGCTCGATCTCTTGGGGAAGCACAGGATTTTCCTCCTGCACTTGCAGCTTTGGAGTATCTGTGGCTTTTGAACATTCCGAAGAAGTAAAATCAGTTTGACTTTTTCCATCGTGGTCTGCCACCCCCTCGGCCTGTCTGAGGAAGGCTGCAGCAGAGGCTGGATTAACGTAGCCTTTGGGCTTTCTTTTCCCCACCTCCAGCCTCACTCTCCTGTTTCCAGCGCGTGGGATATTTTGTTTTGTTTTGGGTTTTGGGGGTTTTTGTTGTTGTTGTTTGTTTGTTTTGACACAAGGTCTCACCACATAGCTGAGGCTGACCTCGGACTCACTACGTAGCCCAGGCTGGTGAACCTGTGGCAATCCTCACGCTCAGTCTCCCAAGTGCTGGGATTATAGGCAGGCACAACTGCACCCAGCAGTGTGTGAGCTATTACAAAGCAAGAACTGCTCAGAAGCCGAGAAATGACCAGGGATGATGTTACCCCCCCAACAAACAGCTTCCTGGAGAAAATGAGAACCAACAGAAGAGTGGACTCCCCGGGATCTCCACGCAGCTGGACAGAGGTCCTCAGGTGTATTCCCTTCCCCACAGCCAGGGCTCTGTAGGGCCGCAGCCCTCCTCAGTTACCCAGGTCACCACTTGCCTTCCTTCACTCACGTGCAGCAGACGCACACCTGACAGATGCAACCCCAGGCGAGGACAAGGAGACCCACAGCCCGTGGAAGGCAGCTCTGCCCTTCGACGGACGACCACCCACAGAGTGCAACTGGCGGCTTTTCAGAAGAGCCATCCCGGGCAACTGGGCCTCCGTGCGACACCTGTGTGAAGGACTTTAGCTCTTAAACAGTTAGATATGCAAAGAGCACCCCCCTTTTTTTAAAGAACAAAATCATTTCTTTTCAGAAAACAAACAAAAATAGACTTTTCTATGAAAGCTTCCAGGTCACCTGATAGGCAGGTCTCACAGAATTCTGGAGCACAGAGATAATTTTCCCTGTGTATTTTCAAAAGATGGGTCGTCCCCACTGCTACTGCTGGTCAACAAGGAAAGGCCATCAGGCTCACAGCCACCTGCCCACTGTCTCCCAGCCACCCAGGGCTTGCAGGAGCCTGACCCTTAGACGCTGGTCCGTCCAGGTCCCCTTCAGAAGTAAGAAACCACCACAGAAGTCTGCCCTCTGCTCCACCACCCCACCTAATCCCCAGGCCCCTTCAATACAGGGCAGAGCCGGGATCCCTGCATTCCAGGTCTAAGCAGCTGCTCTGGAACTTAAGGCCAAAGATCTGAAGGTAAGAAAAGAATCTGCCTGATAGGGTCCTCTGTAGCCATTGTTTGGCAGCTTTTAAATATACCGGTAATTTTTTTTTTTTTTTCCGGCCAGTAACAATTTTTCTGAAGCCCGTCTAAGTTACTGGATTTATTTACAGAGGTGATAGGAAATAATCGGGCTGGCGGCATTGTTGGCAGATAAGGCTCACAGGCCAAGTTTGTTCAAGAACTTACCACAAGCAAGTAACTGACACCTGTTTCATCTGAAAAGTGGGGCTCAAACATAAAAAAGGTGACACAGTATGGAAACGTGCACTGTAACGCACTGCACAAATGCAAGTTAGAAGGTCCTGGGTGAATGTACAGAGAGCAGTGAAACCACTAAACAAATCTGTGGGTCTTCCCATGGGTGACTGATCACCTAGGTGGTCCAAGACACTCTCATCAGCCAGAGTTCAACAAGGAGAGTTAAACTTTCACAAGTAATAGAGAGCTGTCAGGAAAAAACAGTGGCAGGGTCTGTTTCCAACTTCCAACTAAAGACAGGAAGAGATCCATTTACAACAAAATTTGAAAGAACTTTTCTGAAAAAATGCAGCATGGCATCCTGCCTCAGGCAAAGTGCTGGGAGTTCAATGATAATGGATGGAATCCCAGATCTTACATAAGACCCAGTGGTTAGGGAAGCAGCAATCCCAGATGAAACTGTCCTGGTCTGAACCCCACTTCCTGTGTGTGTGTCTCTAGAATGTGACATGATCTCTGCATGCCTCAAGCCTATCACCTGTAAGACCGAGTGCATAATAGTATCTGCCTTATACACCCATAGGGTTATGCTGAAAACTAGAGTTAAAGCACTTAAAACAGGGTAGGGGCAGGGGATACAGCTTGGTGGCACAGCACCTGCCTGGCAAGTGCAAGAACATGAGTTCAATTTCCAGTACCAAAAAAACCCAAAAGAGAACAATAAAACGGTATGGGGGCTGAAGATGAAAAATGCAGACTGTCCAAATGTGCTTCTCTGATATGCATGAGATCCTGGGTTCAATCCTCAGCTCAGCAAAGCAAAAGCAAAAGAAACGGGGGGAAAAAGGAAACAACATCTAGCTTATAGTAAGCACCATGTTTGTTTAATAAACAGCTGCCTTACAGAATTCTTGGGAACCTTAGGAATAGCAAATAAGATACGTGCACGGACTGTATGACTAACTTCCTCCAGTCACGTTACTAAACAAAGTCAGTGTGACTGAAGGAAGTTAGTCATAAGCTTCCAAAAGGAGAAGAGAGTAGGCCGGGGTGTCCAGGCAGGAATCAAGGCTTCCAGTAATGACTGAGCTCCTCAGACATGCCGCCAGGAGCACGAAGCACTGAAACTCACTTAAACTTCACACGGGCTCCACAGCCCATGACTCCAGAGCCATCACCTTACCCACAGATAAAACTCAGAGACGCTCAGACCACATCACAGTCCGCCAGTGGCTTCATGGCAGCGCTCTGGCTCAAGCCCAGACAGGCCAGACTCCAAGGTCTGCACACTGGCAAGCTGCAGAGCCATGGCATCCTCTGTCCCATCCAGTTCCTAAAAGCGCTAAGATACTCTTTGATAGCCATTTTTCTTGCTGTTAATCCAATTCTTAAAGTATAAATTGTAAAATTAAGCTCTTTGAGCACAGCACTGAGCCACTGTTACCAACTATAAACCACCAAAAAACAAAACCCTCAACGAATTTAACAGAAATAGATTCTCCACATAGCAATGAATCAGGCAAAACTATTTTATTCTAGTAAAAAAAAATGTCCTTGGCCTCTCTCAAGATTTTCACACATGAAGGTTGACTTTCTCAAGTCGTCAGAAAACCACTAACAACCACCTCCTGAAGCAAGACAGTGGGCAGAGGAAAGGGAACACAGACACACTTTCCAGAGAGAATTTGCAAGCCACACTGAAAGAAAATGCATCCCTCTTCATCCCAATGTTCTGCAAACAGACATTAAAAGCACTATTTATACAAATCAAAACATGTACAACCTGCCAGAAGAAATACATTTTTTAACAACCAAAGAGGGTCTTGCTTCTAATTTTCTTTAGAAACGTGAAGTTCCATAAAACAGAGTCCAATGACTTTGCACATAAAAATAAACGTAATATTTTGGTCTCCAAAGCTCTTGCATCCAACTAGAATAAACTGATCCCTCTATCAAGGAGGCCCCGACTATGGACAGTCCCATTTCACCCTGAAATGCACCCATGAACAGGGTGTAATTATGCCGATGAAGTACCGCCTTCCACCTTGATTGTTTTGGGCCACTGGAAACCTTCCATGATGATAAAAGGCAGAAATACAGCTTTCTTGAAAATACCCTTCTTTCCTCCCTCCCTCCCCCTTATACCAGGGAGGCTACCCTTTCCTGCCCTGTGACAGGCCCCTCTGTGTTTAACGTGGAGGCAGGTAATTACAGTGAAGGAGAAATGTGGCCGAACTGGAGCTATAGCCATGTAGGCAAGGTTTCTAGAAACACTGCAATTAATGTTTGGTGAAAGGTGTGCTAAGGATGACACAGGAACTTTTATTGTATTTTTATTTTGTCTTTTTGGTTTTCTGAGACAGGGTCTCACAATGTAGTTCAGGCTGGCCTTGAACTCGCTACCCCAGGCTGGCTTTGAATTCTCAGTGATCTTCCTGCCTCAATGCTGGGATTGGTTACAGGGGTGCATTACCATGCCGATCTAACACAGGAACTTTTAAAAATGTCCCATCACATTTTACCATCATCAGTCAAGCTGAGGGTCTACATAGAGTATAAAATGCCCTGGAGAAATTCTCCAAAAGTTAAAAAAAAAGTGTCTCTCATATATATATATTTTTTTTTTTTCTTTTTTTTTTCATTCTCATGTAATGTTCTGCCAAAGCCCATGTCCCAGAACCATACACATTTTGAGACAAGGCTTGCCGTGTGAGCCGTAAGGCCTTCTATGGCCCCAAAGCAGTGCGGGGATCTCAGCAGCAAGGACACCGGCAGAAAAGCCAGTGGGACTCAGGGTGGTCCGGCTACCAGGAGCTGCAGCACACTCTATGGGAAATGAATCTCTGCACGTGGGCCGCTGCTCCCCGGCTCTTGCCTCCTCTCCAAACACTCCACCACCAAGTCTACTTCAGCAGTGTTGACTCCTGCTGCTAGCACGTCACCAAGGATTACTCAAGTTTAGGTTTCCTGCCCTGTGAAATACTTTACACGTGTTATCAAGAGATACTGTGCTGCTCGCCGGCTCCTGCTTATCAGTCTCCCCCACTACTAACAGAATGTATTCGCCTCCATTTTCCTCTTCCAAAAACTCCTCCCCCATCACCAACTCAAGAATTAAAAATAAAAGAAAGCCTTCCCCAAAAAACCTCTCTGCAGACTCCTGGCTTCCACGCCCTAAGGCCAGCCACACTGCTGCAGGGCTCGCTGCAGCCCTGTCTTTCTCAACGTGATGGCACCACCATTCTTCAGTTATCACAGTACTGTACCTTTCAGACATACAGCATCGGTACCATGATAACCGAAAAAGGACAGTTCAGTCTCATGTCTAGCTGAGGACTTCCTCCCTCCCAGCCTACTGCCACAGATGGCATATAATCACCGCGCAGTCTGTGCACACATGTGTGCTTCTGCCGCACACGCTGTGTCAGTCCTCCGGCAGGTTTTCATCCATCTCGCTATTACAGGTGAGAAATGCTTCTTTCACTGCGCCGTCGGTCTCTCCCACTTTTCTTTCTTTTCTTTTCTTTTCTTTTTTTCTTTCTTTCTTTCTTTGTTTCTTTCTTTCTTTCTTTCTTTCTTTCTTTCTCTTTCTTTCTTTCTTTCTTCTTGACATTGTTCTCTTTATAATTCACGTCTGCCTGACTACTTTGGAGAATGCTTGCTTTACACAATCAGCAATCAATTTCTGCTAAAAACACCCAAGTCACCTCTATAATTTCCTGACTAGCCTAGTAGCATTACCATGAACTTTGCCCTTCTTCATCTTTTCCAGCCAGCTTATACTCTGTCATCTAAAAGAAAGCCCATTTACCACAGCAAGTGAGACTGCTATGGAAAACAGGGATTTAAAAAACTAAGAACAAAATTCAAGCCGTAGAGAATCAGAAGTTTGCCACAAAAATGGAAATAAAATCTGAAGCACAGACAAAAGAACTGTCCAACATATATCTTTTTTTTGGTACCAGGAATCGAATTCAGGACCTTGCACTTGCCAGGCAGGCGCCTATGCACTGAGCTACATCCCTGGCCCTTCTAATATATATGATGCAAGTTTAATTACACAGGAATGACAGCTGGGGAGGAAGTCAGAAAGGAAGACAAGTATAAAAATAAACTCCAGGTTAAGAGTGGCAAGTGTTGGCTCATTAAAGGGTCAATACAAGCAGGTGGTCATATGACAGGCTATGAACAACGCATCTCTGTCATTTTGTGTAAGTACAAAATTAAACGGGACAGAGTGACAAAGTTGAAAGAAAATAACTTACGTATAAGGCGAAATTGGTCCTAGCAGGACTTTGGAAACGTCCTGCTGTCCAAGGGTCATAAGCAGCAGAGCCAGGCTCTGGTTGGTTGAGTCTACACATCCACCCTGTAAATACAAACACTTTAATGATTAATCACTGTACAAACCAGAAATGGAAACGTGATGCAAGGGGGGAGACCAGAAACATACTCTGAACATTAGCACCCACAGAACACAGTCTGAGAAGAGTAAGCATTGCATCAGCTAGCCTGAGGAGGATAAACTAACAGTTAACCGATGCGATTATAGTAACTGAGATATCAAAATGAACATTCAAATTTCCTTAAGAGAATCTAGAAAAAAGTAAAACTTTCCCTTAGAAATTGGAGCAGAGGTGGGCCATTTTATCAAGTATAAGCAGAAAAGGTCTAATGGCTCCTAGTAGATGAATTCTAAGGGGTTAGTGAATGATGCTTACCTTCGTCTAATCTGCCTCAGAAAACACCATCTGACAACAAAAGGCTTTTTACCTTTAAAGCATCTTACACTCTTTCAGCTCTCCTACACTCACTATAACACTCTCAGAAACTGCTCTCAATGCTCTTCGAAGCTCTTCTTTACTTCTTCCTGTGTGCCTTGAACCTGGAGTGCTGCTATGGTCAGATCCTTCCATGCTTCTTCTTCTTTTATTATTATTATTAGTAGTAGTAGTACCGTCTTCTTCTTATATTATTATTATTATTTGTATCGGGAATCGAACTCAGGACCTTGCACTTGCCAGCCAGGCGCTGTGTCACTGAGCTATCTCGCCAGCTCCCCACGCTTATTACTATTTATCCATTATTCCTGGAATTTTCTCTTCTTTTTTCTTCCAAATCAGTAAGCAGACTAGAATTCTCTTCAAAATCTTCCTCCTGAGGCACAATGGCTTTGGTTGTTTTTCTCCTTTCAGTCTTCATTTTCTCAATCATTTTGGCTGACTCGAGTCTACCCACTATTGGGGATTAAATCTGTGACTTTATTTCTGATCATTCTTTCTGACATAACTTTATTTACAACAATTTAAACTCACATTATACTGTGTGTGAGCAGGATGACCAGGAATTTTCACTCCTTTGCATAAGTCACCACAAAAATCTAGTTCCAACCCATGGTACTTTGCTATCTGAGGCTGGACTAGAACAGAACAGCTGGCCAGCACTATTTATAGGGAAAAACCCCTTCTTTTTAAATGCATGTAAGTTAGGGAACAAATCAACTCTCTGATGCAAATACTCATTCTCCAGCTGTCAGACTTTATTTAGGAGCCCTGACAAGGATATAGGGGGGAAAAGGGAGTTTATCTTACTACTGGCCTTGATGAAAATCTATTGGTCTACCTAAATTACCTAAGTTTTAACAAAGAACAGGAACAATGTTCATCTGACTCAGGGAAATTTAGAACAAAACTTCCTTTTCCATAAAAAAAAACAACCCAGGAAATCTGATCAAAAACACTAATTCTGTTCCCCTTCAGAAGATTCCCTAAAATTAAACTATTCTCTTTAGTACCTGTTTCCTATCACTATGCTATTACTGCACTATTTTTAACTAATTCATACAGGTATTAGAGTAGTATTTTAATACAATAAATATGTTAGGGGCCATGCACAGAACTTTGCAGCACAGAATGGTGGGGACATGGGGTGCAGGGTGTCAGCCACCCAACATTAGAGGGAGGCTGCTTTAGGAAGCAGAGACTTTATCTAGCCCTGGAAAAATGGCCAGGCTTTCGGGAGGAAGGAAAGCAGCAAGACGGAGGAAATAATGAGCTGGGGCCAGTGTGGCACAGCCTGGAGCCGCGCCCAACTGTACAGAGAAGGTGGGCTGGCCAGACTCAGGCAGGGCTGGGCTAACTGAGTCCAGAGTTCTGACTTTTATCTCAGGGAAGTGAGGAGCCAGGGAAGTCTCTGACAGAAGAGTGACGAGATCAGACCAGTGTTTGGAGGGAGAGTGAGACACAGGCTGGAGAGGAGGTGGAAAGGTCTTCCTCTCCGGCAGGCAGGACAGCCAGTTTCCACACACAAGCCAGGTCTGATGGAGGAGGGATGGGAATGTGGGTGCGGGGGAGCAAGCAGGAAGGGTGGGCAGTGGATGGAGCACGGAAACAGACACAAAGAAAAGGGCACTTCCAGCAAGCCTGATACAGAATGGAGAAAACGTGGTAACTGATGAATAGGAGGAATTGGGTCAAAGCCTTAAAACTTTGGTAAATATAACAGCACCTTCAAAATGGGTGAGTTTTTGTTGCTCACATTGCATCACAGATCTGTAAAGAATTATTCAAAAAAAACGTGGAGTTTTTGAATCCTTCTACTAATTAGAGATCACAGACACACACAAAAAGTTTTCTTAACGATGAAACAAAATAAATATGACCCAGGAACAATAGAATGGCTTAATGAAAACCTCAATCAGAGAAAAGAAAATAATAATACCCTAACCCAGACTGTATGTGTTTCCTCTCATGGCCTGGCGGGCTGTGCTTTCACCCTAAGGCTAACACTCTGCTATTTATGGAGCCATGAAATCCAAACTCCAGCTGCGCCCATGGGATTCCACTATGCTCTGTGATGTGATGCTTTCAGTTCTTCTAGGGTCTTCTAGAAAGGGACAGAAGCCTGCCAGCCACCGCAGGACCAGCAAAGCAAGCCTGCACAAATCAACAATGAGTTTCCCTGAGCCCCCACAAACACCACATGCAGCTTTTTTCCCCTTGTGTGCAGATGGCAGATTTCACGAACAAAGAGGGAGAGCAACCTCTTCGTTTACCCTCAAACTTTCAGTTACTACAGACTCCCCCTCCAAAATGACTTAAGTTACTATCAAAAAGGAACTGACTGAGCACCAAAAAAGTCTGTGGCAGACTTTGCACAAAATCCATGTCAGAAAACTTGCACCTTGAGGATTTCAGCTCTTTCCTCTACCCCTTCCCAGCTGCGTGGTGAGAGCAGAGGCTGGAGTCCTCTTGAGGGGACACCTGTAGGCGCTTTGTCTTCCATTCTTAACTAACTGGACACTAAATAGAGCCATTCCAAATATTTAACTTTGATTAATTCTGAAACAGTTCATTCTCACTTGTCTCACTTGTTCCAAAGGAGACATTTTCAGGCATATAACTGGGATCTGGGGAGCAGACGGTGCCCGCAGGCTTCCTTCTGAGCAATACCCATGACCTGGGCTTCTCTCTCTCAGGGACTGACAAACTGAACCAATGCAAGAAGAAGGACTGAAAGGAAAAACAAAACTGCTATTGAACCCACTTAACCTATTTTATTCACTGGACTCGGATGTGATTTTTTTGTTACTTCAAACAGGACAGAAACTCCTTGGAAATAAAGAGATGACTAAGAACCAGGAAGAAAAAGATAAGTATGAAGATACAAAAAACACTCTCAGATGTAGAAGAGAGTCAATTTACTAACGTTATATATCCTTAAACAGCAAGCAACCCCGAGTGCAGGTCTCACTAGTGGTCTTGAAGAGTGTGAAGCCTGACACCCAGAGCAGAGAGACGCCCTGACCGGGCTCTGTACGTGTAGGAAAAGCCTTTGCCCTCCTGATGCAAAACCAAGGCAAAACAGTGCAGACGTGGCAGCACATACCTGTAATCTAGCACTGTAGCAGCTAGAGGAAGACTATGGGTGCGAGCCTAGCTGGGGCAACCTACGGAGACTGTCTCACAATACGAAACAAAAAGGGCTGGGGCTGTAGCTCAGCGCACAGGCCCTGGGTTCTATTCCCAGTACTGAAAAAAAATTTGTAAAAAAAGAGGGTACAGACTAACTGGAATTTTGAAACCAGGTTTCAGGTAGGCAGGATCTCAGAGACTGTATCTTCAAGCAAAGGCCTCGTGTTCCTCCTGCCGCCAGCTCCCCTTCCCTCACAGTTTCTTCCTTACTTTCATCAGTTCACCTATTTTAGGGAAGCAGTAAAAGTGTGTGCAGACTGAGGTACCGCTTGTATGAATGAACTGACACAGAAAGACGATGGCCGCTGAGAAGGCAGGTTGATCTGAGCTGCAGAAGCAAAACGGTCAGGTCTGTCTTCATCACTGCAGCGCTCGGTCTCTGGTCCCAGATTCTCACACTTTCCAAAGCCCCCAGCGTACTGCGACACAGGCTTACCTTCCCTAAACATCCTTGTATGCTCTAGAACACGCCGCAAAATAGAGCCTTTTGATATTATCTGGCATCTGAATCAACTGCCACACACAAATATAAATTTTGAGTTTCTCTTGAAAAATCAGAAAGCGATGATTTCCCATTCCCACGAAGACTGGCGGCACTGAGAAACGGTTCCCTACCTTCACCCTACCTGCTTTGTGTTCTTTTAACCTTCATTTTCTTCCATGCCTCTGTTCTAGATCTCTCCTCGGCCCCCAAGGCAAGGTACCTGCTCTGTGTCCCAAACCAGTGAAGCTGGATTCCTGCTCACTGACTAGCTGAACTGATGCACTGAACTAGTTAAAGCGAAATTGTTTAAAGCACAGGCACAGGTTAACTCCTTGGCTCACACCCCTGAAGAACAGGAATGCAGGGCGCAGAACTGCTTTTTGCAGACTGTTTTCCTCTGAGCACCCACACAGGCTGAGGACACACATACCCTGTGGATCTCCTCAAGCAGCAGCCTGGCACAGTTCCTGCCGAGGTCCTCCGGAAGCACTGCCGCCCCCTGGCCCTGGGGGTTGGAGGCCAGTTCAGCACTGAGGAAGGTGCCGTTAGTGGTCTCAGCAACCAGTGACAACCCGAAGCCTGGAGACCTGAGGGTTCGAAGGCACAGACACAGAGTAGGTGAAGGCACACATCCCAACAAATAGAAAGAGAAGACCAACATGGTTTTCACGGCATTTCAAGACTTGGTTCTGGTTCCCTTAAGCCTTATGAGAGTGACGGCTAGCTCGCACTAGAAATACAGATGATTACTGGGGCCACACACGGTGGAACCAAGAGGGGGCAATACGCTTTGCTTCTCCTATGCGTCCTCACTCCCTTTCCTTCTCCCGTCCCTCCTACCCTGTGACAGCTCCTACGGCAAGTTCTCAACAGCCAGCCGCACACGAGAATGTTACCAGGCCTGCCAGACATGGAGGGCACCCGCTTTCTGGTAACTGTAAGGGCTTTGCAAATAATACCTAGGAATCACAACCATGCAGAGTAGCTGTTACTGTCTTCATTTTACAAATGAGGAAATGTCACAATTAACCTGTGGGAACCAAGTCCACACACAGCTAGAAAGTGACTGAGATTCTGCTTCAAATGTAAGTCTTAAGACTCCAAAGCAACGAATTCAACCTTCAGTCGCAGCTAACCCAAGAGATGTAAGGGGCCTGGAGGCCGCCTAGTTAAAACTCTACTTGAGAACACTGTAGTGAAAAATATGACACAACCCAGAACAGGCTGGACAAGGCACACCTTTACGTTTCTGCCCCAAAGGAAAGCTCTGAACTCAGAATTCAATTAATCAAGTAAGTGAGCTGGCACTATGATCTCTCCCAGTGTTTCTATCACCCAACACCCGAACCAAACACCCTTCTTGTCCAGGACTCTGTGTGACCCATTTGCTCAGGTAACCAACAGGCATCTGAGGGAAGGCTGCTAAGAGCCAGGAACCATGGGTACCTCGGTAACACAAGTTTCTGCCCTCACAGAACCTAGCAACAACCACTTTAACCTTGAAGGAATCAGCCTATAAACAATACAAGAATCTCAAAACAAGAATCTCTCCACAAAGTTCCAAGATGCCTAGATCAAATCCTAAGATCAAATCCTAAAATGCTTCAAATTTACTGTTATGGTTTCTATATAGATGTCCCACTAAAGCCCCATGTGGCATAGGGTTGTTTTTCTGGAGGTGGCTGCTGGGCATGATGGCACACGCCTATAATCCCAGCACTCAGGAGACTGAGGCAGGAGTATCGCTGCAAGTTTGAGGCCAGGCTGGGCTACAAAGTGAGTCCAAGGCCGGCCTGAACTGCACAGTGAAACTCTGTCTCAAAAAGACCAAAAGAGAGAGAGAGAGACAGACAGACAGAAAGAGAGAGGCTTTTTGGAGGTGGCTGAATCTGGAGTGTGATTAAGGGTGGGTGACTGGTGGATCAGTCCACTGATTGGACTGGCACGAGCTAATCCCGGCAGACTGCCTACACAGAAAGAGGCTTGTCTCACTCTAACTTGCTGCTTTTGCTGTTTTCCACCATCATGAACTATTGCCCCTCTGCCATGTTCCACCCTGCCTTAGAGCCAACTGATTATGGACTGAAACTTCTACAAATTGTGAGCTAAATAAACCTTTCCTCCTGTAACTTTGGGTGTCAGGTGTTTTGTGTCAGCAATAAGAGAAAAATAACTAAGACACCTACTTTGCCCAACACCTTTTAAGCAGATATGTCATCAAGATGCAGCCACTTTCCCAGTAGCACAACCCATGAGCAACCACAAGACAGACCTGCCTCCTTTAACACAATTCGACACTCTTCATAAGATACCTCTGTGTGTTGATAAAAGACGAGCCAAAACACTTACCTTCAAACACCTGTGTAAAGTTAATGTTTTACATACACAATAAGAGCTCACTATGTAGAAGAACTACATTGGCCAATCCTTAATTTCTTCAGAAAAATTCAACTGTCTATTTAGTCAAGGATCAGTAACACCTGTCAAGGCAAGGGGACGCAGCCAGTTATGCATTTAAGCAGAAGTTCAAGGGCATTCTGAATCTTGCATAACAATCAAACAGCACCTAGAAAATTCTAGTGACATCCTGAATTGCCTGTAAGTCATCTGACCAGGAGGAGGGTGAGGACATCCAGCTTATAATAGAAGCAGCGGCACAGAAACACAGAGAACAAAAAACAGAGCAAGGTAGGGGGGCACTGCTGCTTTAACCCACATATCTTCCTTTCTAAATGATTCATGCATGTACATTTTTTGCGGGACTTGTCATTATAATGAATTTTGTCTTTAATCAGACTGTTATGTTAGGAACTTTAGAGAAAACACAGAACACACATTAACCTCTATTTACACTGCTCCAATCCCCGCCAGACTGGGGTTATGTACATTATCAGGGCTGTTGCGTGTTATATTGACAAAGCAGCCTCTCATCAGGCCACCTCACTGGAGCTTTCCAACTGGTAAAGGACTGGATTTTTAAAAAAGTTACTATGAGAGTCAAAATGGGCTACACTGGACTGATGCACACGCTGGTCAAAGTGCTGAGAAAAGCCCCCAAGAGCCACTGGGCCCCAGGATTCTAGGCCATGGCCATAACATATGGTTGCCGCCGCAGTTGAACAAGCCTAACTTAGGTGCACACAGCACTGAAACAAGAGGAAAACACCCATCCAGCCAGGACTTCATAATTTCACAACAGAAAAGGAAAACCAACATTCTTCATCTGTAAGTTGAGATTTAGAAAACTAAATACAAATCATACATTGTTTTATATGCACTTTTTAAAATGAAGGTTGGAGTTGGTGACTCACAAGACTGCACAGCCATAGCTTCATCCAGATGTAAGGCTTCTACTCACTATTAGCAGTACGGACCCTGATGGCGCATTATGGTCAACTGAGTCAGTGGCACTATTAAAAAGCCACATTATAGCTAATGGGAGGCAGCGTGGACTTCTCGGCTGCTCTGCTTTATGACTGTCCACTCTTTGGTAAAGCTAAGAGCAGACAGAGAAGGGCCTGAGAAGATCAGGGCATTCACACAGCTCTTACAGCTCCCTAGCCTCCCCTAGCCTCTGCCAGCACCTGCAATCACCTTTCCAGGAAAGAGCTGACGGCTGACACATATTCCATACCTATGGAGGAGGAACGGAAAAACCAGCATGCGCGGGTATCACGCTGTAGCACCTAATACTTGTGAGGCACTGTATTAAAAGCTTACATACATGTTTTATTTTGGCTTTTGCTGTACTGAGATTGAACAGAAGGCCTTTGTAGTGAGCTATATCCCCAGTCCACCCCACCCTCCATTCCCCTTTTAGAGACAGGGTCTCACTGAGCCACTAAGTTGCCCAGGCTAGATAGATTTGAATTTGCAATCCTCCTGCCTCAGCCTTCCAGCACTGGGATTACACAACCATGCCTAGTCACTTATATGATCTTTTAATGCTTATAATAACTCTGGAATGCAAACATTATCACCTTCACTTGTAAATGAGGAAAAGACTGCTAATATTAGAGCAATAAATCAAAGGTTTGGGACCATCATTAACATTTCCAATGGTGCAGAAGAAAAGGTAAGTTTTGTATGCAAACTCTTTCCCAGCCCTACCCTCTGACAACACTACCCCTGTTCCTTTGGACTACGGCCCATCACTGACCTGCTGATACCTCTTCATCTTCCCCCTGGGCCTCAGGAAAGTCAAAGACCTGCACTCCCACTCAACCCCTCACCCCACCTCCTCTCTCTTTCCTTCTTTTTGCAGAAGTTAAAAGAAACCTTGGATGGAAAGCTATGAAAAGGATCAATTCTGCTGCCATTTAGGAAAAGGTGACTTCTTAACTCACAGTAGCTAACCGTGGACTCTGATGTTTTTAGGAGACAGGACCTGAAAATTTTAGATTCAAAACAACGTTGCCATCATTCATACTAAAATGACTCAGCAGAAAAGAAAACTCAGAAAGAAGTAAAGCAAAAGCGGTAAAATATTCACTGTGAATTAAAAGCAACAGGAAGATACACAGGTATTCACTATACTGTTCCTTCAGTTTTTCGCTAAATATTTTTGTAATCCCTAAATTCCTGGTTTCTAAATATACAAGCAAACCCTAAAGTAGGCATTTTTATTATATAAATCATTGTTTTTTATTTTCAGTCTGATTTTCTTTATTAAATTTTTAAAATTTCTATTTCTTTCATTTATTTATTTATAGTCACGACAGCTTTAAGTAAATTGAAATTGAAACAACTGAAATCTGCAACAACTTGCTCTGGATCTAGGAGCGTTTGCCCCACAGATGGACAGAAAGGCTGAACTGCAGTTAGACAGCAAAGGATTTCTCCCCATTCTCTATTTGCTCAGGGCAGAAGAATTCTGTCCACCTCCATCTTTTGATGGAGCAGAGTGCAGACGTCATTTAAAACCTGAGGCAGTTTGTTAACAGACAGGTTTAAATTCTCCGAAGATAAGCACTGGACCCTTGGCTCCCAGCACTAGCAGCTGGGATACTTTCCATGTGACAGGCACTCAAGAAATGCCTGTTGGTGACAAGAGCAATGAGTCAGAAGGAAATTAATTCTGAAATCATTCTTCCTCTGAGGCCCAGCCTCCAAGCTGGCAGTTTTAACTTCAGGACAGCACGTGAAAAAGCCTCAGACAGCTGCAGAAGAATATTCCAGAAGGCAGTCACTTACTTCCCAGAGTTGACTCCTTTCATGTGGTCCGTGTAAATGTAGATATCAGGTATGAACTTGTTGAGGACGCTCCTTGCAGAATCCACAATCCGGTTTGCCATCTGAGGTGACACACGGACAGAGTACCTGCGCGCTGCAGTTAAGGATGTCATCATGCTACTTAGATTCTAGGACAGAGGCAAGTCACTTCCAAAGCTGGCAAATATTTTTTGAATAACAACAAATGAGCTTATAATTCCATTGCTTTCCAACTGCATTTAATTAATTACCTTTTAATACCATAATTCAATTATTTTTTGTTCTTACTGTTAAAGGCCTAAATGGTCATGATGAGAAAATTAGAGAATGGAAAATATAAAGTTAGAGTTCCCCAACTCTGACTTAAAAGCTTCAATTCTTGAAGAAGTAAATATGTCTGGTTCTCTGTAGGTCATGATCCAGGCTCCCTTTTTTCTGTTCTTTTTTGTTTTCCCCATGGTACTGGGGAACAAACCCAGAATCTCGCTCAAGCTGGGCAAGCTCTCTACTACCGAGCTACACCCTCAGCCCTAGACTTCTTTTAAATACGACACCTGAGAACACTTTTCTATTCTGTGCATTCACAATGCTGGGCCAATCCCAATCCACTTTCTGGTACGGTGACAAAGGAAACAGAAAAATATTTAGTGAGAGAGCAAGGCAGCTGCTGTTGATAAAGGTCTAAGTAAGTTTTTCAAACTTACAGAGCCTTTTTTCTATCGTGTAAGAATGACTCCATTAGTGTATGATACTTCCTTTACCTGTTACTGATAATTATCAAACATACAGGTAACTGGCACTTCTACAACAGGGCACCGCAGGCGGAAAGAATAGTAACCAAGTGAAAAGTCTGGTGCTTGAGGACCATAGAAATTAGTACCTAAAATTAGACTCTGTACAGAGACTCACTCTTCCTAACCTTATGCATCAATGTAAAAGTTAAATATTTCGCACTTTCAATGTGCAAAGTACAGTCAAGGGCTGTATTTGTAGGACTAAAGAAATGAAAAATAACACATGGCCTTCCGACCACCTCAGTACAAATCCACGTGGCAAGATCCACAGATAGAGCAAGGTGTGTGATCTGTCCGTTTCTGCCCAGCTGTTCAAGAGTTACCATGAACAACACGTTTAATTTTCATGAGAGCTACAGAAACAAAACATGTTCAAGGAACTTGCCCTGGCATCTAGCTCTCCTGTTTGACCCACCACGAACACTTCGTGCGCAGAGCCATCCCTCGTGCTGAGTATTTCAGTGACCCCTAACCTCTCATCCGCAGTTTTAACCCTCTACTCTGCTCAGTGTGCTCCTCCTCAAGCCTGCACCCCTGCCCTCTCCACGCATTCAAACTGCGTAGGTGCTTTGACCGGAACTGCCTTCTCCTGTTCTTCCAGCCCGGAGCTCCCCCTCTCACCTGATGGCCTCCAGCTGGCACGCAAATAGTATGGTCTCCACTTGAACTTAACATACAGGGTCTGCCTTCACATGTACACATCTTGCTCTTACTCTTCAAAGGGACCACACACCCAGAAAGGAAGGGGCTTTACTTCCGTGTCCCTCACGACTCTCTAATACACTACTTTTGTACTCAGAAATGCTTACAAATATTTAACTTGACTCAACGGACAAACCTGAAATGAGGAAAGAGCAAAGAAGAATTTTTCAATACACACACAGAGCCCAGTTACATCATCGTCTCTTCTGTCCAGAACGTACTTTTGACCACACACACTTTAAGCAAACACTCCCAAGTCTCATGCCCTTTGCACCCGGTGGGTGCTGTCCTCCTGCGGCTTGAGCCTACTCACGCTCCTCAGAAGAGCTCAGAAGATGTCACTATCCTACCACAATCCCACAGCATTCGGAACTCCCAAAGTTCTTTCATACCTGCTATTATTTTATTTTATGCTTATAGCAACCTGTGGCAAGAGCCAGAATTTCTAGTTCAGAATTAAGATAGAAAAAAAAAAAACCCCACTTAAGATATTTACTCAAAATTAAACTGATCTGACTTTCAAAAAACACTTTCCTCTTACCCCTCCAGAGATAATAAAAACCAGGAGTACATAAAAGAGAGGGAGAAAGGAAAGGAAAGGGAGGAGAAGAGAGGGAACGGAGGAGAGGGGACGGGAACGGAGGAGAGGGCACGGAAGGGGAGGCAGGCAGATATTCCCAAAGTATGTTCCCTACAGTCAAGTAAAGGAAACATTGCCCCACAAATCCCAACTCATCCTCTTCAACTACTTCTATCCCAGCTTCTTCACCTAACTCTTAAATATCAAATCATAAGCTCTGGAACAGCGCCAGGAAACTGAAACTCGGTTCCTTTCTCTCTCACTCCACATCAGGCAGCAAGGACAACCAGAGTGGGTGACATTCAATAAAAGGCAACTTACTGTCCAGTCACAGCTGCTGGCAGAAACCAACGACAGCACCCTGCTAGGCCCTGGCCAGTTGGTCATCATTCTGAAGAATCCAAGGGGATAAAGATAAACTGGGGCTGGGGTGGGGACAGCTCAGTAAAAACCAGTTCTCTCAGCTCAAGCCCTCCGATGGGGAAAACAAGCCATCAACCTCAGTTCAACAGTCAACCAGTCTTACAAGAAAAAAACCACAAAAACGAAAGTTTTTTCCAAAGACAGCTCTTTTTTTCCCCAGGCTCCAAAACTGGCAAAGAAGGTGATCACTCAAACCCACATTCCTTCAACTGTTTATTAAATGGGCAGCTCTGCTGACCAGCAGCTGGAACATTTGGTCTAGAGACAGGAATTTGAGCAAGACGCTATGCTCGCTTCTCTAGGGAGTAGAGAGAAAGCCTCTGCTACTCAGAAAGGAGGCACCAGGGATGGCTCAGAGGTCCATCTCTGCCGCCAGGGGGGAAGGATATGGGGCCTTGCACGTTCCTTTCTGGCCAAGGCAGTACACAGGGAAGTTTCAAAGAACACTAGCAAGAGAAGCCATGAAGAAAGAAAGTTGTGCCCAGGGGGCCAGACACCAGAGCTCTTCCAGTTTTACGTTTTCCTCAATAAAATCCTGGAGGCTCCCCTGTCCCCAAACCATTATCAAAGGACTACTCACGAGGTTTTTGCAGACACAGTCCAGAGAACACAGCGGGCAGCCTGGTACAATGGTCTCCACCCATGAAACCTGGATCACTACAACGAAACTGCGCCAAAGTAGGGCACACTACTGGAAATCACATTTCCAAACCATAGGGACTGGATCCCGAACAGAGCGCACTGCCGTAACAGACCAGCAGGGAAACACATCTCAAATGAGGACAATAAAAACCTGAAATGACTGAGTACGGTGGCCCGCATCTATGATCCCAGCACTCAGAAAGCTGAGGCAGGGCGGTCCCATGAGTTCCCGGCCAGCCTGGACTCCATAGTGAGTTCAAGGCCAGCCTGAAGGATACAGTACGACTAACTCAGAAAAAAAAAATGTAAAAATCCCTGAAATGATCCTCAAAGCATATAGGATTTTGTATACAAAGCCAATTAACTGCAGCACTTTTTGATAATAGAGAGAAATGAAAAATAACTCAGATGCAGGATTTGATGTTTTAGTTCTCTGTACAGTGGGATACAACGTCGCGGTTAATGAGATCCATCTCTAAGTGACTGGTATGGATCAGTAGAAAAGACACACTTGGTTTTCAAAAAAACAAATCCAGTCACATTGTACTTCCAGTTCTTAATACTCTTCTCAAGACCTCATTCCAGGTCCTCCATATCCAAGAACGTTAGAGTTGAACACCAGTTTCAGAAGCCACCTGGTCCAATGAACTACGCACTGAGCTAAGGTTCCCAGCACAAGAACCACTGCCCTCCACATGCCACATTCCCATCCAGGCAAGGCTTGGCTCTTTCTTAGGTCACCCTAGGTCAGCCGTGCAGAAATGGACCACAGTACAGGGATTTTTTTATAATCTTCTGCTCCTGATGATTCTGACGAAGAACTTCATGCGGCGCCACAAGTTTGTTCTTTCATCTCAACAACCACTGCCGCCTCCTCACAGCTGTGTACCCTGCTCCATTCCACATCGTTCACCACGTACTGCTAAAGTTAATCAAGGCCTCTGAAGACTCAACCCATGCCACACTGACTTTCCTATAATAAAACCATCTCCCAACCTCCTGTGAAAGGCAAGATGAGTTTATGCTCCCACCCGCCCCACGAGAAGCAGGTTTTCTGGTCTACTTCCTCCCCGTCAGGCTCCCACTAGGAAAATCACTGCTGGCCCATCCAGTTCCACGGCCTCCAGTGCCTGTCCCCCGAGGCCTCTTGTCAGCACCTAGAATTTTACCATTTTCAGTATCTGAAATCCTAACCAAGAATTCCCTAAGCAGAGTTCCCCGTTATTCTACACAACGCACCTATCTAACGCTGACTCTTCAGAGCCCTGGAAGGTGCTGGCCTAGGTCCCCAAGGGGCTGTGTTTTCTTCATTCTCCTCTTTAGTTTGCTTTTGCTTTTAAGTGTTGGCAGTCTCTCGGGATTCCACACTGCTCTGCATTCTGCAGTAGCTGACTACAGATCATTTCCAGCCCTCTCCTTGATCCCAAGTGACAGATCTAAGTTCCTTTCTACACTAATCACCCAGGAGCTCCATGAAAGGACCCTCAAACTATGTATAAAACTGAACCTACCTTCACCTCTATCCCACCCCACCCCAAACTTTTACAGCTACGGTCAGAGCAAGTATCTTTACTCAGGTCCCTAGCAAGAAACACCAGAACCAGCCTCAACAATTCCCCGCTCCTTTCACAGACTGGGTGAACCCTGCCCCATCCACTCTGCCTCTGGAACCTGTCATACTAGTAGCTCTCACCAGTCCTCTGGCTACTACTCTGTCTCTCGTTAGGGCACAATAACTCTGTTACGTTTGCCTCTAAGTGGTTACCATTAGGTGGTGATTTTGAACTCACAGTTTCATAATTTTGCACATGAGCCAAAGTTTCTACACTACCTCCAAGGTTGCCCTCATAATGTACAAATTCACTCTCCAGATGGCAATCACTGCCTCTGGAATAAATCCCAGCTCCTTGGCACGGCCCTCCGCTCTTCACTGGCTCCTGCCTGTCCTCACCCCTCGTCTTCTCCATCAGCTGCTCCCGACCCACCTGAATCCCAGCCACACTGCACTGCTTGCCACGCCGCAGGGCCACAGTACGTTACATCTACACAGACCCACTTCTCGGCCTGAAGCAGTCTTCTCTTCCTGCCCCACTTCACGAGGTCCATTCAGATGTCTTCTCCTTTCCATAGAAAAAGCACAGGGTAAAAGCCTGGGCTCAAGAGTCAGACTGACAGGGTTTACATCCCAGCTCGGCCATTCCTGCCACATGACATTATTAACGAATTCCTTAAGCTTCTCAAGCTTCAGTTTCCCCATCTATAAAATAGGATGTGAGTAAATTTATACAGTGATTATCAAAGTACACAGAGTAAGAGTCAAATAGCAGATATTGTTAATTATTATCTCAGCCCTCCTAAATCCTCCAGATAAAATTGGCCATTCACTACTCTCAGCTCCCTCAGCCCTCTACACACACTCCTGTGCTGTTTTACACTTCATGTCAAAACTCTGTGTTTGCACAGTTTGTTTCCTCAGTCAAGATGACGGGCTCTTGCGAAGGAGGGAGGGAGGGAGAGCGCGCAGTATACTCATGGCCTCCAAACCAAAGCACCAGGGAGAGATCTCATATACAGCAGCCATTTGCTTAGGTATTAACTGGGGGGTTGGGGGGAGGAATGAACAAATACATCTAATTATGGTGAGGCAGATAAAACATATCTCAACTAACAATACTTCATGTTAAAATTATCCCAAGATTGTCTTCAAAAATATAATCAACCTCAGGAGGAAGAAAAGCTGTTAGTCATTCTTACAGAGGCAAGAAAATAAATAAGAAATCTAAACCCAATGCAAAGGATACGCCATTCCTCTGATGCGTTTGATTTTTCCTGGATCTGTGAGCTGTATGGGCTTCAGGACCTTCCTGACAGGACATGAGAAAAATACTTCACCTCCACCTCCAGGAGGCATTCCTCGTCTCACAATCTGCACAAAACAATGTGAGGAGTAGAGGGATGAAAACAAGATGTAACAAAGCAGGGTTCCCCTGGCACCCATCCCGGGAAGGTTCATCTATGGGCTCCTCTCGCAAGACGGACAGCTCTTCCACAGGCGACTCGCTAATCCCTTCAAAAGTAACAGCACCTCATGTAGGCTGCAAGAGGACACATGCTCAGCAGCAAGTCCAAATCGGAGTGGCTTTGCCTCTCTCTCATCTACATAACCCCCAGCAGGTCACGTCACCACCAGGATCTATTTTTTCATCCTAGTTCATCAGCAGATCTGATTGCAACAGCAGATCTCATTTCTTAACCATCAAGAATACCTTTTTCTCCTCCCATGCAAATAACTAATGTATCAAAACCCTATGTAATTAAAAAAAGCTATTTCCAATATTTAAAAACATCAATTGAAAAAATGGAAATGCTAAAACAGCACAGGGTTACCATACTGGATTGATATAATTCTTTTGAATAGCAAACAGATGCTTAAATCACATCTAAATATTTTGAAATACTTAAAATTCTCAGGGATATACAGCTTGGGAGCTCCTGGACACAAATTCTATCTACGTAGGGATGCAGTACGGCCAGAATCTTTGTTGCTCTATCTCTTAGCTAACTGCCATTGGCCAGAACTACTGCAAGAAGTACAAGAATAAATATGTATAAAATGTTAACAATACCTCCTACCACAAGGTACCTACTACAAAGTAAGGGAGACATAATTATTGGCTACTATTTTTATCACTAAAGGGTCTCTTTCAGTTCAGAGTTCATAGTGTTGAGCCAGGCATAGTGTCATATATCTCTAATCCCAGCACTCAGGAGGCTGAGGCAGAACTGTCACCAGTTTGAAGCCAGCCTGGGCTATATAGCGAGTTTAAGGTGAGCCTCAACTACACAGCAAGCAAGACCCTGTCTCAAAAAATGTAAAACAAAAACCACAAAACTAAAAAAAGCCCATAGTATTTGGTTCGGGAGCCCTGCGGATCTTCTGATAAATGGTGACTTCAAATGTCACTCACTCACACACACACACACACACACACACACTGAGCCACAGAGCTCTTTTTTTAAAGAGTTGGTAAGAAAATATTTTATGCAAATAAATACAGCCAGTAGTTCATATTTTCT
Organism: Chinchilla lanigera; assembly: GCF_000276665.1. Taxonomy (NCBI): domain Eukaryota; kingdom Metazoa; phylum Chordata; class Mammalia; order Rodentia; family Chinchillidae; genus Chinchilla; species Chinchilla lanigera. The sequence goes on along the minus strand of NW_004955434.1, from coordinate 9,110,251 downwards.
TACCTTTAGCTCAAAGGATTCACCATCAATCCCAAACTGTTTCAATAGAGGAAGAGCTGTTACCTTAAGAACATCAACCTATAAATTATTTCAGGGGAAAAAAAGTATAATTAAGTTTTGGGCAGACAGAAAGAAAAAGTCCAAGAAACAGGTAAGGCTTAGCACCCAGGTAGATGATACAGTTTGGTAAAGAAAAAGAACGCTGGCTTTGAACTGCTCTGCTCTTGAGAACAGAATGAGAGGGAAGTCTGAGACTTTACAAGCCACTAGGCTTCCCTCGGTCTCACCTTCCTCACCAATGACACAGAGATGAACACTTACCTTGAAGTCACAGTGAGCGTCTTGCAAAAATGATGGAGAAAATGCTGAGCTCAGAGAAAAACAAACCGAGACCTCTGCACATTTTTATGGTATACACTCTATGGAAGAAACTGTCAGCCTGTTTTATTATGTTTTCTTTTCAGTGTTTGAGCAAGTGGCACTCTGAGTCAAAGCAAACCAAATACTTCAATGCTAGCCTAAGCATCTGGACACAGGTGGCGATTCCACATGGAAAGGTGCTGCAGTGAAGCACTGCCAGCCTCAAATTACAGGAAGCAGCACAGCCCCAAACTGAAATTACAACACGTTCACAGTTCATGGCAAGACTTTGCCAACTGCTGCTATTACCTCTTTCCCACTCAGAGCTCCCAGAAGGTCTTTCACATTCATTTATGGGTTCACTGTAGAGTGTAAGGATGACATTCACATTATGTATATCTAACAAATCTGCATGTTGCTCAACTGCAACATGGGAAGGAAAACTACCCTCTGACTTGTTTCCAATGGAGTAGGCCATTCCCCTCTTGGCCCTGTGGGGCTGACCCTATCAGAGGCAGTGAGGACCGGCACCACACGCAGAGAACACAGAAAAATACTAGTTCTGGTCCAGGCTCTGTTTCTTATTATCTCTATGGCCCCAGACAAAAAAGTAAAAATTATCTGAATTTCTTTGACTTTATTTAACATAAGGGCCTCAAGCCTAGCTGCCTCTAAGCTGTCAACAATTCTTAACAGGCTTGCTCAAGAGAATAATACTCCAATGCAATGTTATAGAGAAAACAAGCCCCAACTAAATATTCAAATATCAAAACATTAAGAAGTAGAAATGACCTATGGAAGCTGGAACATGTTCACAATAGATCAGGTATGGCAGGGCAGTAGCAAGGAAAAAGTATTAAAAATTAGCTAATTTCAACTAAATATTAAAGCTAAACATACCCCAAAACTTAATATAATTGTGCATCACTTAACAATGGGATGCGCTGTAAAAAATCCATCATTACATGATTTTACTCTTGTGAGAACATCACAGTACCCTTATATACTTCTTTTTGGGAGACAGGGTTTGGCTATGGAACTCGCAACCCTTCTGCCTCAGCCTCCTAAGTAGCTGAATTATAAGTATGCACTACTGCATCCAGCTGAGTGTCCTTGCGTAAACCTAGATGGCACCACCTGTCACACATCGAGGCTATATGATTTAGTCTATTTTTATTTTTATTTTTTACTTTTCAACTTTCTTATTAAAAATGAAGACACAAACACACATATACACATATTAGTGTAGGCCTACGTAGGGTTAGAATTGTCATTGTGTCCCCCTGGAAGTTCTCCAGGGGTACTAACAGGCATGGAGCGTCACCTCCTATGATAAAAATGCCTTCTTCTGGAATCCTAAGGACCTGCCCAAGGCTGTTTATCATTAACTTTTTTAAAAAGAAGATGTACACTTTAATATAACAATTAAAAGTATAGTCTAGCTAGGGACATAGCCGAGGCTCAAACCACAATGAGTTTGTGTGCACATATGTGTGCATGTACACACAGGGACACACACACACACACACACACACACAAATATAGCACAGTAAATACATAAACCAGTAAGTCGTTTACTATTTTTATTATACACTATACATAACTGTGCTAATTTTTATACAACCGGCTATGCAGTAGATTTGTTTACAACAGCATTACCAAAATGAGGAATGAATTATGCTATGTTAGGATTGCTGCAAGTTTAGGACAGCTATGATGTCACTAGGTCACAAGGTATTAAGGATGAATGCAGTAAGTGTTATTTGGCATAAGACTGAAAATGACTCTGAGATTGGTAGAACCCAAAAGGGTTCAGTCTAAACTGGAATTATGAGCAAGGATGCAAGGATGTAGGTTACCCTGGAACTAGGCAGGACCAGTTCTCCTGCGAAAAAGAAAGGTCGAAAGCTAGAACACCTCTTCTGGCACGTCCTACCCACACCCTGAGTCACAGAAGACGAAGCATAATTTGTTCTGAATCAGCCACAAGGCCCAGTGCCACGCCACCTCCTAATCACTGTCCACCCGACACGACAGACTCAGTGCTGTGGGACAAATGCTGTAAGAGTGGACGAGGATTTGAGCTTTACTCTGCCTCTTAACCAGCTGTAAGACCCTGGTCACTTTACCTGCCCACAGCCTCAGTTTCCTCCTGTGTGAGAGGCTGGGCTGAGTGCTCTACTGCCTTGGTCCGCTCTGCACACTTTCATTTTAGCAGAGTAAGGGTGATCTGCAGGTTCTGGGGCAGGGAAATTGAGTTGTCACTCTATAGAGAGCAAAGGCGAACATCTCACCCAAGTGGGAGCTCAGGGCAAAGGCAAATACCATTACTGTGCAGTGAATAGGTAGAAATGTGAATAGAACCATACCAAATTAAAAACCGAAGAGATCCACTCTCAAATTACCTCGTCTAAGCAGTGACAACAACACAGGGAAAGAGAAGATAAATATGGATCACACACATGCACACACACTGCCCCTAGAACAATGCTCAGCACACTGCGTACTGCACCTCTTTTCCCTTTCTTAGTATGGAACTGGAAGAACAGAATATTCACCCTTCACCCACCACCTGACCAGCCTTTTGGCACCAGTCAGTATTTACTGGAGACTCTGGTGCCACATGATTGAGATTCAGAAGCCTCCTGGAAATTGTCTTCTCCAAATTTCTTGTCCTCTTGGGGGCTGGGGATTTAGCTCAGCGGCACAGCGCCTGCCTGGCAAGCATAAGGTCGTGAGTTTGATTCCCGGTACCGGAAAATAAAAAGTGCTGGGCGTGGTGGCGCACGCCTGTAATCCCAGCACTCAGGAGGCTGAGGCAGGAGGACTGTTGGGAATTCAAGACCAGTCTGCAATTAAGGAAACCATACCTTCCACAATAACATCCAAGAAATTGAAATATTTAGGAATCAATCTAACAAAAGAAGTCAAAGATCTCTTCAATGAAGACTACAGTACTCTGAAAAAAGATATCCAAGAAGATTTCAGTGAATGAAAAAATATTCCATGCTCATGGATAGGAAGAACCAACATTGTGAAAATGGCCATACTCCCAAA
>NW_004955434.1:9089519-9104638 GCF_000276665.1 Chinchilla lanigera | reverse complement strand
CAGGCAGGCGCTTTTGCCGCTGAGCTAAATCCCCAGCCCCTCTGAGCTAAATCCCCAGCCCCTGAGCTAAATCCCCAGCCCCTTCTATCTTTTTATTTTAATTTTTTCCTTCTCCACTACAGCTTCTCAGGTTACATGCAGGTTGAAGTTTTCCCTGGCCTAAGAAGCATTCCCAGTCTCAGTTCTTAAAAAAGCATTCCACCTAAGCTTCTAGAAGAGTCTCTTAACTTTCTGTGGCTCTAACTCCTAGTCACTTCTCGGTTGCTTCCTACCACTACACGCCAAGGACACTGCTGCATCAGACCTCAGCAAAACTCACTGCCCAATCTAACTCGATGCTTTAAATCATCCCCCAGCCACTGCGATCTCCACTGCAGTTTGGTTTCTCCAAATACTTCTGGGTCCTCCTCTTCCCCCTTACACCTTACACACTCGTTTTTGCTTCTAATCAGCCTGTTGGGGCAAAAACTCTAAAGCCCAGAGGTCAGAAAAGAAATGGAGATGAATGAGGAGGTCAGGTGAAACCTGCATGCAGCTGGAGAGTTCATGTTTTACCAAACTGGCAGCTGCTACACAGCTCCAACTGATGGTAGTCGTGGAGAACAGCTGTCCAGTACTGCCACACGGCAGTACTATAATGTAGTATCTGGGATTTCAAATACAAACGACCAATTGAGACACACAAACACCACTACCATTAGCACTACACACTGTGCAGGTCACAGGAAAGACACCTGGAGGCCCAACTGCTGTTAGAGTTCAGACTTGTGAGGCTTTAAACAGGCCCTGACGCCTGTCTCTGAGGCCCCAGACAAAACCCCTTCAGACGGCCAAGTGAATGTCTCCATGTAGTTAAGTTGCCAAAATCAAATCATTATGCTACCACAGTTTTCTCCTTCCTTGTGCCAAACTTTCTGCATATTACCCTTAAAGTCAACCAGGACAAAAGCCATGGAGTAATTTACAGCCCATCCCTCCTAGTCAATCTACGTGGCCTCTTGCACACCATCTTTCATATTTGCCTCTTACTTCCCACTTCCACAGTGTGTGAACTAATCTAGCACCTCTCCAACTAACTGGGGACTGGGCCTCCAGAATCATCCTAAAGCTCGTACTGACTCTGTGCTTTCCCTTCCTCTAACGCTACCCAACCATGACAGTTTGAATGTCCTCTCCAAAACTCACGTGGACACGTAACTGTCATTGTAGCAGTTTTCAGTGGAACCTTTAAGAGGTGATTAAGTCAGGAGGACACTACCCTCCTGAAAAGACTGAGGGCGTTAGCGCGGAAGAGGGTTAGTTATCTTGGGATCGGGTTACCAGGACAAGGATGGGCTCCCCGGAGTTTCTCTCTGCCTTGCCACGTGATGCGCTCCAAATACAGCACAAAGGCCCTTGCAGATGCGCTCTGCTCTTGGAGTGTTGCCAGCCTCCTGAACTGTCAGGAATAAAGCTCTGATCTTTATAAATTACCCAGTGTCAGGTATGCTATTACAGCAATACAGAACAGACTAAGGCACCAATGCTCTGCACTTTCCTTGTATTTCTATCAGGAGCCACAGGCCAGCAGCCTTACGTCTTCCTAGCTGTGTTTACAGCTATCCACCCCAAGAGAATGAGAGCTCCCCGAGGGCAGAGTCACGCAAGGTGCTCATCCCTATGTGCACTAAGTAAATGCAAGCATGAACCTGTGGGTAAAGCGCACACAAGAAGAGGCTTGAAATGAAGACACCACAGGTTAAAGCCACTGCTCATCCCGGATTAGGACTATCTATTTTAACCTGGGCCAGCACCATGTGCCAGCCACCCTCATTTTAGACATGCAGCTGACAAAAGTAAACAGTCTGGCAGCATATGAAAACAGATTTGTTTTTAATACTCTGTATTAAGAAAATAGTATTTCTGGAGACTTTATCAACTGATCTTTTCTTACCGTTAACATATAAAGCTTAAAAAAAAAAACTTGCTGAATACTGCCATTGAGAACAGCTTCTAAAATTATTGGCAGTTACAGAAGGAGTACAAAACAGGGATGCACAGCAACGGTCCCAAGTGTACTTCAGGACCTTTCCCCATTATTTGCATCTAAAATATAGAAGTCTTCTGAAGATAAAAACAGGTAAAAGTATGGAAGACACTGGCCTTGGCAAAGACTTTCTAACAGAACCCCAATTGTACAAGAAATAACATCAAGAATCAACAAATAGGATCATAACAAGTTAAAAAGCTTCTATACAGCAAAGGAAACAGTCAACAGAGGGAAGGGGCAACCTTCAGAATGGGAAAAAAATTTTGCCAGCTATTCTTCAGACAAAGGACTAAGATCTAGAATATATAAAGAGCTAAAAACAAAAAATAAGGGCCCCTCCCAATAAAAAACCATCAAAATATGGGCAACTGAAACAAGACATCTCTCAGGAAAAGAATACAAATGACCAATGAATACATTTCTCTGGCTATTAGAAAAATGTAAATTGAAACAACGCTGAGATTCCATTTTACTCCAGAAAGAATGGCTATCATCAAGAAATCAAGTAACAACAAATGCTGGTGAAACTGGGAGTAAGGGGATCCTTCTCCACAGTTGCTAAGAATGTAAACTAGTAAAACCACTAGGGAAAATAGTATGGATATGCCTCAAAAAACTAAAAATAGAAATTCCATTTGACTCAGCTACTCCCCTCCGAGATACGGTCTCCAAAGAATTAGTCATCATATTACAGTGACACACCCACACCCATGTTTATGGCAGCACAATTCACAATCGCTAAATCTTGGAAGCAGCCTGCATGTCCATGAACAGATGAATGGATACAGAAAATGTGGTATTCACAATGGAGTACTACCTTACCCTAGAGAAGAATAAATGAGTTATTCATAGGAAAATGGATGTACCTTGAGACCACTACATTGAATTGAATAAATCAGACACACCGGCTTAAATATTACATGATTTCTCTTTTTTTTTTTTGGTACTGGGAATCGAACTCAGGACCTTGCGCTTGCCAGGCAGGCACTTATGCCACTGAACTATATCCCCAGCCCTACATGGTTTCTCTTATATGACAAAACCAAAACATAAATAAAAAGCAAAATAAAACATAGGCAATAGGGGAAAAAAAGAGACAAGGGAGTGTAGGGGGAAAATGCAGCAAGAAGAAGAGGAGACATAAAAAGAATGAAGATGTGTTATATAAAAGTACCAACTCTGCACAATGAATGTAATCATTATGTACTGCAAACATGTACTAATTAAAAACAAAAAGTGGACAAGCCTCCTCTCACACTTTTAACTAAAGGATTCATTTCCTAGAATCTTCTAGAAAACACAAGTAAAAAGAACAATCACTTAAATTAATTTCGAATTCCAAAGAGTTCTTTCACAGCTAAGAATTTCAGATCTTGCCGTATATTTAGTATCCTTGGAAATGAGTTTATTTAGCTGAATTTCTAAGAATTGAAGAACGAGTTAGGCATGGTGGCACACACCTGCAATCCCAGCATTTGGGAGGCTGAGATAGGAGGATCACTACTAGTTCAAGGCCAGCCTGGGGTATATAGCGAGTTCAAGGCCAGTCTGAACTGCACAGTGAGGTCTTGTCTCAAAAAAAAAAAAAAAAAAAAAAAAAAATTGAAGAACAAGTCTCCTACCTAAGAACACATTAACCATCTATACCCTCATAGGTATCTTGGTGAGCACCCGCACCTCACTGCACAGCTAACTGGTCCTTCTCAGTTAGGGAAGCTATACACTCACAGCCACTTGTTTTTAGCTGTGGCCTATTCTGTAGCAGTAAAGATAAACGTGCCTCCTCAATCAGAATTTTATGGCCATCAGCTTTAAGATACCTTCTGTGGATAGCAAAGCATTCAGAACTTGGGACTTCTTCCCTTCCTATGAGATGTCTAAGACTGGCACTAAGATAGCTAAGGCAATCAAAGTGAAAATGTTAGCTGGATAGTACACCATTGTCTCCATACGTGCAGGAAAATTAGCATGTTTAAAGAGAAGCTTACTGGTACTCAAATTCTCAAACTTTACACATTTCTTCTCTGACCTTATGCCTTTTTTTTAAAATCTGCAAATTCTTCTCTGATGAAAAAAGTCCTTAGGTTTATAACTAGAGCTTAGATAAGATTATGCTGGGGTAATGCCAAAGGATACTATTTCCTGCCTAAAATTTTGATCAGCTGCCCTCTAGCCTCAGCTCTCACATGGCTTTACAAAAACTCCCCTCACACACTTCAGCCAAGAGTTGTAGTTCATGTCAAACACAATGGACAGCAAGCACCTGCTCTGAAGGTTCCTGCGTGTACCAACAAGGCACCCTGCTGAATGGTAACAATCATTTTGCATTTGACGGTTACAAGTCTTGGTTCATCTGCCTTCTGGAGTGAATTAATCTCTACATCTCAAGGTAAACGACTAAAAAAAACACTCAAAAATAAAACTGGGCTTACAACAAACTTTTTTAACAAACTTTTTTTTCTCAGAAGTTGAGTTGCTACACGAGATAAAAGGCCATGGTTTGACCTCAATACTCACCGAAGGATCAACTTGGTCATTGGTCACTCCTCGAAGAACTATTTTTAATGGGTGCTTCATAAATGGGGCCAGGCAAAGGAGCCCCTCCAGGTAATAGCCAATGCCACGAAGGAGGCTACAGTCATGTTCCACTGAGCCGCCATACAGGAGGCCAGGCTGGTAATATAAGGTCGTTCCTTAAACCAGAGAAAAGACAGTCAGATGCAGCAAGAACAAAACCAAGCATTACAAGGCAATGAAGGCCGTGAGTCTCAAGGGGAAAATCTGAGAAGGGCGTCCAAAGCAGTTCAAAATGCCATCCCTGATAGCCCACACTTTGCTCCAAAAGCTGACTCACTCCTGTCAAGCCTCTGTAACAATAATAAACTGTGAATGTAATTTAATAAATAGTAATAAATATAAGCCCTCCCTAAGCCATCTCAGCTGCCAAACTCATGGCAGGGCACAGAGGAGGGCTCCTAGCAGCTACCACGGCCTCCCAGCAGCACATTCTCAGACCGCTGACTGCAGGCTCACAAACGATGACCTAGTATCATCACACTGCAGCCCGCATCCCCTTGACCTGAGATTTCTCTGACATTTTACTTACTAAACAAGATCCCTAGAAAAGGCAGATACTTTCTAGCATTTGATGCCATTAATGATGGCTATTTTAATTTATTATTAATTATTAATAAATATTAATGGAAAGATCTACAAACATGGCTTTAGTGGACACTATTCGTTATCATTATTCACTTTTTCACATATTCGTATTCCTTACTGGATTTACACATCATAGGAAAAACAGGAAAACATTACAGACTGTGGGGGCGGAGGTAGTAAATGGGCAGGCAAGGTATTTCTGATGCTCAAAAGCTTTTGCAATGTCTTCTGGCACAGTGTACAAAAATAAATTTAACACTAGAGGAAAGGGACATTGGAAATAGTTCTTAGGAGTTTCATAAAATAAATTTAAGTTTTACTGCATAGTAAAATCTAAAGCACCATAATCTGGATCATATTCTGATCAAAGTGACTACAACTCAAAGAGAAGGATTCTGGGTCGTTTATCTTAGATGGTATTAAGCGTCACAACACCATCTTTTAGATCAAGAAGCCAACAAAAGCTATATCGCCACACAATCCTTCAGTTCCATCTGTTCACGGGAAATTAACCAGATCAAAATGATGGCATTTAAATTGTGAGAAGGGGAGGGGAGGACACGGGATGTGAGCAGGATCACATAAATGTCCTTCTCTCTAGTCTACCCTGCAGATAGGAGGACAGGATAAAATTACCTGCCTTCTGAATCATCAGTAAAAGTTGCTGAACAAATCTCAGCAATTTCAAAGTAAACAAGCCAAGGAAGACTTACGGAATTACAGCTGGCATAGGGCACCCGAGTATCTCATGCCTGAAACCTATTTTCCACCACTATGGCTAAATGAAGCTACAAATGAGCACATCTCATGCAGCCCAGAGCCACATAGGAATCCAAGCTTGTCTTCTTTTTAGAACCCACATAGATTAAAGGTCAGAGATTCCTTTGTGGAATATGTGAGCAAAGGTACAGAGTTCACAGAGTCAACTAAAGGATCTTTTCCATGGTATCCTACACAATACAAAGATTTTAATAGCAGAAAACGAAAGCTAGAAACAACCTAAAATTTATCAGTGGGGAGCAGCTAAAGAAATTATCAACCACCCATACAATGGAGATTATATTACAACCTACAGATATATGGAGGCAGATCTGCATGTTCTGGCAGTAAAGGCACTCAGATACTTATGCTAGTGAAAAAAATACTAGCTGCAGAACAGTGCGAAAAGGATGACACTGTTGATGTTGAGTTACATAAGTGCCATGTAAGCAAATACTGTGACACTGTCAATCTCTGGAGAAGGACTGGAAGAAGAAAGAGGTAAACAGATTTTAACACTTTTTGTACATGCTTGTGAAAACTTATTCTGAGACAAAACTAAAATTTCAGCACACACAAACTACTGCAAGAAATTTAATGTGATATTATACAAGGACTTTCAAAAATTTTGTGTAAATGTTAAGCATAAAGTATTTTTATTATAAAAAAGTAGTAGCCAGACATGTGGCTGGCCTGTAATCCCAGCACTCAGGAGGCCGAGGCAGCAGGATTACAGCAAGTTCAAGACCAACCTGGGCAACATAGTTCAAGGCCAGCCTGAACTACATGGGAAGACTCGTCTCAAAAAAAAAAAAAGTGCTTCCTTGTTCATATAAAGTTGTCAGTTTTCTACCTCACTTAAGTCGCATGTATGCTCCTTAAATTAGGAACTTTCCCGTATATCCTTGGTCAATCATATCACAGACAGGAAAGTGAGTCTTTCCAGTCAAATACATTATTTTGATAAATCGGAATATTAAGTCTTTATTATAATCTCCACTCATGGCTCCCTTGTGTAATTCTGAAGGGTACACTCTCAAAACATTCCAGCTGAACGATAGCTTTTATGACACAAAGTGATTATTAAAGGTTTGAACACAATACAATATTTACACCATTAAAAAGAGAGAGAAGCAAAGGAACAGTTAAATAGCGCACACAGGTGCTTTCACATCGGACAGAAAAGGATCTTACCTGTTTGGTTTATTTCAATTCGAGAACCATTAGTTATTTTGTCCAATAGCCTTATGAAGCTGGCTTCAAAATCTGTGAAGAGAAAACAGACCGGCCTTGTGTTAGGGCACATCTGATCCAGATACCACAGCAGAGGGTGGGTTACTGCCGGCTTCACCACTGGGTTTTCCTCTGGACCCGGGTGAGACCAGGGGAACTTAATGCAGTGAGAAAGAACTGACTAGTATGTACGAATCCAACTGAGAGAAACAACTCAGCTTTCCTGCTCCATAAAAAACAGCATCTTTCCCAGCAACCTCATAAGCCATGAACTGGAGCCGCAGAAAACCCACTAATCACCTGTCCAAGGACGCCAGGTGGGCAAGCCAAATGAAGTCAGAACAGCAGAAAGTATTCCTCCTTGCTCCAGAACGCCCGCGAGGGGAGATTAAAGAGGGCCAGCTTTCAGTTTCACAAGCAGAAAGACATCAGTGCCTCTTTCTTTCAACAAAATGTCCCTTTCTCCTTCTCTCTTTAGGATCTACGACTATCTAACTAGTGGTGGCGGGTTTGTGTGTGTGTGTGTCTTTCATTAAAAAATACTTGAGCCAGGCATGATGGTGCACGCCTGTAATCCCAGCACTCGGGAGGCTGAGGCAGGAGGATCCTTGCAAGCTTGAGACCAGCCTGGGCTACAAAGTGAGCTCAAGGCCAGCCTGAACTGCAGAGCGAGACTCTGGTCTCAAAAAGACAAAAAATAAAATTTAAAAAAAAAAAGAGTACTTGAATATAGTACAGTATTACTATTTCCTATTTTTAAATGCATGATAAAGACCAGATGTTAATAAATGAAATTCTCTTGATGATAGGATTATAATTAATTTATTTTAAGTATTTACATTTTAATGTTCAAATTTGTTAATTCCTTTTATGAACAGATTGTTATCTAAAATATAAAAACTGATCATTGTTTAAAAGCGAAAGGAGGGAAGGAGGGAAGAAAAGTGCTGTAGAAGGAACAGAGAATAGATTTTTAAATGTGAAAGTATGTGAGGAAATGGGGAGATGATTCTGGAAGGAGAACTACCTATGTGCTCTGTGCTTCCCTGAGCTGATCTTACAAACATACACACACATACACCCTAGCTTACACACACACACACACACACCCTAGCTTACACACACACACACACACATACACACACCCCAGCTTAACCTCCGGCCCATGAACAGGGAAAGGAAGACCAACTCTTCTATAACTGCCAGGCATTCCTGTAATAAACCAGCACTTTGTGGGCACAGATCCCAGCCGTCACCTAAACTGACCCCAAAGGGTAAGCCAGTCAACTAAGCAATTCTCATCTACCTGGTCTGTTACTTAACATTGGCTCATAACTCTATCATAGCAGATTCTGCAATCTGTACAAAGAGCACCCAGCTAGGAAGGAGCCAGAGAAACGCCATTAAATCCTGAAATAAGTAAAACTGGCTAATGACAGCTGCAGCACATTGAACATTTACTTTGCAGCATACATTCTGTCATTTAAACCTTATAACCTTGAGGGAATGGGTGTCACTCCCGTTTTATAGAAGGTTGAGACCCAAGATTACCAACCAGTCTAACTTGGTCAAATGACCAACAAGTGACAGAGCTGAGATCTGAGCCCAAACTCGTCCTCCTCCAAATCCTCACCCTAAAGCACACCACGACAGCTTGTCTCCACTCCATCACTTGGAGCCAAGCTCTTACTCTAGAAACCATGGTAACTTTTCATCTGCAGGCGGTAATCTACCAAAGGACCTTGCAGTAGTATCAGGTCCCCAATCAGTATTTCTTTTTAATTAAATTAAAATACAATGGACTGCATCAGTCCCCTTTATCTGCAATTTCACTTTTCATGGTTTCCGTTACCCAGTCACAGTCTGAAAATATTGAATGGAAGATTCCAAAAATAAATAATTCATAAGTTTTAAATTGCATGGCATTCTGAGCTGCCTGACGAAATCTCACACCATTCTCTTCTCTTCTGCTGGGGATGAGACGCACCCCTTTGTCCAGTACAGCCAAGCCATATATACTATCTACCCGTTCGTCACTTACTTGCCATCTCAGTTATCAGATCCACTGTCCTGGTCCCACAGTACTTGTGTTCAGGAAATCATCATTTTACTTAATGATAGCCCCAAGGCACAAGAGTCAAAGATAAGCCTATTATCCTAGGTATTTATGTATAGAGAAAAAAATGTAGTATACATACAGCTCAGTTACTATCCACAGTTTTAGTCACCTACTGGGGCACTAGCAACATATGTCCCACAGGAAAAGGGGTACTACTATATAATATACTACAGTAACTATATGCAATACGCAGTAACTGTACACCGTTCATGAAACTTTAGCTTCAGTTTAACTTATCTTCATATGAATTGTGTACGCAGAATCACACAAATTTTAAAATAACTTAAGTACTGAGTTGAACTAAAAAGTACTTCTAAGGTTTTGTATAGAATACTGTATTACTGAAAAAAAATCAGGTACACTCTGTATCATAATGCTACTTTGTTAGGTTTACGGCAAATGCAAAGTACTCCACATAGAGAAAGAAAGCTCTTGCTTTGCTCAAGCTTTCCAGATGCCTAAATGAAAAGAACAAGTAAATCCCAAAATTAAAACCCCATAGGTTTTAAAAGATTAGGAAAAAAAAGAAAGCATGATTTTAAAAATGTTTTGTTTTGTTTTGCAATCCACAAGGGTGCTTAAACATGAATGTGGTCACAAATACCCAGCAGGAACATGCGTAGGAAGGGAATGGGTACCTAGTATTTCAAACAAAAAGACTCAGAGCTAGTTCCAGAGTCTTGCAAACAGTGAAGATATAGCTCCATCACCTGGTATGAAAAAGATCTCCAGTTCAACAACTTCAAAGTCTCCAACTTCTTTAAACCAAGATGCATGGGATTCTTTGCCCGCCCACCTCTCACACACCTTGACACTTCTCTTTCAAGACTATTCCTAGAAGTACAAAATATCAGGTATCTAAAAACCTTACAGGAAACATTCCAAAGCAAGCACAATTTTAATACACTGTGTAGAAATACATAATATGGTGATAAAACTATACAAAGAAAGAAGGTAAATGCCATAATGATCAGCACCTGGCTATCACTAGGGGTATGGAGGACAGCTTTGAATGGGAGGAAGAATACAGATGTTGACTGGCAAGGCTCTATTTCTTGACCTGCATGAAGGTTACACATACATTCATTTTATAATCCCTTAAGCACTATTTTATGCCTGAGGTATTTCTCATGTTTTGTTTTGGTTTTTTTTTTTTGGTGGTGCTGGGAATTGAACACATGGTCTTGTGCATGCAAGACAAAAACTCTACCACTGAGCCACATTCCCGACCTCCCCCCCACTCACGTTCTTATATACAACACTATTATAAAATTTTAAACTACTGGGGGGCTTTGGGGAAGACAGCAGAATGGTGAGCAAAAGAGACTCTTCAAAGAGTCTCTTCAATGGTGAGCCAAAGTGTCTGGTGCCCAGACACTGGAACACAGCAACAAGAAGAGGAAAAGAAAGGAAGTGGGTCTCCAGGACCCAAGAAGGATCTAAAGCGAGAAGTGAAGCCTACAGAGAGAGACAGTGAAGAGGGATTTCAGGGAAGAACGAGGTGAAGGCAGGTAGCACTTTCCACCTGAGCCTGGACTGCAGACACATGGTGACTACTGGCAACCCCAGAGGCCTCCACAGAGAAATGCACCAGTGGAACAGAGCACTGGACACGGTGGATTGCAGTGGCTGGTGAATTACTCGGGTTCAGACGTCCCCCAGGGGAGGGCTATCGGCCAGGAGTCATCTTAGAAGAGGGGCCAATGGAGCTCAGACCTCAGAGCAATTGTGGGCTCCATCTAGCAGCTCCCAGTATCAGGGTAAGGGAGCTGAGTTCAAGGTGGAATAAGTCAGGGAGTCCAGTTTGTGGTGACAGGGACCAAAGTTCAAGCCAGAGTGGATACACAGACTGCTGCAGGTTGAAAGGATCTGGTTCCAAACTCATAATTAGAAACCAGCCTAAACTTCAGGGGAAACTTCAGGGTGCAACATCACTGAGATTATCCACTATACCACCATAAAGTTACCGCTGGCTTACTGGGATAAATCAGCACAGATCAGCACTCTATCTACACACTTGTCTACCAATGACAGCAGAGAAAAACCTCAAAGTGGACTTTTTTTATTCCTTTTTTCCTTTCTTTTGTTTTTCTTTTTCCTCTTCATTGTTTGATCTTGTTTTTATGAGCATGAATGTGGTTTCTAGGTTTGTGTGTGTGTGACTGTTCTTCTGCTCTTTTTATTTCTTCCTTCTCTCTTCTCTCCCGACTTTTTTCCCATTTCCAAAAATTTGCATGATCTTCTGTTATGGCTGATACATTGTGTCAACTTGAGGAGTCTAGAGTCTTGGCTAACTCAGCATTTCAGCATCCTGGGGTGAAAAGGACAGGCCCTTACCACTCTGGGATGCTGTTCATTGTGTCAATGTGAGAAGTTTAGAAGGTTAAGTAAGTGACCAAGCACGGGGCGGGTCCTTACTTTATATCATCCTGAGCCTGTGCAGGAGGAGGGCATGGAGATCACGTGAGTGCTACATGCCCCTGGGTGGAGGTGGACTACTTACAACATAAGGGAGGAAAAGAGGCTTGCTCCCTGCTTTTGCTCTTGCTGCTTCTGCTGTTTTTACATCGCCATGAACTGTTGCCCTCTGCCATGTGCCACTCTGCCTTAGAGTCAGCCAAATAAGGACAGAAACCTCCACAAACTGTGAGCTAAATAAACCTTTCCATCCTTAATTCTGGGCATCAGGTATTTTGTCTCAGCAACGAGAGAAAAGTAACCAAGACAGAATTTGGGACCAGAGAAGTGGCATCCTTGCTGTGACTATACCTGACCATGTAGTTCAAGAACCTTTGGAAATGGCTTGTGGAAAGCGTTTGGAAAGGTTCAGCGATTTCACCTGAAAGAGAAGCACTAGAACACCTCTTTGGCTGTTCTGTATGGGAGATTCTGGCCAGAGCTCAGAAAACCAAAAGGCTGATAAGAATCCTGCCAGTAAAGACCAGGTTTGGGACTGCATTGGTTGTTACACTCCAGATTATGTGTGTTATGGCTTGGCAGAAAGTTTGTCTGCATTTTGCTCATGTCCAGAGACTTTGCCTGAGACTGAGATTAAGGGCAGTGGACTAATTAGTCTGGCAGAAGAAATTTCAAATCAGTTGAATGTTGAGACAGTAACATGGCTATTGTTGTGGGCTTTTAACCAGATTTATGTTGAGAATCAAGAGCAAAGAGCACAGCAGGATGATTTAAAACATGTGAGTTTGGCCAGGAAAAAAAAAAAACTCCAGTAAAGCTGAGGACTGGAAACACAGAGCTGAGGAGATCTCGGTTGCTGAGAAGAAACAGGAGAATAGAAAGGATGGCCCAAGGGCATCACAAGAAGCAGCAAGTCTCCACCCTTCACAGCCTCAAAACTGCAAAAGTGAAAGACTCTGCTTTGAGAAAAAAGCCACAAAGCAGCATGTTCCAGAAAGGTGGCAGCAGCCACGCTAGGTTCCAGAACACTGGCGGCACAGAGAATTTGTTCCTCAGAATTGTATTTAGAGTGCCCAGCAATCCAGGCACTTCACCTCTATGGCCAAGAGAGAAGAAAGCTTGGCTACTCCTCCAGGTGGCAGCAGACATTGGCACCATCCATGTGGCACTGGTTGCAGGTGCATGGAGAATTCAAGAGTTCTGAGGTTAAGAACACTTGCACCTAGATTTCAAAAGGCCTGGGAGGCCAGGCAGTGTGCCCCTGAGAGGGGAGTGTGTGAAGCTGTGAATGTGATGCAGAAAGTGCAGTGGAAACCTCAGAAGGTTGGAAAAGCCAGGGACGTGGATTGTCTTGAGGAAAGCTGCAAGCAGGAAGCAAAGTGAGCCCAAGAGAGAAGTCCTAGGAACTACAACTACCAGAACTGCCATAGGGTTGGAGCCACATAAGGCCTTTGGAGCTCACAATTTATCACAGATTGCTTCAAATGTTCCACATGAAACTATAGGACTTAATGTTAGCCCTGCTGGATTTTGGACTTGCTTTAGTACCAGTGCTTTGTATCCCCTTTTGGAATGGTAATGTTTATTTTGTACTACTGAATGTTGGAAGTGTTTAACTTTGTTTTCATTTGTACAGGGGCTCACAGCTAAGAGTTTTGCCTTATATCTTTTTGTTTTGTTTTGTTTTGTTTTGTTTTTCTCCGGTACCGGGAACCGAACTCACGACCTTGCGCTTGCCAGGCAGGCGCTTGTTTGCCTTATATCTTGAAAGAGACTTGGGACTTGGACTCTTCAGCAATGCTGAAACTGCTAGGACTTTGGCAACTCTTACAGATGGGACTAAAATGTCTTTTGCATAAACAGATATACATGAGTCTTAACATGTTATGGTTTGTGTCTGGATATCCCCTCAAAGACTCAGGCAGTCATGGGGTGGGACTCTATAGAGTTTATGACTGATTCATGGGTGTGAGCTACACCCACCATGGAGGAGGTAGTCTGCATACAATGTAAGGGAGGGAAAGAGGCTGCTTGCCACTGCTCCTGCCTTTTGCTCTTGTTGCTTTTGCTGTCTTCTGCCACCATGAACTGTTGCCCTCTGCTATGTGCCACTTTTCCTTGGATCCAGCTGAGTATGGACTGAAACTTCCACAAACTGTGAGCTAGATAAATCCTTCCTTCCTTAATATTGGGTGTCGGTATTTTGTCCCAGCAACAAGAGAAAAGGAACCAAGATATCCTCCTTTGTCCTCCAGCTTTGTTAGTACTCTCTTCCTCTTCTATTTCTCTATTTTTTTTTCTCCTAGCCCCTTTTAAATTTTCTCCCCTGTGGGTAAAAATCACCAAATTGAGGACTTATTTACTGCATATAATTTTCTTCTTCGTTTTAGATTTTTGTTACATAAGCACAAATCTGGTTTATACAGTTAAAGCTGGAAAATTAATGGTTACCTCAATGTGTCATTTTCTAGGTTGTGCTTGATGCTATTGTTATTGCTTATTGTACCACTTTAGCCAAACTGACATAACTGTTCTAACCAGCTGTTCTTCCTGGTATAACAAGACTCAGACTGTCTAATACTCAAAAACAATACTATGCACAGGTGACAAAGAATCAGGATCTGGGCCAAGTAGGCATCAACTTCTCATACCCCAAAAATTGAAGAGGTAGGATCTTGCAGCAAACTCAAAACCCAAAAGCCATTTCTGAGAAGTAGTCATTTTCTAAGAGTTCTCAATACTAGCAATAAAGCTGCTCCATATGGGCAATTTACATGCATCAATCCAGGAATTAAACTAAAAAAAAAAGAAAAGATAATAAGATGACACTTAAACAAGATGCAACTCCAGACATCCAGTTCACCAAAGGCAAATCCAGCAATGAGGTGGGTCAATCCAAAAGCCACCCACCTGGCCTCTCTCAAGTGGTAACAACAAGGCAAATGAAGGAGGCTCTAGAAAAAAGCAAATCAGAAATAATTTCTCAGTTAACTACAGAGATGGTGACCACAATAAAAAACATGTTTAGTGACTCTAGAGCAGATACAGATTAAAAAAATAGAGGAACTTAGGAAAATGATGGACACCACAAAAGCACAACATAGGAAAGAAATGAAACCCATAAAATAGATTCAAGCAGATGTGAAGGAGACTAAAAATTCCATTGACAGCATCCATAGCAAAATAAATTAATATGTGGACAGAATCTCAGACATAGAAGACAGGCTTGCAGTTAGCGATCATGAAAAGAAAGATATTGCTGGGCATGCCTATAATCCCAGCCTTAAGATGGGAAGCTGAGGCAGGATGATCGTTGCAAGTTGGAGACCAGCCTGGGCTACAAAACGAGCTCAAGGCCAGCCTGAACTGCATAGGGAGACCCTATCTCCAAAAGACCAA
>NW_004955434.1:9074106-9089401 GCF_000276665.1 Chinchilla lanigera | reverse complement strand
AAAACTAGCAAGGGACCAGGAGAAATCAACCCAGCAGCTACTAGATGATGCAAAGAAGAGTAACATAAGAAAACTTCCCAGGCAGGGAAATAGAATTTGACATACAAGTGAGGCATATAGAACTCCAATTGGCCATATTAAAAACAAATCTGTTGTAAGGCATATAATAGTCAAGATTCTACAAATCTGACACAAGAACAGAATATTAAAAACTGTTTGAGAAAAGAAACAAATGACCCATAAGGGAAACCCCATGAGAATCACAGCTGACTTCTCAACACTCAACCCTTAAGTCAAGGAGAGCATGGAGTGAAGTATTTCAAGCCCTAAAAGAAAATAACATTCAACCAAGATTGATGTACCTCAAAAAACTATCTTTTAAAATTGATAGAGAAGATACTTGCATGATAAAGAACACCTACGAATATTCATGACCAAAAAATTATTAGCAATTACTTCACAAACACATATGCCAAAAAAATTGGAGAACTTAGAAGAAAGGAAGATATCCCTAGATATATATGAATACAAAAACCAAACCAAGAAAAAGCCAGGTACGGCAGTGCATACCTATAATCCCAGCACTCAAGAGCTGGAAACAGGAGGAATACTCTGAGTTCAAGGCCAGCCGGCACTTTCTAGCAAGACACTTTCTCAAAAAAAAAGAGAGACAAAAAGACTTAAAAATCCTAAATAATTAAGTAACAGGCAATGAAACTGAAACAGTAAAACAAAAACAAAACAATGTAAAAAATCCTACCAACTAAGAAAAGACCAGGACCTAATGGTTTCACTGGCAAATTCTACAAGAACTTTAGGGTAGATCTAACACCAATACACCTCAAACTCTTTACTGAAATTGAAAGGCAAGGAATACTCCCAAAGTCAAACCTAGAATGAAGCATTACCCTGCTTTCAAAATCAGACAAAGAACAAACCAAAAAGAGAAATACAAGCCAATCTTTCTAGTGAACACAGGTGCAAAAATCCTCAAGAACTTACTGGCGCCAGGTGTGGTGTCACACACTTGTAATCCCAGCACTCAGGAGGCTGAGACAGGAGGACTGCTGTGAGTTTGAGGCCACCTTGGACTATGAAATGAGTTCAAGGTCAGCCTGAAAGGCATAGTGAAAACCTGTCTCATAAAAAAAGGGGAGGAGAAGAAAGAAAGAAAGAAAGAAAGAAAGAAAGAAAGAAAGAAAGAAAGAAAGAGAGAGGGGGGGAAGAAAGAAAGAAAGAAAGAAAGAAAGAAAGAAAGAAAGAAAGAAAGAGAGAAAGAGAGAGAGAGAAAGAAAGAAAGAGAGAGAAAAGGAAAGGAAGAAAGAAAGTTAATTATTGGCCAATAGAATGTAACAAATTATCAAAACCATCTTATGCCAAGACGGAGTAGGGTTTATCCTAGGGATGCAAGGATGGTTCACTATATTCAAATCAACAAATAACACATAAACAGAAGTACAAAAGTCACATGATCATTTCAATAGACACAGAAAAAGCCTTTCACAAAATCCAACATCTATTCATGTCAAAAACTCTAAAGAGGGCCAGGGATGTAGCTCAGGGGCACAGCACCTGCCTGGCAAACACAAGGCCCTGAGTTCAATTCCCAGTACAAAAAAAAAAAAAAAAAAAAAAAAAAAAAAAAAAAAAATCCACAAAAGATATATAGGTAACATATGACAGTGAAATGCTAAATACTTTTCTCTCCTACAATGAGAAGCAAAGTAACAATGTTTGGCTTTCACCACTGGTCATAATGTTTAAAGTTCTAGCTAATGCATTAAGGCAGAAAAAAATAAATAAATAAAAGGCATACAAATTAGAGAAATAAATTATTCCTATCTGCAGATGACACAATCATCCCAAATAATCTATGAAAACAAACAAAAACCCTCCTGCAAAAAAATAAAAAGCAAAATTTCAGGTTACAATATAAATACACAAAGAAGAAATAAAAATTCGAACTGTTATGGCTTAGATCTAGAATGTTAGAAAGTCCCCAAAAGGCTCATGTGAAAGTGATTACATCATGGGAACAGAATCATCATCGGTGGATGGCTAAGTGTGCTGCTGGGAGGCAGGGCCTGGTTGGGGGAGGTGGATCACTAGGGCAGTGACCTGGAAGGGTGTATCTCCCTCCCCAGCTCCTCCTCTTGGTGCTTCCTGGCTTCCCTCTGCCGGACCCTATCACCGCCTGTTTCTGCCTTGGAGGCATGGACTGAGTCCTCTAAAAATTGTGAGCCAGATAAACCTCTCCTCCTTTACTAGTTACGGTATTTTGTCAGGTTATTTTGTCTCAGCAACAGGAGAGTGACTTAGCCAGTAACTTTCCACAGTGACAACATATGGAGATCAAAATTTAAAATACTTATTTTAATTACTTAAAATATTTAGTTATAAACCTCACATAACATGTACAGGACTTACATGCTGAAAACTACAAAAGAGTGACGAAAGAAATTTTAAAATACCTAAATAAATGGAGAAACATTATGTTCAGAGACTATAAGACTCAATATAATAAAAGTATCAATTCTCTGCAAATTGACATTTAGGTTTAATATAGGTCTTGTCAAAATCCCAGCAGGGCTGTTTTTCAGATTAGACAAGATTATTCTAAAATGTATCATGAAAAGGCAATATATACGTGAACTGGAATAAGTAACATGATTTTGAAAAATAAAAGTTAAATTGGAACAGTCAGTCTGATATCAAAACTTACAGTAACCAAGAAGATTGTGTGATACTAAAAACCAACAGACAGAATGGAGAACCCAGGAAAAAAAACCCATACAAATATGCCCAATCAATTTTTTACACAGGTGCAAAAGCAACTTAGTGGAAGAAAGACTGGTTGGTGTTTCAACAAATGGTGCTGGAGTATTTGGAGATAAATAGAAAAAAATAACTTCAACTTAATAAGCCTTAAATCTTGTACAAGTATTAACTTAAATGTAAATTATAATACTTGTAGAAGGCCAGGGATATAGCTGGGTGGCACAGTGCCTGCCTGGCAAGCAGGAGGTCATGAGTCTGATTCTCAGTCCCCAAAAAGTACTTGTAGAATAAAAACATACAAGTTCACTATTGCTTATTCAAATGCTTTGGACCTTAAGTACTTTAGGTTTGTTTTTTTTTTTTTTTTTTGTATTTTGAAAGATTTGCTAACTTTTTTGGCTTTCATGGTCCAAGTTTTCATTAGTAGCTGAATCACCTGATGACTCACTTCCCACTGCCTCCCAAAGTTCTAAAAGCAATTTTCATGTGACACTGTACTGAACTGGGTTAATTCTACAAAAAATGAAAAGAAAACATGCAATAAAAAAAATTATACACAAAGATATAATAGCTACGGTTGGTTGACTGTGTCAACTTAAGAAATTTAGAAACTTCAAGGCCCTGCCCTTGGGCGGCTTGTTGTCTGGATGGTATAAAGGAGAAAGGAGGGAGGATGGATTGGCTTCTGCTCTTTGAGGAGCTCTAGTCTTTGCCTTTGGCTTGGACATCATCTCCTGGCTTCTACCTCAGACTCGTCAGCTTGTGCCCCAGATCCTTTAGCCTTCTGGCATACTCTTCAGCTCTTTGTCACTGACTCTTCAGCCTTCCATCGTAGACCCACTGGCCTCCTGATATGGACCTGCACAAGACACTGCATGAACTCCAGACTCTGGACTGCAATCTTCAGTCTCCAGTGTGCAGAAAGCCTCTGCACAATCCAACTCTGTGGTTGACTATCGTAATGTCTCCTGATCCAACTCTGTGGTTGACTATCGTAATGTCTTCTACATTTGTAGATCTTGTGTTATATCTATGTCTCCGGTAAAACACTGACTAATAAAGATTTTAGTACCAGAAGTAGAGTGGCTCTAGAGAAATAGAATTATAATAATGAAATTTTTTAATGGCCTTAGGGGTTCCTAGAGTCAGCTATCTAATCTGATGGGACCTAAAGACATCATGGTTTTCCTTCAAATTCTGTGGGGAACACTGGTAATCCATGGAATGAACTGATTAAACTAATATGTTATATAGATCCATTCGACTATCCTAATTCATCACTTATGAGACATTGGGAATTCAGCGACATCACACATAAAATGTTGAATGCCTTTGCAGAGTGGGAAACATAATGATACTGCTTGGTTGGTCTTAGCCTCCCTGGACAAACTAGTGAAGGGAAACAATGAGGTCAAAGCATCCACAGGAAGTCTAAAGTGTTCTGGCTGTGAGAACAAACTAATAAAAGAAAACAGGAACAAAAAAAATTCAAATTCCCAGCTTCAGACACAGATAACAAATTTAAGTTTCTAAATGTGTCCTGAAGGAAAATCTCCTCTCTTTTAGCTGCAAGGCTGAGACTGCAAAAACCCAAACACATCCCTCATAATTCAACTGGCTGAACAATAATTTAAATTTAATGCTCAGCCTCAAAGGGTATCTGGAGCAAAAGTAAGGGCACTGATGGGAAAAGAATGGGACCCTATAAACTGGGAACTGGGATGGAGACCTGTGGGAGGAACCTAAGGAAGCTGAGGATGTACAGTTTTTAGATGTTAATGAGATTATTTTGCCAGAGGAAGAGTTCTTCATCCACACTGGCAGAAGCATCCCCACCTCCGCACCCTGAGGGGTTGGCCTCTTCTAGAATACCTGGAGAAACTAATCCTGTGTTGACCAAGTAGGATAACGCTGATGCTCCTCAGTACCTACCCTCACCACCCATTTTTGCTTCTAGGTCTATATCCAGGCTCCTACGGGTGAGGTAACACAGTGTGGCCCATGAAGAGATCTGCTATTCTCCCAAAGAACCACTTGAGTTTTCTAACTCCTATAAGCAGAAGCCTAATGAGCAAGTGTGGGATAATGGTGGCACACACCTGGATCAGGCTGTTTGTTGCTACTGGCCCATTAAGCAGGGGTTCTGAATTTAGTGTTGCAGCTCACGAAGGTGTTAATAGTTTATTTGGCTGTTGAAGAAGTATGGATCACAAAGATGGCCCACCCAGGCATGGTGGTGCATGCCTGTAATCCCAGCAGTAGGGAGGCGGAGGCAGGTCTGTTGCGAGTTCGAGACCAGCCTGTGCTACAAAGTGAGTGCAAGGCCAGCCTGAACTGCATAGCGAGACCCTGTCTCAAAAAGACAAAAAAAAAAAAAAAGAATAAGGCACTCAAAAAGATGGCCCATTGTGAATGAGATAGAGATGCTTGATATTCCGTGGTGAGGGGATTCAGAGGTTTAGGGAAATGGGAATGCTGCAGTGGATCGGTCAGGTTAAACCTAATCTTCCACATTGGGATGATCCAGAAAATGTAACCTTCACTAACACCTTGAGAAACAGACTCATGAGTGGAGCACCAGCATCCCCGAAAATCCCTGTCATTGCTCTTCTCTGTACGCCAGATCTTACCGTGGGGACTAAACTGTCAAATGTAAGGGCAATGGGCTTGATTGGATCCAGGACTGGCAGAGGTCAAACTGCAGCACTTAATCACCAAAGGCAGGGTCCACGTGCTTACTGTAATGGACAGCAGAAGCAGAACACTGACCAAAATAATCTGACATGTGTAGACCTATGGTGTTGGCTGATTAGCCACAGTATTCCCAAAGGTGAAATAGATAAGAAGCCTATAAAATTTTTACTAGATTTACATAATTGAAAAAATTTAAGGGCAAATGAATAGAAACCTAGTTCAAATCATGGTAACAGGGAATCACTGCCCCTCAACCAGTTACCGGTTTGAGCCAGTTTACAGACCCAGAGCCCCTCAAGTGAAGGGGAGGTCAGGTCCCCTTGGGGAAGGATTCTGATGTGCCAAAAAGTAATACAGTCAAACTTTCTCCCATCCTTCCCCAAAGGGACCTAAGGCCCTTTGCCCGAGTGACTGCACACTTGGGAATGGGGAATGATCAGACATTTTGGGGATACCTAGACACTGGCCCTGAACTAACACTGATTCCAGGGGATCCAAAACATCATTGTAACCCTCTAGTAAGGGTAAGGGCCTATGGAAGTCTGGTGATCAATGGTGTTTTAGCAAAGGTCCAACTCATAGAGGGTCCAGTAAGTCCTGGAACCCATCCTGTAGTCATTTTCCTTGTCCTGGAATTTATAGTTGGGGTAGATGTACTTAGTACTTGGCAGAATACTCACATTGGTTCCCTGACCTCTACTGTGAGGGCTATTATGGATGGAAATGCTCAGTGGAAGCCATTAGAGTTACCACTGCCTGGTAAAACAGTAAACCAAAAGCACTATAGCATGCCTGGAGGAATTGCAGAGATTACTTCCACTATGAAGGACTTGAGGGATGCAAGGGTGGTGGTCCCTACCACATGTCCACTTCATTCTCCTATCTGGCCTGTGCAGAACACACTAGATTACTGTAAATTGAATAAAGTGAAGACTCTAATTGTAGCTGTGGTACCAGATGTGGTGTCTTTGCTAGGGCAGATTAATACGTCTCCTGACACTTGGTATGCAGCTACTGTTTTGGCAAATGTCTTTTCTCCACACCTATCCGTAAGGACCGTAAGTAACAATTTGTTTTCAGCTAGCAAGGCCAGCAATATACCTTTCCTGTCTTACCTCAGGGTTACAGTAACTCTCCAGCCCTGTGTTATAATTTAATTCACAGGGATCTTGATCATCTCTCTCTCCCACAAGATATCACACTGGTCCATTACACTGTTGATGTTATGCTAATTGCCCCTAGTGAGTAGAAGGTAGCAACCACTCTGGATTTGTTAGTAAAGCATTTGAGAGGCAGAGGAAGGAAAATAAATCTAACAAAAATTCAAGGTCCTTTCACCTCAGTGAAATTTCAAGGAGTCCAGTGGTGTGGGGCATGTAGTAATATTCCTTGTAAGGTAAAAAGTTGTTGCATCTGGCTTTCCCTACAACCAAACAGGCACAATGCCTAGTAGGCCCATTGGAATTTCGGAGGCAACCCAGTCCTCACTTAGTGTCTTATTCCAGCCCATTTACTGAATGACTTGGAAAGCTGCTAGTTTTGAGTGGAGCTAAGAACAAGAAAAGCCTCTGCAGCAGGTCCAGGCTGCTCTCTCACCAGGGCCATATAATCCAGCAGATCCAATGGTACTAGAAGTATTGGTTGCAGGTAGAGATGCTGTTTGGAGTCTGCCAGGCCCCCATAGGTGAACTGCAGTGGAGGCGTTCAGGATTTGGGACCAAGGGTCTGCCACCATCCACAGACAACTACTCTCCCTTTAAAAAACAGCTCTCGGTCTGCTACTGGGCCCTAGTAGAAAACTTGATCGTGGGACACTAGGTCACCATGTGACCTGAGTAGCCTATTATGACCTGAGTATTATCTGATCCACCAAGTCATAACGTTGGACATGCACAACAACAGTCTATCATTAAATGGAAATGGTATATTCATAATAGACCCAGGGCAGGTCCAGAGGGTACAAGTAAATTACTTGAGGAAGTTGCCCAAATACCTACAGCTCCAATGCCTGCTACACTGCCTTCTGTTTCCCAGCATGCACCTGTGGCCTTCTGGGGTGTACCATATGATCAGCTGTCAAAGGAACAGAAGGCCAAGGCCTGGTTTATGGATGGCTCTGCACGCCATGTAGGCACCACCAGCAAGTGGACAGCTGCAGCACTACAGCCCCTTTCTGGGATGTCCCTGAAGGTCAGTGGTGAAGGGAAATCATCACAGTGGGCAGAACTTTGGGCAGTGTACTTGGTAATACATTTGCCTGGAAGGAGAAATGGCCGGATATGTGACTGTATACTCACTCACTGGCTGTAGCCAATGGTCTGGTTGGATGGTCAGGAACTTGGAAGGTACATAACTGGAAAACTGGTGACAGAGGTATTTTGGGAAGAGGTATGTGGGCAGACCTCTCCATATGGACAAAAGATGTAAAACTGTTTGTCATGTGAACGTTCAATAAAAGGTGACATCAGCAGAAGAGGAATTTAATAATCAAGTGGATAAGATGGCCTATTCTGTGGATAGTGGCCAACCTCCTTCTTCAGGCACCCGTGTCAATGCCCAATGGGTCCACGAACAGAGTGGCCAGGGTAGCAGGGATGGTGGTTATGCATGGGCTCAGCAACATGAACACTCACTCACCAAGGCCGATTTGGCTACAGCCACTGCTGAATGCCCAATATGCTGGTAGCAGAGGCCAACACTGAGTCCCCCATATGGCACCATTCCCCAAGGTGATCAACCTGTGAGCTGGTAGCAGGTTGATTCTATTGCACCACCTCAATCATGGAAGGGTCTGCACAGACACATACTCTGAATATGGATTTGCCTTCCCTGCAAATAATGCTTCTGCCAAAACTATCATGGGGTCACAGAATGCCTTATCCACCATCATAGAATTCCATATAGCATTGTATCTGACCAAGGAACACATTTTACAGCCAAATAAGTGAGGTAATGGGCTTATACTCTTGGAATTTACTGGTCTTACTATATTCCTCACCATCTAGAAGCAGCTGGATTGACAGAAAGATGGAATGGTCTTTTGAAGACATAGTTACAACACCAACTAGGTAGCAATAGCTTGCAGGGCTGGGGTAAGGTACTGCAAAAGGCTGCATATACTTTGAATCAGCAACCACTATATGGTACGGTGTCTCCCATAGCCAGGATTTACAGGTCCAAGAATCAAGGGATGCAAGTGGGAATGGCACTATTCACTATTACCCCCAGTGAACCACTAGCAAAATTTTTGCTTCCTGTTCCTGCAACCTTATGCTCTGCTGGCTTAGAAGTCTTAGTTCAAGAGAGGGAAGGCTTATACCAGGAAGCACAATAATGATACTATTGACCTGGAAGCTAAGACTTCCCTCTGGTCATTTTGGTCTCCACTTGCCTCTGAGGAAACAAGCTGAAAGGGGAGTCACACAGTGTTGTCAGGGGTGACTGACCCAGACTATCAAGGGGAAATTGGACTACTACTCCACAATGGAAGAAAGGAAGAATATACGTGGAGTGCAGGAGATCCCTTAGCACCTCTGAGACTTACTATGCCCTGTTACTAAAGTTAATGGGAAACTACAAAAACCTTATCCAAGCAGAATGAAAAATGGCCCAGAGCCTTCAGGAATGAACGTGTGGGTCACTCCACTAGAGAGTGAACCAAAACTTGCTGAGGTGCTTGCTGAAGGCCAAGGAAATACAGAATGGGTAGTGGAAGAAGCTACTTCTAAATACCAACTACAACCCCATGATCAGCTTTAGAAAAGAAGACTGTAATTGTACTATTTCTCCTAATATATTTCTAATGTAATACAATGTGGATAGACTTAATACTGGTTCTTAAGGATTGTTAAACCTGTGTTATAATGTTGAAGTTATGAAATGGTAAGAGTAAGCATCACCCAAAAAAAGCTTACCTTCTATTCTGGCAAGGGAATTAGTGTGTTTCCATTTGTACTCAGGATAGTTATAACATGTTAGGTGTAATTGTAAGTGTTTTTGTATCTGAAGACTATTTTAAAGAAATGTGTCTGGCTGCAAAGTTGACAAGTGGTGGATTGCAATGGTTGACTGATTTTGTCAACTTGGGAAGTTTAGAAGCTTAACTAAGTCAGCTCAGAATTCTATACCCTAGGGTGTAGAGGACCCACCTTGGGGAGGCATGTCATCTGAATGGTACAAAGGGAAAATGAGGAAGGATGGACTAGCTTCTGTTCTTTGGAGGAGTTCGTGTTCACATTCAGCATGGATATCTCCTGGCTTCTAGTGCACTCTTCAACCTGGTGGCACAGATCCTTCATCCCACTGGCACAGACTTTCTAGCTTCCACCACTGGCCTTCCCAGCGCAGATCCTTGATACAGACTTGCATAAGACTTTCTCATGGGCTCTAGGCCTCCAGCTGGACTCATGGAGAACACGGCCATGGGCTCTAGGTCTGCAGTTGGACTCATGCAGGACATTGCTGTGGGATCCAGGCCCTCAGCTGGATTCTTTGGGTCTCTAGTGAGTAGACAGATCACCTGCACTCTTCTGCATTTGACCTTGTGGTGAATATTATAAAATAATCCTATAAATTATATGTCCTGTATTAAATCTGTTCCCTTGAAAACCTGGACCAAAACAACAGCACACAATGTGGGTAAAATTTACCTGTTTACATGTTGACACAAATGCACACCCCTTGCTGCTTGTTGTACCAAGTGGGTGAACACAAAGATTGCTTCCTGTATTCCCCCAGCACAGCTACTGAGACACACAGCTGGCTACTGTTATGCTAAAATATGTACTTCCATTAGAAAAATATGTGGAGTGTATTTCACCCACCATAATGCCCCTTGAGCTAGGAAACAGAGATAGATCTTCTGTAAACAAGAAAGGGACCAAAAGATGAAGGGAAAGAGAGGGAGAGAAATTTTTAAAAAAAGGTGTGTTACATACATCCACTTGCTCCCCACAATGAACATCACCATTATGTACTGCAAACATGTACTAAGAAAAATTTTAAAACTTAAAAAAAGATTAACTGGAATAGCAGCCTTACTCATATAGCCAAAAATCAGAAATCACCCAGGTGATTTCTGGTTGAAGTAAACCATTCACTTCAACAAGTGAATGGTTCATACTTTCATACTATGATTTACTGCTCAGTAATAAAAAGGAAAAAGTTGATTAAAAACAACTTGGATAAAACTTCAGAAAATCTTGCTGAGTAAAAAAAAAAAAAAAAAATTCAACCCCAAAAGGTTGTATGTTATACAATTCTACACATGTAACAATTTCAAATGACAAAACTCTAGAAATGAAAAACAGATTAGTGGCTATCAACCACTAAGCAAAAAGGTCAGGGGGTGTGGCTATAAAAAGGCAGTATGACGAATCCTTGTAGTGGTCAAAATGGTCTTTATCTTTACCAGATCAGGGACAATATCCTTTTTGTGATATGTAGGTACTATGGTTTTTCCAGGTGTACCCAATGGGGAAAACTGGATCAATATAGACAAGGTCTCTCTCTGTTATTACAACTGTATGTGAATCTACAATTATCCCAAAATAAAAAGCTTAGTCTTTTAACAAAGATGATGCATAGTTAATTCTGGAAATAGCATTTTTCAGCTTCCAAGTAACAGCAGGTATGAAAATAGGTCACTCAGATTCTTGGTGTTTGTCTTTTAAAATAAAAGTTTTACTATGGGCAGCCCTCCCCCGCAAAAAAATCACTTGAACCCAGGTGTAGTGGCACATGCGTATAATCCCAGCAATGGGGAGGCTGAGGCAGCAAAATCACTGCAAGTTCAAGGGGAGCCTGGGCTCCACAGTGAGTTCAAGGACAGCCTGAACACAGTGAGACCATGTCTCAAAAAAACACCCCAGAACATCTGTAATCCCAGCACTCAGGAGACTGAGACAGGAGGACTGCTGCAAGTTTTAGGCCAGCCTGGGCTACAAAGTGAATTCAAGGCCAGCCTGAACTGCCCAGCAAAATCCTGTCTCAATCAATCAATCACTCGAGTACACTTTTAGCAACAGAAACACAAGGTGGTAGGTTCCTCATCAACAGGACAACAAATATTCAATATACAATTATCATTATTGCAGTCATCTAGTTCCCTTCAAACGCAGTTGTCTGTCAATCATTCCAAGCTCCCCACCATGCCAAACTTTTTCTTTAATATAGGGACCTTCCCCTTTTAGAAAATTCAATTTATGAACAGTCAGATTTATTCCCCAAACAATGTATTAGTTAAGCAAAAGATGTTTTACTTTTCAAAGACCCTCTATATAGCATGTTTCTGCAGAACATTTCAAGGGATTCTTTTGATTAAAACTCCCTTTTCAAAATCTCATCTACATAAGCCACATGTAACCCTCCCATGGGACCAAACAACTCTTCGAATTTCACACAAGAGTTGAAGGGTTAGTCATGTGAACTGCTGGGCAGAAGTCATCCTGTCTCCTAACTCCTAAACTATTGCTCTTGCCCAAGTCCATCATTTCTGTTAGTCCCACTTTAAACAATTATCTTTCTCATGGAATTCTTTTCTATTTAGACTTGCATTATTACACAGAATTTCTTAAGCCAACCAGAACTCTGCAAGTCACAGCCATCGTGCAATCCAGAGACAAAGGTATTTGGAACAGATGCTTTAGAATACTGATGAGGCGCACCCTAGTCTATAAGCAGTTAGAGGGAAACAGGCCCTCTGGGCTGGGGCTGGCTGCACTCTCCTTCCAGCTGTCACTCAGCGGATGTTCAACTTTACAAGCTATCTTACTTAACTATACTTTGATTTGCCTATTTTCAGCAAAATGGCAAGAAAACAACAGCAGAAATAGTACATTGAGACAACATAATTAGTTATGCTTCTCAAAAAAATGAAGTATAAATTACACATGTGGCTGGATAATTACTAAAACCATTCTAGAATTATCTTTCTTTGGGTTTCAAATTCTTTTCATCATTTACAACCCCTCTGCACAGGAAAGGGGAAGTTTTGATTTGCCTAAAGTCACAGAGCTTGACTTGTGTCTCACCCACTTCCAAATCTTTGAACTGTTTCCTGGTACCACACACTGCCATTACTAATTATTAGGGATAGGGAAAAGAAACACCTTATTTATCCAGCAGGCCAGTTCTTCAACATTAGCACTAATGACATTTTGGACAGAAAATTCTTTCTTGTGGGGGTTGACCTATGCATTGTGGGACATCTAGCAGCATCCTTAGGGCTCCATTCACTATATGCCAGCAGCAACACTGCTCCCTAGTTGTGACAAAAAATGTCTCCAACTGGATATGGTGGCACATGCCAGTAATCTCAGCACTCTAATCCCAGTACCTGGGAGGCTGAGGCAGGAGGATCCCTGGATCACAGCAAGTTCAAGACCAGCCTTAGCTACATAGTGAGTTTAAGACCAGACCAGCCTGAACTACATA
This sequence comes from Chinchilla lanigera, assembly GCF_000276665.1. Classification (NCBI taxonomy): domain Eukaryota; kingdom Metazoa; phylum Chordata; class Mammalia; order Rodentia; family Chinchillidae; genus Chinchilla; species Chinchilla lanigera. Next base: position 9,076,495 of record NW_004955434.1, on the reverse strand, counting down.
ATGAGATCCAGTCTCAAAAACAAAACAAAACACCTATTTATTTCACCAAGAATAATCCAGGGGAGTGTCTGCTCTGAACTCTCCTGAGCCCCTTGTCACACCCAGCTCTTCCAACTTCCAGTCACTGAAGCCACTTCACTCAAGCTCTTCCTGTTCAGATGCGAAGCTCCTTGAGAGGAGGAGCAAGCAGGTTCTCACAGTTACACTCCCCTAAAAGTCTCGAACATAATGAGGCTCAGTACACTTTTTCTGAATAAATGGCCGGAGACAGAAGGCCTACAGTCTCAGCCTCATCCTCCAAAGCCCACTCCAGGGCAGATGTTTAAGCCAACAAGGAGATGTGGTTTTTGCATTCGATGTCAAGTTCACTAGCTATACTCACAGAGTTTTTTCTAATTCTCACAATCTGAGTGAGGAAGAGGCAGAAAGACATAGACGGTAGCCTAGTAGCTATAACTTCAAACTACCAAGGATGTGCCTGTCTATGACCATGGATCATGCAACAGAGGCTACATGTATTTGGGTATTTCTGTGCTTGTTTCTATGTGTATGCACTTAAATGCTCATGTACACATAGTGTGTGTAACTCTACATATGTACATATGTGTATCTCAGTTACCTCTATAAGAAATTAAGCAAACATCCATCTGTAAGGTTTCTGAGGCACTAAAGCCAGCACAAGGAGGTCTAAACTGTAGACCCCCTTGCCCCTATATATTAACGAAGCAAGACAAACAATATTTCACGTGGCGCTCCCCATAAAATACCAACATATTTGCCAACCAGTATCCTTGGCACCCTTTCAAGAAAATGCCAAGCAGCCAAGTCTTATTCTTGGAAAAAGTGAGACTCCTGCATGGCAATGGCTTTTTGTTTTTGTTTTTTTTTTCCGGTACCGGGAATCGAACTCACGATGTCGAGCTTGTCAGGCAGGCGCTGTGCCGCTGAGCTAAACCCCCAGCCCCTCCTGCACGGCAATGAAAAGATGTTCCACAAATAGTGGAAGCAGAAAAAGACAGTATACTTTAGAACACTAAATATTAGATTGGAGACTACCTATCAAGAGATAAACTCTGAACCGTATCTATAGACACTGTATTTCTGTTAGAAAGCCAAGATCTCCAGGCTAAACTATTTCCATCCCTCTGAAGGGGGAAAAAAGAAAGACTACACGTAGTGTACACAGAAAGCAGAAGCACTTTTATCATGTCCAGCAACAGACGAAGTCTCCAGGCTAATACGGAGTTCAGAAAGTTACAGAGCGGAACAGTCAAGCGGTCACTTTTCCCAAGGGCCAGACTTAAAGGGAACAGATGCTGAAGGGAAGAGCCCCGGCATAAACCATTCAGTGATCGCTCCTTAACCTCCTAGGCATTTTCAAGCAGTAGAAGGAGGCAGAACCATTTACCTACTGTCACCAGTTTGGCATCGCTGTACACGACATCTGGTTTTTTCCTTCCTAACCTTCTACCTCCATCAATGACATCTCTCTCTACCCGCCCCCCACACACCTCAAATACAATCAATTACCATTCAAGAGACAGAAATTCGTAACCGTCCAAACAATGCATTCAGTTGATGAAATGGGCTAGCCACCTAACACAGACGCCAGCGCAAAATTAAACATGTCAGCATGACCCAGGAAGCTTCCAGGACCAGCCACAATTTCTCGCCTTCAATTTATAGGCACGTTTATCCTCTTTTTTTTTTTTAACAGGTTGGTTCTCCCAATTTGGGGTAATCATGCAAAAGCTTTCCAACACCTTATTCAAGGGACCAGTTGAAAATCTGGAGCCAGTTCATGAGACGTTGGTTTACAGTGAGCCTATTTTTAACCTAGCCATCTCTGCGGAGCATAAAGTGTGCTTGGAAGCCTACACTTGGTCTCTCGTCACCAAACCTTTCCTGAACTCAAGACAAACTGCCTATGCCCGGTAAAAATCTGTATCAAAGCTCCTACACTGCACATATCAGTCATGGCTGAAAACGAACAGAATTTTTAAAATTCTTTAATCCACACCCAAAGAGAGGTGTGAGAGAGGCCGAGAAATAATGGCGACAGGAACAGCGAGTGTCCAAGGGGGGCAGTGGCTTCTGAGACCTGCTTTGGGACAGGCGGGGAGCCGACCAGAGTACTTTTCTCTCCAAATATCTCTCCATCGGCTCACTGACCACGTTTCGCTCCCACAAACTGTTTTCTCCTTACGGAACCTCACGGCATAAGCAGCAGTGCTACAGGGCAGCGAGAGGGCGATGCCTGGGATTCGCTGCAACACGTAGGGCTGGAAAACGTGCAGCTGTTTACTACCAGCGCCGGCAGACGCCGAGCGCAGCGCACGGCTGAGCGCGCCCCTCGGCCGACCCCGCCTCCGCCACGCTCCGCGCCGGG